>NC_040101.1:49480615-49785552 GCF_003369695.1 Bos indicus x Bos taurus | reverse complement strand
TTTCATAACTACTTGAGATACATTTGATTAATTTTTATTGAGGGTTCTTCTCTTTCCCCGTCTCCTCCTTTTTCTTGATGATGAATCTTTGAGATTTTCCATGAAGATAATCATTTGCTCTGTGTTTCACCTTTTCATTTTCAATCTGTGCATCTTTTATTTCTTGCCTTACTGTGTTAGCTAGGACTTTGAAAATGATGTTGAATAGGATATGTGAGAGAGAATATCCTTGTCCTTTTTCTCATGAGAAGTATGTGAGTTGAAAGTTTTTGTAGATGTTCTTTTATCAAGTTGAGAAAGTTATACTTTGTTTCTAATTTGTTAAATAAGTTTTTATTCTGAGAGGGTGTTTAATTTTATGAAATGTTTTGCAATGTCAATTGATATTACCACATGATTCTCTTTTGTAGCCTTTTATGTGGTGGGTTATGTTGATTGACTTATGGATGTTGACCCTGTCTTGCATACCTGGAATACATCCCATTTGATTTGGGTGCATATTGTTTTCATGTACTGGATGTGACTTAGTCATTCCTCTTCTAAGATTTTTGCATCTCTTTTCATGAAAGACATTAGTTTCAAATTCCTATCATGTCTTCTTTTTGTTTTTAATTAATTTATTTTTTAATTGAAGGATAATTGCTTTACAGAATTTTGTTACTTTCTGGCAAACCTCAACATGAATCAGTCATAGGTATGAAAGGTTGTTGTTGAATCATGCGAAGACACCCGGATTCTTGGCTCTCAGAGGAGAAGAATTCAATCTGGGGCCAGTGACAAGGCTTGATCACTCAGAGCTTTTGTGTAATAAAGTTTTATTAAAGTATAAAGGAGATAGAGAAAGCTTCTGACATAGGCATCAGAAGGGGGCAGAAAGAGTACCCCCTTGCTAGTGTTAGCAATAAAGTTATATACTCTCCAATGAATCCAAAGAATGTCTGGAGGTTGTAAAGAGCTCCAGAACTACTCAGGTCAGTAGGTGCCCAATATACGACTGGATCAGTGGAGACATAATTCCAGAAAGAATGAAGGCATAGAGTCAAAGCAAAAACAGTACCCAGCTGTGGATGTGACTGGTGATAGAAGTAAGTTCCAATGCTGTAAATAGCAATATTGCATAGAAACCTGGAATGTCCAGTCCATGAATCAAGGCAAACTGGAAGTAGTCAAACAAGAGATGGCAAGAGTGAATGTCGACATTCTAGGAATCAGCGAACTAAAATGGACTGGAATGGGTGAACTGAACTCAGATGACGATTATATCCACTACTGTGGGCAGGAATCCCTCAGAAGAAATGGAATAGCCATCATGGTCAACAAAAGAGTCTGAAATGAAATACTTGGATGCAATCTCAAAAATGACAGAATGATCTCTGTTCGTTTCCAGGCAAACCATTCAATATGACAGTAATCCCAGTCAATGCCGCAACCAGTAACGCTGAAGAAGCTGAAGTTGAACGGTTTTATGAAGACCTACAAGAACTTTTAGAAACAACATCCAAAAAAAGATGTTCTTTTCATCATAGGGGACTAGAATGCAAAATAGGAAGTCAAGAAACACCAGGAGAAACGGGCAAATTTGGCCTTGGAATATGGAATGAAGCAGGCCAAAGACTAATAGAGTTTTGCCAAGAAAATGCACTGGTCGTAACAAACACCCTCTTCCAACAACACAAGAGAAGACTCTACAATGGACATCACCAAATGGTCAACACCGATATGAGATTGATTATATTCTTTGCAGCCAAAGATGGAGAAGCTCTATACAGTCAACAAAAACAAGACCAGGAGCTGACTGTGGCTCATATCATGAACTCCTTATTGCCAAATTCAGACTTAAATTGAAGAAAGTAGGGAAAACCACTAGACCATTCAGGTATGACCTAAATCAAATCCCTTATGATTATACAGTGGAAGTCAGAAATAGATTTAAGGGCCTAGATCTGATAGATAGAGTGCCTGATGAACTATGGAATGAGGTTCGTGACATTGTACAGGAGACAGGGATCAAGACCATCCCCATGGAAAAGAAACACAAAAAAGCAAAATGGCTGTCCGGGGAGGCCTTACAAATAGCTGTGAAAAGAAGAGAAGTGAAAAGCAAAGGAGAAAAGGAAAGATATAAGTATCTGAATGCAGAGTTCCAAAGAAGAGCAAGAAGAGATAAGAAAGCCTACCTCAGTGGTAAGTGCAAAGACATAGAGCAAAACATCAGAATGGGAAAGATTAGAGATCTCTTCAAGAAAATTAGAGATACCAAGGGAACATTTCATTCAAAGATGGGCTCAGTAAAGGACAGAAATTGTATGGACCTAACAGAAGCAGAAGATATTAAGAAGAGGTGGCAGGAATACACAGAAGAAGTGTACAAAAAATATTGTGACAACCCACATAATCACGATGGTGTGATCTCTCATCTAGAGCCAGACATCCTGGAACGTGAAGTCAAGTGGGCCTTAGAAAGAATCACTACAAACAAAGCTAGTGGAGGTGATGGAATTCCAGTTGAGCTATTTCAAATCCTGAAAGATGATGCTGTGAAAGTGCTGCACTCAATATGCCAGCAAATTTGGAAAACTCAGCAGTGGCCACAGGACTGGAAAAGGTCAGTTTTCATTCCAACCACATGACAAAGAATGCTCAAACTACTGCACAGTTGCACTCATCTCACATGCTAGTAAAGTAATCCTCAAAATTCTCCAAGCCAGGCTTCAGCAATACGTGAACCATGAACTTTCAGATGTTCAACCTGGTTTTAGAAAAGGCAGAGGAGCCAGAGATCAAATTGCCAACATCCGCTGGATCATGGCAAAAGCAAGAGAGTTCCAGAAAAACATCTATTTCTGCTTTATTGGCTATGCCAAAGCCTTTGACTGTATGGATCACAATAAACTATGGGAAATTCTGAAAGAGATGGGAATACCAGACCACCTGATCTGCCTCTTGAGAAATCTGTATGCAGATCAGGAAGCAACAGTTAGAACTGGACATGGAACAAAAGACTGGTTCCAAATAGGAAAAGGAGTACGTCAAGGCTGTATATTGTCATCCTGCTTATTTAACTTCTATGGAGAGTACATCATGAGAAACACTGGACTGGAAGAAACACAAGCTGGAATCAAGACTGCCAGGAGAAATATCAATAACCTCAGATATGCAGATGATGCCACCCTTATGGCAGAAAGTGAAGAGGAACTAAAAAGTCTCTTGATGAAAGTGAAAGTGCAGAGTGAAAAAGTTGGCTTAAATCTCAACATTCAGAAAAAAGATCATGGCATCTGGTCCCATCACTTCTTGGAAAATAGATGGGGAAACAATGGAAACAGTGTCAGACTTTATTTTTGGGGCTCCAAAATCACTGCAGATGGTGACCGCAGCCAAGAAATTAAAAGACTCTACTCCTTGGAAGGAAAGTTATGACCAACCTAGATAGCATATTCAAAAGCAGAGACATTAGTTTTAAAACAAAGGTCCGTTTAGTCAAGGCTATGGTTTTCCAGTGGTCATGTATGGATGTGAGAGTTGGATGTGAAGAAAGCTGAGTGCCAAAGAATTGATGCTTTTGAACTGGGGTGTTGGAGAAGACTCTTGTGAGTCCCTTGGACTGCAAGGAGATCCAACCAGTCCATTCTGAAGGAGATCAGCTCTGGGATTTCTTTGGAGGGAATGATGCTGAAGCTGAAACTCCAGTACTTTGGCCACATCATGTGAAGAGTTGACTCACTGAAAAAGACTCTGAAGCTTTGAGGGATGGGGGGCAGATCCCTAGGCAGGTAGATGTGATGACCTCCTGGGACCCACAGACTGGAGTTGGGCGTCCCCAAGATCTCCAGTGTGACCAGTACTGTGTAGGATTAGTTCCAGTCAGTTCAGTCGCTCAGTCATGTCCTACTCTTTCCAACCCCATGAATCGCAGCACGCCAGGCCTCCCTGTCCATCACCAACTCCCAGAGTTCAATCAGACTCACGTCCATCGAGTCAGTGATGCCATCCAGCCATCTCATCCTCTCTCATCCCCTTATCCTCGTGCCCCCAATCCCCCCCAGTCTCCTTGAAGTCCAAGGCACTGGATCTCCTTGCAGTCCAAGGGACTCTCAAGAGTCTTCTCCAACACCACAGTTCAAAAGCATCAATTCTTCGGCGCTCAGCCTTCTTCACAGTCCAACTCTCACATCCATACATGACCACAGGAAAAACCATAGCCTTGACTAGACGAACCTTTGTTGGCAAAGTAATGTCTCTGCTTTTGAATACGCTAACTAGGTTGCTCATAACTTTCCTTCTAAGGACTAAGCGTCTTTTAATTTCATGGCTGCAGTCACCATCTGCAGTGATTTTGGAGCCCAGAAAAATAAAGTCTGACACTGTTTCCACTGTTTTCCCATCTATTTCCCATGAAGTGATGGGACTGTATGCCATGATCTTTGTTTTCTGAATGTTGAGCTTTAAGCCAACTTTTTCACTCTCCACTTTCACTTTCACCAAGAGGCTTTTGAGTTCCTCTTCACTTTCTGCCATAAGGGTGGTGTCATCTGCATATCTGAGGTTATTGATATTTCTCCCAGCAATCTTGATTCCAGCTTGTGTTTCTTCCAGTCCAACGTTTCTCATGATATACTCTCCACTTAAGTTAAATAAGCAGGGTGACAATAAATAGCCTTGATGTACTCCTTTTCCTATTTGGAACCAGTCTGTTGTTCCATGTTCAGTTCTAACTGTTGCTTCCTGATCTGCATACAGATTTCTCAAGAGGCAGATCAGGTGGTCTGGTATTCCCATCTCTTTCAGAATTTCCCATAGTTTATTGTGATCCATACAGTCAAAGGCTTTAGCATAGTCAATAAAGCAGAAATAGATGTTTTTCTGGAACTCTCTTGCTTCTGCCATGATCCAGCGGATGTTGGCAATTTGATCTCTGGCTCCTCTGCCTTTTCTAAAACCAGGTTGGACCTCTGAAAGTTCACGGTTCACGTATTGCTGAAGCCTGGCTCTGAGAATTTTGAGCATTACTTTACTAACGTGTGAGATGAGTGCAATTGTGTGATACTTTGAGCATTCTTTGTCATGGCCTTTCTTTGGGATTGGAATGAAAACTGACCTTTTCCAGTCCTGTGGCCACTGCTGAGTTTTCCAAATTTGCTGGCATATTGAGTGCAGCACTTTCACAGCATCATCTTTCAGGATTTGAAATAGCTCAACTGGAATTCCATCACCTCCACTAGCTTTGTTTGTAGTGATTCTTTCTAAGGCCCACTTGACTTCACATTCCAGGATTTCTGGCTCTAGGTGAATGATCACACCATCGTGATTATCTGGGTCGTGAAGTTCTTTTTTGTACAGTTCTTCTCTATATTCCTGTCACCTCGTTTTAATATCTTCTGCTTCTGTTAGGTCCATATCATTTGTGTCCTTTATCGAGCCCATCTTTGCATGAAATGTTCCCTTGGTATCTCTACTTTTCTTGAGGAGATCTCTAATCTTTCCCATTCTGATGTTTTCTTCTATTTATTTGCATTGGTCGCTGAGAAAGGCTTTCTTATCTCTTCTTGCTCTTCTTTGGAACTCTGCATTCAGATGCTTATATCTTTCCTTTTCTTCTTTGCTTTTCACTTCTCTTCTTTTCACAGCTATTTGTAAGACCTCCCCAGACAGCAATTTTGCTTTTTTGCATTTCTTTTCCATGGGGATGTTCTTAGTCCCTGTCTCCTGTACAATGTCACAAATCTCATTCCATAGTTCATCAGGCACTCTATCTATCAGATCTAGGCCCTTAAATCTATTTCTGACTTCCACTGTATAATCATAAGGGATTTGATTTAGGTCATACCTGAATGGTCTAGTGGTTTTCCCTACTTTCTTCAATTTAAGTCTGAATTTGGCAATAAGGAGTTCATGATATGAGCCACAGTCAGCTCCTGGTCTTGTTTTTGTTGACTGTATAGAGCTTCTCCATCTTTGGCTGCAAAGAATATAATCAGTCTCATATCGGTGTTGACCATTTGGTGATGTCCATGTGTAGAGTCTTCTCTTGTGTTGTTGGAAGAGGGTGTTTGTTATGACCAGTGCATTTTCTTGGCAAAACTCTATTAGTCTTTGGCCTGCTTCATTCTGTATTCCAGGGCCAAATTTGCCTGTTTCTCCTGGTGTTTCTTGACTTCCTACTTTTGCATTCCAGTCCCGTATAATGAAAAGGACATCTTTTTTTGGATGTTGTTTCTAAAAGTTCTTGTAGGTCTTCATAAAACCATTCAACTTCAGCTTCTTCAGCATTACTGGTTGGGGCATTGACTTGGATTACTGTGATATTGAATGATTTGCCTTGGAAACGAACAGAGATCATTCTGTCATTTTTGAGATTGCATCCAAGTATTTCATTTCAGACTCTTTTGTTGACCATGATGGCTACTTGTTTTCTTCTGAGGGATTCCTGCCTGCAGTAGTGGATATAATGGTCATCTGAGTTCAGTTCACCCATTCCAGTCCATTTTAGTTTGCTGATTCCTAGAATGTCGACATTCACTCTTGCCATCTCTTGTTTGACTACTTCCAGTTTGCCTTGATTCATGGACTGGACATTCCGTGTTCTTATGCAATATTGCTCTTTACAGCATTGGACCTTGCTTCTATCACCAGTCACATCCACAGCTGGGTATTTTTTTTTTTTTGCTTTGACTCCATGCCTTCATTCTTTCTGGAGTTATTTCTCCACTGATCTCCAGTAGCATATTGGGCACCTATTGACCTATGAAGTTCCTCCTTCAGTATCCTATCATTTTGCCTTTTCATACTGTTCAAGGGATTCTCAAGGCAAGAATACTAAAGGGGTTGCCATTCCCTTCTCCAGTGTACTTCATTCTGTCAGACCTCTCCACCATGACCCGCCCATCTTGGATGGCCCCACGGGCATGTCTTAGTTTCATTGAGTTAGACAAGGCTGTGGTCCTAGTGTGATTAGATTGACTAGTTTTCTGTTAGTATGGTTTCAGTGTGTCTGCCCTCTGATGCCCTCTTGCAACACATACCATCTTACTCGGGTTTCTCTTACCCTGGGCATGGGGTATCTCTTCACAGCTGCTCCAGCAAAGCACAGCCCCTGCTCCTTACCTTGGATGAGAGGTATCTCCTCACCACCGCCCTTCCTGACTTTCAACGTGGGATAGCTTCTCTAGGCCCTCCTGCACCCGCATAGCCACCACTAATGAATCCAAAGAATGTCTGGAGGTTGTAAAGGCCTCACCAGACCTACTCCCATAATTTACATTTTAAGATAACAGAATTAGCCAGAAGGTTTAATCCAGAGACTCTCCTCAGGCAGGATACATTATTGTTATATAATCCTAAGGAATGTAGAGAAGGAAAAAAAGTTTGTCCTTTCTTCCCCCTTTAGAATTCCAGATCCCTCTCTCCTTGGGGACCCCTAGACTCCTTATCAACCTGCCTAGGAAATGACTCTCTCAGGTATACATATATCTCATCTGGTCTCCTCTGTTGATTTTAGGCTTCCCTAAGTATTCCTCCTTAGAGAGAGACTATATTGGACAGCTATTTTAGTTGTAACCACTAATTTTTATAATCCTGTTTTGTGGTCATAGGGCATTGGAGAAGGGAAACTTTCTATAATTTTATGATTAAATGTAGAGACATGGAATGTGATATTTACCTGTATTACTCTTATGGTTTAGCTCGTTTGTATTCTTTTTAAGTAAAATAAGAAGAATTGATGATTCTGGATTGATAAAAATGCACTTCTCCATTTGAGATATGCCCTGGTAAAGCCTTTTCCCTGGAATGACAGACTTTTATGGAGAGAATATTCTGGGCATATTTCACAATGAATACTCTTTCCCTACACCTGCTACAGCTATAGGATGGTCTCTCTTAGATCTTTATAGTGATAACCTGGTGGGTTTCTTGGAGGCAAAGCTTGTAAAAGAATAGGGAACTTCCTAAAATTACACTCCCTAGGAGTTTCTCTCTCACACACTAGTCTGCATTCAGCCTCCAGCAATTCATTAAAATTACTGTTTAAGTGCATTTACCAATTTATGTCTCTAGTGATTTCTCTTTTAGGAAAGGAGATCTTACCTCAGGTTCTCTAGATTCATCTGTCTTTCCAGGTTTTAGTGTGTTAGTTTACACTGCTACTTCAGTTTGTCAATGGATCCAGGAATAGCTGTGAGATGTATAAAATAAATGAGATGGACTTAAGGTAACTTTAGGTTTGGGTTTTGAGAAACTAGATAAAACTTTTACTGGAATGAAAAAAACTGGGACTGACAATCAGCATGGAGGGAATTCCAGGGGTGTGCTGCAGACATGTTAATTTGAGATGTCTGTTATACACTCATATAAAGATGTGTATGCAACTGAGTATATAAGTCTGAAATACAGGGAAGAGGATAAACTGGAAATATTAATTTAATAACCATAATTTAGAGATAGCATCAGAAAAAATCCATGGATGAATTATTTTATTAAATATTAATATTTAAATATTATTAAATAATATTTTATTAGATATTAAAATAAATTGCACCTTTCCCTTGAATGAAAAATAAAGAATTTCATCAAGGTAACAGAAATCATTTAGTATGTGGGATTCTATATTGTAAAAAAAAAAACAAAAAACAGAAAATTGTAAACCTCAAAGTATAGCTCAATGCTGGGTGAAAGGTTTCAGGAAGAATTTTCTTCCCTCTAGTGAGTATATGCTATCTATCTTCTTCCACAAAGAACATATTCCAGAGGACATCATTTCCACTCAATTATATTAGAATAGAAAGGGCAAACAGGGAATTGAAATGCATGCACTTTAGAAAAGGTACATAAAGCAGAGCGATATTTAACTTTAAAAGAGCAATTCTCATCTGTGGCACTAATGTTTATCCAATAATTTCCATTTTTACCACCTGCAAGACTGAGGTCACCTTATTTAAAAAGATTAGGAAATAAAGGATAATACAATATCAACAGACTAAGTATATCTGTTGAAACCAGAAGAGGAAACACAGGGAAATGCAAAAAGAACCTTAGAAGTCATTTTACTTCCACGCATTTTTTTTTTTAAATAGGATTCTTCTTTTACAAGAGTCCTTTGGTTTAGCTTGTATATCTGAATACTGTGTAAAGCAATTCTAAATTCTAGGAAGTTCAAGTTGCCATAATTTCTGACTTGGTTCTTTGATTTTTCTGCCATGTCTGGAATTATTTTGATGCTCTGGACCAGCTCTTTTCTTGCCTGTGTAATTGGATTATCATCCACAGTGGGTCTAGGTTGATTTTAGTGAGTTTAAGAACAGGGAAAAAGATTCTTTCTATGAAGAGCAGTCATAGAAGATGACATGTCCAGGATTTGAGGTCTGTGATGAATTAAAGAGCCAATGATCTGAAGAATTGTATAATAATAACAGGAAAGTCCAATTTTATGGGTACATACCCTTGTGCTCCCAGCACTGGAATCTTAAGTTACACAAATCGAATCAGTCCTGGATATTCACCAGCCCCCACCATTTCACTCACATTTCTGCAAAATCTATATAGAGTAAATATATAGTCAAAAGAGACAAAGAAGAAAATTGCAAAGACGTGCACTTGGTTTATCTCTCTTCTGTCTAAATGGTTGTCTGTGAGAATAATTTTGGAGAATAATTATAATAGATTTATAGGATACCTAGTGCTGTGGTTCCAGAGAAGGCAATGGCACGCCACTCTAGTACTCTTGCCTGGAAAGTCCCATGGATGGAGGAGCCTGGTAGGTTGCAGTCCATGGCATCACTAAGAGTCAGCACAACTGAGCGGCTTCACTTTCACTTTTCACTTTCATACACTGGAGAAGGAAATGGCAACCCACTCCAGTGTTCTTGCCTGGAGAATCCCAGGGACGGGGGAGCCTGGTGGGCTGCCATCTATGGGGTTGCCCAGAGTCAGACACGACTGAAGCGACTTAGCAGCAACAGCAGCAGCAGCAGTGCTGTGGTTCAGAGCCATGCTCTATATAGACCCCAAATCTGTTTTATTCCTAATTTTATGTGTTGTGAATTTTTTTTGTCATTAGAAGCTTCTCTTTTACTTATAGGTTGGTGATGATAAATTTTTAATTGATTTTACTATTATTTTTTTCAGGTAATAGAATGGCATAGTCTGCAGTTTTATATCACTCTGCCATGTCTACTCGTTTTTTCTCTTCCAATTTTCTGTGAAAATAATCGTTGCTGTAAAACTAACATTAGAAAATAAAAGTCCTTGAAACTGCAATAGTGGAAAATAAGGTCCTTTAGAAGACAGCATAGTGGCTTTAGATTCAGCCAGGTTTGAATCTCAGATTTTTCTAAATAATGACTGTGTTACTTTGGCAAGTAGCTGAAACTTCTTGAGGCCAAAATTCTTCAAAAAGTTTATAAAACAACCAAATGAACTGTGTATGCTATCTAGCACAGTGATCAATACATTGTGTGCATGCATGCTAAGTTGCTTCAGTTCTGTCCAACTCTGTGCAACCCTATGGAGTGTAGCCTGCCAGGCCCCTCTGTCCATGGGATTCTCCAGACAAGAATCCTGAAGTATACTGCCATGCCCTCCTAATCAAGACATTAGTTTTAAGAAAATAATATATAATTACTATGTAAATACATCATAATTAATTTTTCCATCGTTCCATCATTATTTTACCATGTGGATAATGAAATGGGATATTCAACTAGCTTTTAAGGTTTTAAAAGGACTTCAAACTAATACCAAACTGGAAATTGACATCTATTTTGATAACAATCAGCTTTCTATTCTATATGAGATACTTTTGCTACACTTCCTCACATCAGCTCAACTTCACCCATAATTACAGCTGCAGCTGCAGAGGACAAGTCTATCTAGGTTTTGCTAATATAGTAACTATGACAGTTGATGCATAGTTATCAATCAGTAGAATACTTTCTCTTCAATCTCCACTGTTAAGGAAAATTAATCTAATCCCTTTTTACATGAACAGGACAACAACAAACACTTACTGTCTTGCCCCAGGTTATGTGAAGTGTTATGATTTTGGTCACAATATGGTTTACAAGAGGATACCCTTATGTTAATCCATGCTAGTGATCTGGCAATCTCATATAGGATAGACATATGACTAAACTTGGGAGAAAATTACTACAGTAAGTTTAAAGTCCTGACTCATCAAAAAAATATTTAGAAATTTGAAAGTTTTGAAGTATTATCGATAAAGGACATGCTTAAAGGTAAAGAGCAAATGTTGCATATTGATGCTCTGCAAAGAAAGCATAGTGCTTAGTAGGTTTCTTTGGATTTGGGAGATATTAGATACTGTACTTGGGCATACTACTGAAAGCTACTAGATGATGCAGAAAGATACTAGTTTTGAGTGGGAACTTGATCAAATCCAGAATGCAATATAAGCTGTTCTTGACTTAAAACATATTACTCATAATATCTAAATTACTCACTATCTTGTTACAGATATCCATGTTGGATATAGTAGCTTTGTGGATTTTTTGCCATGCCTCAAAAGGATTGCAGAGCAAGGCCATGTCATTTGTAACAGACAACTCCTTACCATTTGCAAAATAGTTCTCATAGTGAGTTACTGGATTCTAACTCAGAGAAGGCGACAACAGAGGATGAGATGTTTGGATGGCATCACTGACTCGATGTACATGAGTTTGAGTAAGCTTTGGGAGTTGATGACAAACAGGGAAGCCTGGCATGCTGCAGTCCATGGAATCACAAAGAGTCAGACATGACTGAGCAACTGAACTGAATTGAACTGAACTGAATAGCTTTCTGAAGTTCTGATTGTGTTAAATTTAACCAAAGCTGCATTTAAAATGTAAAGAAACATAACATACTGTAGAGTTTAATGGCATGCAGTCATAATAACATTGTTTACAAAGATGTTACATAACTATATAGTCTAGATTCTTCTTTTTGGGGGGCACTGAACCCTCTCCTTTTTCTATATCTGTATTCTCATAGGGAATTCTCAGTTACCATTTAATAGAAATGGAAGATATCTTGGACCTAGATAACAGGTTGGTTTGTCTGGTATGTTGACGTGAGCTAAAAATGCAATACTGTACAATGTATACCCTCTCATAAGTTACCTTAAATGATAGCATAAAAGGATGGATGTTTCCAAAGAGCATTTCTGTTAAAAGTTTATTTGTTCTTTCTCATTGTCTAAGGTAAAAATATACATGGACTCAGGCAGTGGTGAATGACCTAGTCATTAAATGGATGATTAGTTGGTCACAAGTATAAAATTGGCAAGATAAAAAACTCAATAACAAGGAAGTATACAAAAAGAAATATAGATAGACCTACACACGGGGGAGGGGGACACAACACATGTAGATCTGGTATCTCCTACAAATCCCTACTGCCTAATATTTTACCATATATAATTTACTTAAATAATAGATGGGCATAATGACACTCAGCCTGTCTCGTCCATTACTCCTTGTGCAAAAGCCCCATGAATGCATAGGTCATAGCGTGTATGCATTTATTTACTCAGTTATGTCCTACTCTTTGTGACCCCATGGTCTGTAGCCCACCATGCTCCTCTGTCCATTGGATTCTCCAGGCAAAAATACTGGAGTGGGTTGCCATTTTCTTCTCCAGGGGATCTTCCTAACCCAGGGATTGAACTCAGGTCTCCTGCATTGCAGGCTCATTCTTTACTATCTGAGCCACAAGGGAAGACCATGGGTCATGGCAGCAGGTAGGATTATGTAATGCCTGGCCCTAATAGAATCAGCACCTTCTCATTTAGAATGGTGTAGGTAATGCTGTGACTGGTTACTCTGTTAAGGGCAACTACCAATGGTGAGCCTTCAACTGGATACTGTAACTTGAGGAGACCATCCAACCTCATACTGAGAAGTTAGTTTCATTAGACTTATTTCACACTGGAGGCAACAGGCATTCCTCTTTTGGCAATTTCCATAACTTCTGTACCTCTATTTTTACTACTTCATAAGGATTTACAATGTTTTTTATTTGCCAGCTTGGAATACCATATAACATCTTCCATACCTAGGGAGTCATTTTATGGTAAATGAGACATGACTATGAGTGAGTGATCATAGACTCTACCTATTATTCCATATCCTATGTCATCAGGAAAAACAAATGGCCAACAAAACAATATAGTGACCTATATTTGTCAGGGGGAAGGGATAGTTAGAGAGTTTGGAAAGCTCATGTATACACTGCTATATACAAAATGGACAACCAACAAGAACTTACTGTATAGCATATGAAACTCTGTTCAATGTTATGTACCAACCTGTTTGGAAGGGGTTTTGGGGGAGAATGGCTGCATGTATATATATGGCTGAGTCCCTTTGCTCTTCACCTGAAACTACCCACAACATTGTTAATCAGCTATACCTCAATACAAAATAAAAAGTTTAAAGTTTGAAAAAAAAAAAAAAAAAGGTGATCTGTTGAGTGCAATGTTAAAATATCTTGGAAATAGCACCCACAATGTTGTACACTGCATGTACCAAACCAGTACCCGACACAACCAGTCTGCTTCCTTAGTGTCTAAAACAACAGTTAAAGGAACCAGGAGCTCAGAGTAAGTTTGGTTCTTCCTAGTATTGCTTCCAGAAACTTACTGGAGAATTTGTGCTTCCTACCTTGTGATTTTATGCCCTGCTGGATTAGAGACTCTGTCTCAGCAGGCGACAGATTTTTCCAACAGAAGACAGTGAGAGTTTCTTTAAACCTGGAGTTATTACTACTGCCTGGTTATTCTGAAGTCCTCATGTCAATCAATGGGTCTGTGAGATAATCAAAACTAAGGGATACTTTTTATTTTGTATAGTGTCAAACTATATGTCTTCTTGAAAATGTTTGTGTCAAGAAGGCTTACAATATCAAATCAAAATAATATATGTTACATTTTCTATAATGAGATTTTAAACATCCACAGGATAAAATAATCCCTTTGAAGACATAACACAAAGTAAAAGTGTAACATATTACAACTAATGAAGTTGAAGTATGCATTTTATCACTGATAAAAGATAGCAATAGATGTAAGTGGTAGATTTAGTTAATTTAACACTAGTTACTTAAAATGACTTTTATCTTACTTAGAGCTTGTTATGTTGTTATTATTCATTTTGTGGATTCTCTGGATTGTACCAGCAAAATCTCTTGATATCTTAAAAATAAAAATGCCAATTAATGGCTTTTGTACATCTGACAGTAACTCCAGCAGAAAATACTTTTTGTATCTTTAAAACACACACACACACATACACACGATGAATTTCTTCAAATAATCCTTACCTTTTCTTCTTTGCAACTAGCATCAGGAATCAGGAATAGACTGTTAGATTAATTTCAGTTATGCAGTTAGTGAGTTTTCTGGTATGGAGTCTAAAACTGTGGAACAGAATGCCCTGCCCTCCCACCATTCCCCATGAGGAAGAATTCTGTATTAATCAGAAGACAAAGGGAACCATTCTAGGGACACAATGCCTTCATTTCCAAAGACGTGTAGCATGTTTGTGGAAAAAGTAAAGAACTTCCCTCAAGTGTATCTAAGATATATGCCAATGCTCCCTATATTAGGGTTCTCCAGAGAAACAGAACCAATAAGAATTTGCTTATGTGATTATGGAGGCTGAGAAGTCCCACAAGTTGTCCTTAAGCTGGAGAACCAGAAAAGCTAGTGATTTAATTCAGTTTGAGTCTGAAAGCCTAAGAACTAGGGGAACTGATTGATATCTGCAGGTAGGAGAAGATAGACATCCCAGCTCAAACAAAGAGTAAATTTTCTCTTCATCCTTTTTGTTCTTTTTAGATCTTTAATGGGTTGAATGATGCCTACCTACATTGGTGTGAGCATTCTTTTTTACTCAGTCTACCAGTTCAAATGCTAGTCTCTTCCAGATACACCCTCACAGACACACCAGAAATAGCATTTTACCTATTTGGGCATCGCTTAGTCCAGTCAAGTTGACACATAAAATTAAGCTTTTTAACTTTATGATACATAAAAATCCTCTCACTTTAATCATAGAAGGGAATGTCCTGTTACATTAGATCCTATCATGTACTTAAATCCTATCATGGAAACAATAATAGATAAGCAAATTGGAGTGAGTACTTCATTCTTATTTTTCCAAAATGTGTGATACCTGTATCTAGGTATCCATATTTAAGTTTCTTTTGAAGTGATATGACACAATGTGGTCTTTGTGGCACATAAGTAAGACTGCTTTCTTACATTCCACCACGAATTGTATTGAAGAGAGCAAATATTCCTTGCATAAAATAAACCTATGACAGCCATGCAAAGCATATTTTCTTTGCCTACTCTTCTGACAATTCATTTGCAAGTTGACAAGTATATTTATTCTGGTGATATATAAAAGGATATGCTTTTCTTCTAAGATTTTATATTTAATTATACATTTATTGAGTCTTTTATTTCACTTGAAAGTCTATGGATAGATGCCATAAATCCTAATCAAATTAAAATTATGCCTCAGTGTAATTAAACCAGTTTGAAAATGGTTGCCTCTAGAGGACACTTTTGTGTATTGGAAACAGTAATAAATAGTCTATTTCAAATATGAATTCCCCCAAAGAGGTGAATTACAATGATTTTGACAAAGCATTGTTTTATTCATAGGGCCTTCATCAATCACCTACCAAACAATTTATTGACAATTTAATAAGAATATTTAAGAGATGTTTAAGTAGAAATTATTAAATTATTTGTATACTTTTATGTGCACACTATGCTAATTTACAAGTTAGCTGAATGCCTAAGAAGAGAATGTATTTATAATTTAAACTCTGGCAGCTGCTTTTATTATAAGCCTTTCATCAGTGATCCATTTGTAGTGTACATAGATCAGGCTGATGTGTTAATGTCTCTTCTAATTAATTTTGGGGCAAATAAGTAATCAAATTTCCTGTTTAGCCACTTCTCCCCCAAAGAAAGTGCATACACATTTAAATTTACCTACTGAAAAATCTTTCTAATGTAAAATTCACAATTAAATGCAAATATGCACAATTTTCTAACATAACTTTTTGTTTACACTTAATTTTCTACCCTGAAATTATTTTTTTTTCATTTCTATTGTCTGTAGATTATAAGATAAAGTCAAGCATGTATCTGCTGATACTTTTAAAGTTGACATGTCTTTATACTTAGAAATGTCTCTTAATAGTAGGCTTTCCTGGTGGTTAAGATGGTAAAGAATCTACTTGCCATGCAGGAGACCTGTGTTTGATCCCTGGATTGGGAAGATGCTCTGGAGAAGGAAATGGCAACCCACTACAGTATTCTTGCCTGGAGAACTCCATGGACAAAGGAGCCTGGCAGGCTACAGTCCATGGGGTCTCAAAGAGTCGGATATGACAGCGACTATCACTCATCTTCTCAAATAAAATCTGAGCTTACCGAATATATTTGCCATTCCTTAATTTCCATGTAGTTATCTGTATATTAAAATGATAGCTATTATATATTAGATAATAAATATATATTGAATTATTCCAACAGTAAATGTGAAAAACTGAATTATTTATTTGCTCAATCTCAAAATTCATTGAAAGTAGCTTAAAAGTTTTCCCCATCAGTTCAGTTTGGTTTAGTTCAGTCACTCAGTCATGTCCAACTCTTTGCTACCCCCATGAATTGCAGCACACCAGGCCTCCCTGTCCATCACCAACTCCCGGAGTTCACCCAAACTCATGTCCATCAAGTCGGTAATGCCATCCAGCCATCTCATCCTCTGTCTTCCCCTTCTCCTCTTGCCTCCAATTCCTCCCAGCATCAGACTCTTTTCAAATGAGTCAACTCTTCACATAAGGTGGCCAAAGTATTGGAGTTTCAGCTTTAGCATCATTCCTTCCAAAGAACACCCAAGACTGATTTCCTTTAGAATGGACTGGTTGGATCTCCTTGCAGTCCAAGGGACTGTCAAAAGTCTTCTCCAACACCACAGTTCAAAAGCATCAATTCTTCAACATTCAGCTTTCTTCACAGTCCAACTCTCACATCCATATATTACTACTGGAAAAATCATAGCCTTGACTAGATGGACCTTTGTTGGCAAAGTAATATCTCTGCTTTTGAATATGCTATCTAGGTTGGTCATAACTTTCCTTCCAAGGACTAAGCGTCTTTTAATTTCATGGCTGCAGTCACCATCTGCAGTGATTTTGGAGCCCCAAAAAATAAAGTCTGACAATTTCCACTGTTTTTCATCTATTCTCCATGAAGTGATGGGACCAGATCAGCTGCCAAAAAGCAAACTATAGAAGAAAAGGAAAAAAAGACAAGTTTATCAACTCTGAATCAATATTTATTTTATTATTTTGTTTTTAATCAGCAAGCATTAACCCAAATGCATTAAAAAATTACTTGGACAAGCCCCACCTATTATTTTGGCTTAATATATTTATGCTATTCTAAATACATGAATAATTTATGTAGTTTTAAAAGATAGCTTTGTACCACAATGGAAACTCTGAGAAGTATCTCACTCTTGCCTTACTCTTTTTTCCCTATTGCTCCACCACTCACAATTTGTCTGCAGGTAGTCAATCTCATTAATTTCTGATTTATTCTTCCTACCTTAGTGTGTGTCTACATATGCATGTGTTTTCCCTCCTTGTTTGTGCAAAAAGAGCATTGTAGGGATACTCCTTTCCCTTTGCGCATTTTACTTAGCAATGCAGCCAGTAAATGATGCCATGTCATCTCTTAAAAATCTTTTCTTTACAGCAGCATGGTACTCCATTGTATGGGTGTACCAAATCTTCTTCAGCTACTCTTCTACATTTGAACATTTAAGGTATCACAATGGGTTGAAATTACAAACTTTACTACTATGAATACAATTGTGCAGATGTTGTTATATTATCAGAGTTTCATCTTCATGGTAAATTTCTAGATGGGGATCAGAAGCTAAGTCAATATGTATATTTACTGAATAATGCAAAATGTCCCTTAAAGGGTTTTAAAATTTCTACTGCTACCTGAAATATATGAGAGTGTTTTTTTCCCCTCAGCCTCAACAACAGTTTTTTTTAATCATTTTTAATTTAATTAGAGTTAATTTACAATGATGTGTTAGTTTCAGATATATAGCAAAGTGATTCATTTATATATTCTTTTTCATATATATATATATTCTTTTTCATTCTTCATATTTTTTCAATTATAGGTTATTATAAGATATTAAATACAGTATCCTGTGCTATACAGTGTATCCTTATTGTTTATTTTGTATATAGTAGAGTATATACTTTAATCCCCCAATTCTAGCTTTTCTCCTCCCTCTCCTGGCTATCTCCTTTGGTAACCATAAGTTTGTTTTCAATGTCTGTGAGTCTTATTTTGTAAATAACTTCATTTGTATGTTTGTTTGTTTGTTTGTTTTTTAAGATTCCACAAATAAGTGATATCATAGGATATTTGCCTTTCTATCTCTGGCTTCACTTAATATGATTATCTCTAGGTCTGTCCATGTTGCTGCAAAAGGCATTATTTCATTTTTTTGTGGCTGAAAAATGTTTCATTGTCTATATACATACCACATCTTTATCCATTCTTCTGTTGGTGGACATTTAGATTGCTTACATGTCTCGGCTATTGTAATAGTCTTGCTATGAATATTGGGGTGCATGTATTTTTTTTCAAATTGGCATTTGCTACAGATATATTCCCAGGAGTGAGTTTGCTGGATCATATGGAGATTCTATTTTCAGTTTTTTTTTGAGGAGCCTCCATACTGTTCTCCACAGTGGCTGCAGCAATTTACATTCCCACCAACAGTGTAAGAGGGTTCTTTTTTCTCCACACCCTTTCCTGTATTTATTACTTGTAGACTTTTAATGATGGCCATTCTGACTGGTGTGAAGTGATACCTCATTGTAGTTTTGATTTGCATTTATCTAGTGATAGTAAACATATTTTCATGTGCCTTTTGGCCATCTGTATGTCTTCTTTGGGAGAATGGCTATTAGATATTCCTATTTTAGGATTGGATTGTTTGTTTTTCTGATATTGAGTTGTATGAACTCTTTGTGTATTTTGGAAGTTAATCTCTTGTTTGTAGTGTCATTTGCAAATATTTTCTCCCATTCAGTAGGTTTGCTGTACAAAAGCTTTTAAGTTTAATTAAGTCTTACTTGTTAATTTTTTATTTTATTTAATTATTCTATTGTAGGAGATGGATCTAAAAATATTGCTGTGATTTATGTCAAAGAATATTCTGCATATTGAACTTACTGCATATTGAACTTTAGGTATTTAACCCATTTTAAGTTTACTTTGTATATAGTGATAGAAAATGTTCTAATTTCATTCTTTAACATGTAGCTGTCTAGTTATCCAGCACTGTTTCTTGAAGAAACTTTCTTTATTGTGCCGGGGTCCAGCCCCAGCAGGATCCAGGGATACCCTCAGGATGAATGGTGTTGGTGAGAGAGAAAGTAGAGAGAAAGAGGCTGATATTCCTTGGTTTACACAGAAAGCCAATAAAGCCCCTGACACGAGACTTGCTCTGTTCATGGAGGCCTCAGGCGCCCTCTCGATGGAGTGAAAATGCAGAGTGCTTTCTCGAGAGGGTCTTAGAAGCCCAGGCAGGAAAGTGAACTCAGAGGGCCTCTGCGCTCCAGGGGATCAGCCTGAAAAAGAAGAGAAAGAGAGAGAGAGAAAGAAAGAAAGAATGACATGGGGAGACCAAGCTTAGGTGGAACAGAGTCTGCAGCTTTATTTTCAAAAAGAGCTTTTATACCTTGAGTTACACATTCCCAGAAGTGAAATATGCAAGGTCATGCAGAGTCAGCTCAATATTCCATCAGTTTGACCCTTATCAAAACCAGTCTCCCTTTGGCATACCTTTCCACTTACAAGGGTCTTCTGTTGTGTACATTATCTTCTGGCCCTGTGGCCTGCTAACATTTTATGACTCTTTCCTGATAAAGGTTGGTCAACCAGAAAACTTGTTTTCTCCTTTAAAGTGTTTTTTCTTTATTTTTCCAATCTGCATCATCCTCATAATGTACTAAATAAAGTTACATTTCATAGAGCAAAGGTATAGTGGGTTACAACAAAGAAAGAACCTATTAACTCAAGGTCTTATGTTTCTAATGTCAAGGCTATTATTTATTTTTCTTACATTCCAACTATATTAACTAATGCACTCCCAGGCACATCATGGGTAGGAATGTGGAGACTTGGCAGCAAGCATTGGCTCAACAATGAAACCCTTCATCAGTACTATCTAATAATTTTTCATCCCTCAAAGGGCTCTATGTTCACTAGGACTTTTAGAATGCTTTGGCTTCCCATGCCTTTCATGACTGGGGAGTTGTGAACAATCATGTTCATTAGTTGCAAGAGTATAGATAAACCTGCCAAGCAAGCTAGAATGCTAATCAGAGGGATTTGAATTGAAATACTCCTTTCATGGCCAGGAGACTTATTAATTAGAGCCCTAAGTTGATTTTCTTCAGAGAAAGGTGGTTGGGGATAGCCCCTTATTAATTTCAGAAGAGTTGGTGAAAAGCATAATATAGTAAACAGTAGACAGACAGATTTTGGTTTTGGGGTAGATGCTCAAGCAGGTCCAGGGAGTCCCTTGAGTCCTGATCCGCCTTGCCTGTCAGGTCTCCTCTGCATGACCTTGTCATGGGTGGGATCTCCTGTGCTGGCTCCCGGCATTATTGTATATTTTTGACTCCTTTGTCATTGATTAGGTGACCATAGGTACTTGGGTTTATCTCTGGGTTCTCTATCCTGTTCTGCTGATCTATTTTTTTTCTTCTGTTTTTCTGATAGTACCATACCATTTTGACTACTGTAGCTTTGAAGTATAGACTAAGGTCAGGAAACCTGATTTCTCCAACTCCATTTTTCTTTCTCAAGATTGCTTTGGGTATCTGGGTATTTTCATACAATTTGTAAAAAAAATTTTGCTGTAATTCTGTAAAAAATGCCATTGGTAATTTGATAGATATTGCATTGAATCTGTAGAAGGCTGGATAGTATAGTCATTTTCACAATATTGATTCTATCAGTCTAAGAACGTGGTATGTCATTCCATCTGTTTGTGTCATCTTTGACTTCTTTCATCAGTATCCTATAGTTTTCTGAGTACAGGTCTGTTGTCTCCTTCAGTACAGTTCAGTTCAGTTGCTCAGTCGTGTCTGACTCTTTGCCACCCAATGAATTGCAGCACGCCAGGCCTCCCTGTTCATCTGCACTCCCGAGTTCACCCAAACTCATGTCCATCAAGTCGGTGATGCCATCCAGCCATCTCATCATCTGTCATCCCCTTCTCCTCTTGCCTCCAATCCCTCCCAGCATCAGAGTCTTTTCCAATGAGTCAACTTATTCTATGAGGTGGTCAAAGTACTGGAGTTTCAGCTTCAGCATCAGTCCTTCCAAAGAACACCCAGGACTGATCTCCTTTAGAATGGATTGGTTGGATCTCCTTGCAGTCCAAGGGATTCTCAAGAGTCTTCTCCAATACCACAGTTCAAAAGCAACAATTCTTCAGCCCTCAGCTTTCTTCATAGTACAACTCTCACATCCATACATGACTACTGGAAAAAACATAGTCTTGACTAGACAGACCTTTGTTGGCAAAGTAATGTCTCTGCTTTTGAATATGCTATCTAGGTTGGTCATAACTTTCCTTGCAAGGAGTAAGTGTCTTTTAATTTCATGGCTGTAGTCACCATCTGTAGTTATTTTGGAGCCCAAAAAATAAAGTCTGACACTGTTTCCACTGCTTCCCCATCTATTTGCCATGAAGTGATGGGACCAGATACCATGATCTTCATTTTCTGAATGTTGGGCTTTAATCCAAATTTTTCACTCTCCACTTTCACCTTCATGAAGAGGCTTTTGAGTTCCTCTTCACTTTCTGCCATAAGGGTGGTGTCATCTGCATATCTGAGGTTATTGATATTTCTCCCAGCAATCTTGATTCCAGCTTGTGTTTCTTCCAGCCCAGAGTTTCTCATTATGTATTCTGCATAGAAGTTAAAAAAGCAGGGTGACAATATACAGCCTTGATGTACTCCTTTTCCTATTTGGAACCAGTCTGTTGTTCCATGTCCAGTTCTAACTGTTGCTTCCTGACCTGCATATAGGTTTCTCAGGAGGCAGGTCAGGTGGTCTGGTATTCCCATCTCTTTCAGAATTTCCCACAGTTTATTGTGATCCACGCAGTCAAAGGCTTTGGCATAGTCAATAAAGCAGAAATAGATGTTTTTCTGGAACTCTCTTGCTTTTGCCATGATCCAGCGGATGTTGGCAATTTGATCTCTGGTTCCTCTGCCTTTTCTAAAATCAGCTTGAACATCTGGAAGTTCACGGTTCACATATTGCTGAAGCATGGCTTGGAGAATTTTGAGCATTACTTTACTACCGTGTGAAAAGAGTGCAATTGTGTGGTAGTTTGAGCATTCTTTGTCATTGCCTTTCTTTGGGATTGAAATGAAAACTGACTTTTCCAGTCCTGTGGCCACTGCTGAATTTTCCAAATTTGCTGGCATATTGAGTGCAGCATTTTCACAGCACCATCTTTCAGGATTTGAAATAGCTCCACTGGAATTCCATCACTTCCAGTAGCTTTGTTCATAGTGATGCTTTCTAAGGCCCACTTGACTTCACATTCCAGGATGTCTGGCTCTAGGTGAGTGATCACACCATTGTGATTATCTTCGTAGTGAAGATCTTTTTTTTTATACAGTTCTTCTGTTTATTTCTGCCACCTCTTCTTAATACCTACTGCTTCTGTTAAGTCCATACCATTTCTGTCCTTTATCAAGCCCATCTTTGCATGAAATGTTCCCTTGGTATCTCTAATTCTCTTGAAGAGATCTCTAGTCTTTCCCATTCTGTTGTTTTCCTCTATTTCTTTGCATTTATCGCTGAGGAAGGCTTTCTTATCTCTTCTTGCTCTTCTTTGGAACTCTGCATTCAGATGCTTATATCTTTCCTTTTCTCCTTTGCTTTTCACTTCTCTTCTTTTCACAGCTATTTGTAAGGCCTCCCCAGACAGCCATTTTGCTTTTTTGCGTTTCTTTTCCATGGGGATGGTCTGGATTCCTGTCTCCTGTACAATGTCACAAACCTCATTCCATAGTTCATCAGGCAGTCTATCTATCAGATCTAGTCCCTTAAATCGATATCTCACTTCCACTGTATAATAATAAGGGATTTGATTTAGGTCATACCTGAATGGTCTAGTGGTTTTCCCTACTTTCTTCAATTTAAGTCTGAATTTGGCAATAAGGGGTTCATGATCTGAGCCAAAGTCAGCTCCTGGTCTTGTTTTTGTTGACTGTATAGAGCTTCTGCGTCTTGGCTGCAAAGAGTATAATCAGTCTGAATTCGGTGTTGACCATCTGGTGATGTCCATGTGTAGAGTCTTCTCTTGTGTTTTTGGAAGAGTGTGTTTGCTATGACCAGTGCATTGTTTCCTTAGGTAAGTTTATTCTGAGGTATTTTATTATTTTTTTGAGGGGGTTAATGAGATTGTTTCCTTAATTTCTCTTTCTGATTTTTTTTAGTTTTTTTATATCTAGGAATGCAAGAGATTTCTATATATTTTGTATCCTGAAAGTTTACCATTTCACTGATAATC
The DNA here is from genome assembly GCF_003369695.1 of Bos indicus x Bos taurus. Lineage (NCBI taxonomy): Eukaryota > Metazoa > Chordata > Mammalia > Artiodactyla > Bovidae > Bos > Bos indicus x Bos taurus. Next base: position 49,761,898 of record NC_040101.1, on the reverse strand, counting down.
TCTGATATTTTTCTGGTGGCTTCTTGAGAATTTTTCTATGTACAGTTTCATGTCATCTACAAACAGTGACAATTTTTCTTCTTATTTTGCAATTTCATTCTATTCATTTCTTTTTCTTCTCAGATTGCTGTGGCTAGGACTTCCAAAACTATGTTGAATAATAGTGGTGATAGTGGACATCTTTGTATTGTTTTGGATTGTGGAGGAAATGTCTTCAGTTTTTCACCATCGAGAATGATGTGTGCTGTAGATTTGTCATATATGACCTTTATTGTACTGAGACAGTTTTCCTCTATGCCCACTTTCTGGAGAGTTTTTTTTTTTTTTTGTCATAAATGGCTATTAAATTTTGTAAAAGCATTTTATGCATCTATTGAGATTGTCATATGGTTTTTATTCTTCAATTAGTTAATATGGCATATCACATTGATTGATTTTTGCAGATACTGAAAAATCCTTACCTCCGTGGGCTAAGTCCCATTTGTTCATAGTGTATGAGCTTTTTAATATGTTGTTGGAGTCTGTTTGCTGGAATTTTGTAGAGGATTTTTGCATCTATATTCCTCAGTAATATTGGCCTGTAATATATTTTTGTGAACTCTTTGTTTGGTTTTGATATCAGGGTGATAATGGCTTCATAGAATAAGTTTGGAAGTGTTTCTTTGCCTACAGTGTTTTGGACTTGTTTTTGAAGTATAGATGTTAACTCATTTATATACTTGGCAGAATTAACCTGTGAAGTCTCCTGGTCCTGAAGTTATGTTTTCTGGAAGTTGTTTTAGTATTGATTCAATTTTATTGCTGATAATTGGTCTGTTCATATTTTCTTTTTCTTCCAGGTTCACTGTTGGGATATTATACATTTCTAGGAATTTATTTCTTCTGTTTGTCCATTTCAGTGGTTTATAATTATATATTATAATCTCTTATGATCATTTGTATATCTTTGGTGTCTGTTTAACTTTTCCTATTTCTGACATTATTGGTTTCAATCCACTTTTTTTTTTTTTTCCATGATTTTGGCTGAATTCCTATAAATTTTGTTTATCTTTTCAAGGAACTAGCTCTTAGTTTTTTAAATTGTTTCCATTGTTTTTAGTCTGTGTTTCATTTATTTCTGCTGTGTTCCTTATGATTTCTTTCCTTCTACTAACTTTGAGTTTCATTTGTTCTTACTCTTCTGGTTCCTTTAGGTGTTTGTTTGATAGTAGGTTGTCTATTTGTGATTTTTCATGTTTCTTAATTTAAGCTTATATCACTGTAAACTTCCCTCTTAAGTTTAATTTTGCTGCCTCCTTGATGGATCAAGCAGTAGAGAATCCACCTGCAATGCAGGAGAAACCAGAGACATGGGTTCAATCTCTGGGTTGAGAAGATCCTCTGAAGGAAGAAATGGCAACACACTCTCAAGTATTCTTGCCTAGAAAATTCCTGGTGGGTTACAGTCCACGGAGTCACAAAGAGTTGGATACAACTAAGCACACATGTATGCATGCAGATAGATTTTGGATCATTTTGTTTTCTTTTGTCTTTTTTTTTTTTTTCAATTTCTTTGATTTTTTCAGTGATCCACTGGTCATTCAGTAGAATAATGGTTGACCTTCATATGTTTGTTTTTCTGCTATTTTTTTTCTTAAACTTGTATTGTTTTCACAGTGTTGTAATTAGAAAAGATACTTGATATGATGTCAGTTTTCTTTGATTTACTGAAACTTGTTTTGTAGCCAAATGTGATACTATCTTGGAAAATATTCCATCTGCACATGTATTCTGATGCTTTTGGATGGAATGTTCTATAGGTGCCTGCTAAGTCTATTTGGTCTAATGTGTCACTTAAAGTCAGTGTTCACTCATTGATTTCTGTCTAGTTCATCAGTCCACTAATGTAAGTGAAGTGTTAAAGTTCCCTCTATTATTTGTGTTACTGTTGATTTCTCTCGTTAAGTCTATTAATATTTTCTTTATATTTTTAGGTGCTCCTACATTGAGTGCATGTATATTTACAATTATTATAACTTCTTAAATTGATTCCTTTGATTATTATTTAATGTCCTTCTTTGTCTTTTGTTGCAATCTGTGTTTGAAAGTCAATTTTGATTGATATAAATATTATTACCCTACCCTTCTTTTCATTTCCATTTGCATGGAAAACCTTTTTCATGTCCTCATTTTCGGTCTTTTTGTGTCTAGATTTGAAGTGAATCTCTAGTAGACAGAGTACAAGTTGCTCTTGTTTTCTTAACTCTTCAGCAATATATGTCTCTTGAATGGAACATTTTATTGTTAGCATGTAACGTTTTTATTTTTTTTAATAATTTTATCTATTTATTTATTTTTGTCTATGCTGGATCTTTATTGATGTATGTGGGCTTTCTCTAGTTGTGGTGAGTGCCGGCTATTCTCTAGTTGCAGTACCTGGGCTTCTCATTGTATTGGCTTCTTTTCTTGTGGATCATGGGCTCTAGGCATATGGACTTCCATAGTTGAGGCACATGGGCTCAGAAGTTGAGTCTCCTGGCCTCTAGAGCACAGGCTCAATAGTTGTGGCACATGGGCTTAGTTGCTCTGTTGCATGTGGGATCTTCTTGGATTAGGAATTGAACCCATGTCTCCTTCATGAGCAAGTGAATTCTTTACCAGTGAGTCACCAGAGAACCCCCTAGAGTTTTTATGATTAGCTATGTATCACCATTTTGTTAATTGCTTGGAGGTTTATTTTTGTTATTTCTTTTTGTTCCTTTATTCTTTTTTGTTTTGTTTTCTTCCCTTGTGATTGGATGATTGTCTTCAGGTTAAGTTTGTATTTCTTTTTCATGTGTATGTGTCTATCATAATTTTTTGGTTTGTGGTTACTGTGAAGGGTGTGTGTATGTGTGACTTTGAAAACATTAACATTGGTGTGGATAGATAGATAGATGATTATTTCAAGTTGCTGTTCTTAAGCTCAAACACATTTCAACAACCCTGTATTTTAACTCTTCTCCCTCCCACATTACTGTTTTTGCTACTATATTTTATGTGTTTTTGTTATCATATTTTATGTGTTTTTGTTTTGTGCATCTCTTAGATAATTTTTCTTCTTTTTTTTTTTTTTTTGAGCTTTTTACATGGTTGATTTACTACCTTTTCTACATATTTGCCTGTGCCAATGTTCTTTTTCCTTTCATAATTTGTGTGTTTCTACTTGTGGCCTTTTCTTTTTCACTTAGGAAAGATCCTTTAACATTTCTTGTAAAGCTGATTTGGTGATGCTGAACTCTTTTAGCTTTTGTTTGTTTATAAAATTTTTTATTTCTCCATCCATCTGAATGAAAGCCCTGCTGAGCAGAGTATTCATGGTTTTAAGATTTCCTCTTTCATAAATTTAAATATATTATGCCACACTTTTCTAGTCTGTAGAGTTTTTGCTGAAAAGTCAGCTGATAGCATTATAGGAATTCCCTTTTAAGTAATGTGTTGCTTTTCCCTTGATGCTTATATTCTTCCCTCTTTATCTTTTATTTTTTCCATTTTAAATGTAATGCGTCCTGATATAGTATTTGTCTGATCCTGTTTGTGACTTTCTGTGCTTCCTGAACAGGAAGGACACAGGATGTGTGTTTACTTTCCTAGGTTAGGGAATTTTTCAGCTATTATATTTTCAAAAATATTCTCTGCCCCTTTTATCTCTCTTTTCTCCTTCTGCTACTGCTGCTGCTGCTAAGTTGCTTCAGTCATGTCCGACTCTGTGCAAACCCATAGACAGCAGCCCTAGGACTCCTATAGTAAAAATACTGCTAATCTTGATGTTGTCCAAGAGTTTTCTTAACCTGTCCTCATTTTTAAAATTCTTTGTTTTTGTTTTTGTTTTTGTTTTCTATTCATCTTAAGTGATTTGCAGTATTCTTCTTTCATACCCTTAATCCATTCCTCTGTATCATCTCATGTACTATATTCTTTTCTAGGATGTGTTTCATTTAAATTATTGTGCTTTTCATCTCTGTTTTATTCTTCTTTGTGTTTTTTACTTTGTTAAAAATGCGTAACTTCTCACTATTCCTCCAGTCTTCACCAAATTCTTTAAGTATCTTTGTGATCGTTACCTTGAAATCTTTATCAGGTATACTGCCCATATCTCTGCTTCACTTAGTTTTTCCTCTGGGGTTTATCATGTTTCTTTTCAGTTTTTTTTTCTGGCCATTAACTCATTGATAACTGAACTTCAAGTAAAGATTGCTGGATTTAAAATTTTTAGATCTGATAGACATTATCTGCAAAGAAACTGTTGTGAGTAGCAGTTTGGCAGAATTCTTAAGTTAGATTATCTTTTAGTATATGAATGTGGTTTTTATATGAGCATTGTGCTGTGCTAAGATGTGACTATGAAATATTCATGTTTCAAACAAACACTGTTTGGGTAGACCAAGCTATTAATACATTATCTCTTTTAGATTGGCAATAAGACTTCCATGTGGCAATAAGACTTCCATGTTCCAGTAACTCTGCATATGAATTGATAAATATAAATATATTAATGTGAAATCTGAGTGATTGTGTGCAGTTAGGGTTCCAGCTGTATTAAATAAACAAAATTCAGTATGTGATTAGAAGTCCAATTAATTTTTCAAACTATACTGCTTATGCTATCATTCAGTTTATTTTCATTAGTATCATAATCTCTGATTAATTATTTATGTATTTTCCCTTCTCTGTTCCCATAATAGTAGGATGATATGGATTTGTTGTATTAATCTATGACATTATTTTATTTTCTCATATGACATCCTAAACTGATTTTCTATTTATTACATTGAGAAGGCAAAAATGAAAAGTTTGTGGTTTACATCTGGAAACTTCTGAGCTTTTCTAACATAGACCAATTTTCTTCAAAATTAAAGTATTTGAAATAACCAGAGCTATTTACAAAGACCATTGTGAGAGTTCCTTTAAGATGTGAACAAATACTACTTGCAGAGGATAAACATATATGCATTTCTTATAATTAGAGAATGATTAGGTTTGTCTTTCTGTAGCTTTATAATGAATAAAACTACTTTCACTTCTGTAAAGGAAATGGTCTGGTTTTCAGGCCATTGATGCATTTATAGCTGTACTTCAAGGAACAATTACTGGATTTAAAATTGTTAAATTTGATAGACTCATTATCTGCTAAGAAACTGTTGTGAGTAGCAGTTTGACAGAGTCCTTAAGTTAGATTCTCTTTCAGTATGTGAATGTGGTTATTATGTGAGCATAAACTTTTATTAACTTCACAATTTAAACACAATTATAGTTGCCAGGTTTAAAATATAAGATAGTATGCCAGGGTCCAGCCCTAGCAGGATCCAGGGGTACCCTCAGGATGATGGCATAGGCGAAAGGATAGCAAAGAGGAGAGAACAGAGGCTTGATCTTCCTTGGTTTACACAGAAAGCCAATAAAGCTCCTATGTTCCAAGGAGTCATCCTGAAAGAAGAACAGAGAGAGAAAAGGAGAGAAAAGGAAAAAAGCATGACACGGGGAGACCAAGCTTCGGTGAGCAAGGCCCATAACTTTATTTTCAAAAGGAACTTTTATACCTTGACTTGTACATAGAGGGAAATGAAAGATGCAAAGTCATACAGAGTCAGCCCAAACATTACATCTGTTTTGTCTTTATCGAAACCAGGATTTTTTCTGCATACCTTTCCCATAAACAATGTTGTGTACATTATCTTCTGGCCTTGGAGGCCTGTGGACATTTTATGACCCTTTTTTGATAAAGGCTACTCAACCAGAAAACTTATTTTCCCTTGAAGTGTTTTTTCTTTATATTTCTAATCTATGTCAGCCTTAGAAAGTGCTAAACAGAGTTACATTCTCATGAGCAAAGGTGCAGTAAGTTACCACAAAGAAAGAACCAATTAGCTCAAAGTTCTAATGTGGTTAATTTCAAGGCTACTACTTGTTTTTCTTACATTCCAACTATGTTAACCAGTGCACTCCCAGGTGCACAACAGATAAGGGATATGGGAACTTGGAAGCAAGCATTGGCTCAACAATGAAATCCTACCTCAACACTACTCTAATAGTTTTTAACTCTTCGAAAGGCTCTATATTTTTAGAATGTTTTAGGCTTCCTATGTCTCTCACGGTTGGGAGGCTGTGAACAATCACATGCATAGCTGCAAGAGTCTAGATAAACCTGTCAGGCAAGCTAGAAAGCCATCAGAGGGGTTTGAATTGAAACACTCCTATCATGCCCAGAAAATCACCGGGCTCCAAAGTCACTGCAGATGGTGACTGCAGCCATGAAATTAAAAGACGCTTACTCCTTGGAAGGAAAGTTATGACCAACCTAGATAGCATATTCAAAAGCAGAGACATTACTTTGCCAACAAAGGTTCGTCTAGTCAAGGCTATGGTTTTTCCTGTGGTCATGTGTGAATGTGAGAGGTGGACTGTGAAGAAGGCTGAGCGCCGAAGAATTGATGCTTTTGACCTGTGATGTTGGAGAAGACTCTTGAGAGTCCCTTGGACTGCAAGGAGATCCAACCAGTCCATTCTGAAGGAGATCAGCCCTGGGATTTCTTTGGAAGGAATGATGCTAAAGCTGAAACTCCAGTACTTTGGCCACCTCATGCGGACAGTTGACTTATTGGAAAAGACTCTGATGCTGGGAGGGATTGGGGGCAGGAGGAGAAGGGGACGGCAGAGGATGAGATGGGTGGATGGTATCACTGACTCGATGGACGTGAGTCTGAGTGAACTCTGGGAGTTGGTGATGGACAGGGTGGCCTGGCGTGCTGCGATTCATGGGGTCGCAAAGAGTCCGACACGACAGAGCGACTGATCTGATCTATCATGCCCAGGAGACTTAACTAAAGCCCTAAGTTGACTTTTTTCCAGAGAAAGGTGGTCGAGGATAGCCCCCTGTTAATGTCAGAAGAGTTGGTGAAAGGCACAAAATAGTAAGACAGACAGATTCTGGTTTTGGGGTAGATGCTCAAGCAGATCCAGGGCATCCCTCAAGTTCTGATCTGCCTTGCTCGTCAGATCTCTTCCACATGACCTTGTCATGGGTGGGATTTCCCATGGTGGGTCCTGGCAATAGTATAGGGAAAGCAGGCATACTTAGCCTTTCTTATTTGTTTGCTGAAAATATTATCATATTCTTTATAGTTTTGGGAGGATTATATTTAATGTTTTTAATGTGACAAGCACATTGGGAAATAAATGATAGACTTATTATTATTCTAAATATCAAGATCATCATTGTGGATTATGTTTTTAGGCACTGCACTGACTGTAAAGAATTTGGACTTTATTATAAAGCAAGGAAGATTTCTAGATCAGTGAATGTTTATCCCTCTTAATATATATGTATATTATATACACATACATATATATATATGTATATATTATATACATATATATTAACAGGGATAAGCATTCACTGATCTGGAGTGGGTAATCTATCCCTTCTCCAGCGGATCTTCCTGACCCAGAAATTGATCAGTGAATGTTTATCCCTCTTAATATATATGTATATTATATACACATACATATATATACATGTATATATTATATACATATATATTAACAGGGATAAGCATTCACTGATCTGGAGTGGGTAATCTATCCCTTCTCCAGCGGATCTTCCTGACCCAGAAATTGAACCAGGGTTTCCTGCATTGCAAGAGGATTCTTTACCACTGAGCTATCAGGGAAGCCCAATATTATATAATAATAATTATATAATATAATTATATAATATTATATATATATAGTATGCATATTACAATATATATGGACTTCCCTGGTGGCTCAGACGGTAAAGCATCTGTCTACTATGTGGGAGACCCGGGTTCGATCCCTGGGTTGGGAAGATCCCTTGGAGAAGGAAATGGCAATCCACTCCAGTACTATTGCCAGGAAAATCCCATGGACAGAGGAGCCTGGTAGGCTACAGTCCATGGGGTCACAAAGAGTCAGACACAACTGAGCAACTTCACATTCACATTCACGTTACAATATATATATACCGTGTTACTATCTAACCATCTCATCCTCTGCCGCCCCCTTCTCCATCTGCCTTTACTCTTTCCGAGCATTAGGGTCTTTTTCAATGAGTTGGATCTTCACATCAGGCTGCCAGACTATTAAGGCTTCATTATCAGTCCTTCCAATGAACATGTAGGGTTGATTTCCTTTAGGATTGACTGGTTTGATCTCGAGCTCCTTGCAGTTCAAGGGACTCTCAAGAGTCTTCTCTAACATTACAGTTTGAAAGCAGCAATATTTAACTGTTCAGCTTTCTTTATAGTCCAACTCTCATATCTGTACATAACTACTGGAAAAATCATAGCTTTGACTATATGGAAGCAGTGACAGATTTTATATTCTTGGACTCCAAAATCACTGCAGATGGTGTCTTCCACCATGAAATTAAAAGACACTTGCTCTTTGGAAGAAAAGCTATGACCAACCTAGACAGCATATTAAAGGCAGAGACATTACTTTGCTGACAAAAGTCCATCTAGTCAAAGCTATGGTTTTTCCAGTAGTCATGTATGGATGTGAGAGTTGAGCTATAAAGAAAGCTGAGTGCTGAAGTATTGATGCTTTTTAACTGTGGTGTTGGAGAAGACTCTTGAGAGTCTCTTGGACTGCAAGGAGATCCAACCAGTTCTTCCTAAAGGAAATCAGTACTGAATATTCATTGGAAGGACTGATGCTGAAGTTGAAGCTCCAATACTTTGGCCACCTGATGCAAAGAATTGACTCATTGGAAAAGACCCTGATGCTGGGGAAGATTGAAGGCAGGAGGAGAAAGGGACGATGGAAGATGAGATGGTTGGATGGTATCACCGACTCGATGGACATGAGTTTGAACAAGTCTGGAGTTGGTGATGGACAGGGAAGCCTAGGATGTTACAGTCTATGGGGGTGGCAATGAGTTGGACATGACTGAGTGACTGAACTGAACTACATGGAACTTTGTAGACAAGAAGATGTCTCTACTTTCTAATACACTGTCTAGATTTGTCAATGCTTTCCTTCCAAGGAGCAAGAGTCTTTTAAGCTCATAGCTGCAGTCTACATCTGCAGTGAATTTGGAGCCCAGGAAGGTAAAATCTGTCATTGCTTCCACTTTTTCCCCACCTCTTCACCGTGAAGTGATGGGACTAGATGCCATGATCATAACAAACTTTTTTCCATTTAGCAGATATTCAGGGCAGTAATGACAGCTCGTCAAGGCTTCCACAGACAGGCATGTTCAAGCCTGGTGTTGTGCTTTGGACATTATAAATGGAGTGAAGGAGATAGCTTCCCTGAAGACCTGTTTGTAATGTGCCACCCATCAAATCACCTCTTTTTCCTCTTTTGTCACCTGCAAACATTGTAAAACATCATTGTAAAAAAAAAAAAAGTTTAAACAAATATTGTAGACTTTGAAGGTCATAGATCTCTGTAAGGCTGAAGCCTTAATTCTATCAATAATACTGGAAGGTAGCCAGCAGGTGGCCGTGTTCCAATAAAACTTTATTTACAAAAACAGGTGATAGGCCAGATTTGGCAGGTTGTTATTTGTCTACCCCTGATTCAAATGGTGCTGTGCCCTGCATAAAGTTGATTTCACTAAACATTATGAAGAGTAACTGAGATAGCATCTAAGAAACTAAATTTAAAAAATGTTTTCACAAATCAACCTGTTCCTGTTGCAAGTCATTATTTTCATTTTTTTCTATTTAAAATTATAAGAAAATCTCAAAGCATATAATTAAATTAGAAATGCAACAGCCACCATAAAATAATGTAAATTCCTTATTATGATGCTTGGGATTTAAGAAAATTAGAGGATATTTTTCTTACACCTTCTGCCCAAAGGTGAGGATACAGAATAGCTCTTATTGCTCACCTGCTTTAGGGCTTAGCACAGAATCCACTTTGCCTCTCAGTATGATTTAGGAACATGAAAACCCTGTGAAAAATTGTGAAATAATTGAATTTTTGGTTTCATTCTATCCACTTTTCCTTTCTGCCCTTATTACTCCTTTTTATTGCATGAGTCTTTCCTCTTAGTATATGTTCCTATGTGACAACCAAACCCCAGCCATCTGGAGGCATTCTGCCACTGCCTGGGAAACATGTCTTTCTGTATTCCTCTTCAGTGTCTTAAAGCTTTAATTTAAAATGCCAGTTTGTTGAGGTAAGTTTTCCAACAGGGTAATTAATGTAATAAATATATAATTTATGTTAGGTAGTTAGAATAGGAAAAAGGAGTCCAGAGTGGCGGTGGCTAAAAGACAAGGAAGGGAAAAGCCCTTGAAAATAAAATAAAGGAAGGCCTGAGGATCGGAGTGAGGTAGAACAAACAGCACTCCTATCCAATTTACACAGGGCAGGCCCAGGGGGAGGGAAAAAATATATAAAAAGAGGAGCAAAACAGCTGGGCCTCTCTCTTTTCTTCATTTCTTTTGGTTCAGCATGCCCTCATGCCTTGAGAATGTAGCCTCCTTTTATTTTCTAAATAAAACTGAGCTGTAACACGGAGTTATAACACGTCTGTCCAAGAACTGAGAGCTGTAACATGGTCTGTCCGAGAGCTGAGACACATTCTGGCCAAGGGCTTTAACATCCATCACTTCAAATTTTTGTTGTGATGAGACAGAACCGAGGAAATTACACACTCCCCTAACAATTTATTTCAATTTTAATAAGGGACTCCTTAAGTTTCAGTGTTTAATTGAGGAAATTAGTCTCTGTTCATTGGCTTTTATAGTACTGCAAAGAGAAGGCTGTGAAGGTGATTCTTCACAAACTACATAATTTTGCTAGTTATACTATTTTATTTACATTTTGTGACAGTCCTATGAAGGCAGTAGTTTGAAATCAGATAAATTCCCAAGATTCCTCTAAGTACTATTCCAGTTAAAAGTAGAGAAAGATATAGGATACTAATCTAAGATCACTTTATTTATAAATTAAATATTGTATTTTCTGGCCATGTTATGAACTGGTCATCATGTTTAAATATTGATCATTTGCATGAACTCTGTCTAGGTTCCTACTTGATTTACTTTGGTTCCCATAAAAGTCTGTCTTTTTCATCAGTAATGTTTCTGAAAGGACTTGTGAATACCAGAGGTAAGAAAAGAAGCAAAAGATAACAACGCACTTAAAGGAATCCCAGATGACCGAGATGGGCTGTTTGACACAATCCAGCGCTCTAAGAATCACTATCAAAAAAGAGCATACCAGTGTATAAAATGTATGGTAGCGCTCTTTAGCAATTGTCCTGTTGCTTACCAGATTCTACAGGGAAATGGAGATCTTAAAAGGAAGTGGACCTGGGCAGTGGAATGGCTTGGGGATGAACTTGAAAGACGACCATACACTGGCAGTCCTCAATACACTTACAACAATTGGTCTCCTCCAGTGCAAAGCAATGAAACATCAAATGGTTATTTCTTGGAGAGATCACATAGCGCTAGGATGACACTTGCAAAAGCTTGTGAACTCTGTCCAGAGGAGGTAAAAAAAGCCACCAGTGTGCAGCAGATAGAAATGGAAGAAAGCAAAGTAATTTTTTACTTTATAGGGCCAGTGTTTATTAATGATAATGGGGGAAGAATTATGTGGAATTTTGTTTGCATTAATATGTATACTATATGTGGTCTTAATGAGGGAATCTTTTAAAGAAATTTTGGGGAGATTGCCTGAATCTAGTATTTCTGAGAGAAGCCAAATCAGGTTTCTTTCAGTTATTTTATCTATAATAAAATTTGTCAAGAAAAAAAAAAAAAAGAAAACAAGCAAAAGCCTTCCAGGAAACCTAAAGGGAGACAGCCAGGAGAGGGCACTGACATCCATTCCTGTGTAACTTAGACTTGTGTAGAACATTTAGGAAGATAAATATCAGAATGGGAGACAAAAATTTGAGCAATTGCCAATGGGGATAATAAGATTTCTGCATTTATATTAGAAAGACTGACTAATATAAGATTCAGAATCTGAGAATATGATCAGAAACTAAGTACAATGGTAAGTGGCTGTGGACTAGTGCTAAGCAGGAATCACTTCTCTAGTTATTTCTAGTTGAGGGCTGAACACCACCCTTGTGAGAGACTGTTACCCTCATTTGCTCTGCTCTGCTACGCCAGTAAATCTGGGAGACAAGGTGTTGAAGCAAGGACTATGACTTTATTCAGAGAAGATGGCAGACTTGCATCTCAAAATAAACCCAACTTGTCAGTGCCTGGATGCTGGGTTCTTTCATGGATTAGAGATGGGAGGAGGTAAGGAAACAAAGTAAAAAGACCATTTAATTCTTGCAAATATCTCCTAGAATGGCAAGCATCAGGTATGGGGATGTGTTAGTTTCGCTTCCTTGCAGTCATTTCACAGGTGGGCGAGCTTAGGTTGTCTCCAGGAGGTAGGCCATTATGTATGCCTATAATAAGAGATTCCATAATGGCTCAGATGGCAGATGTCTGCCTGCAGTGTGGTAGAACTGGGTTCGATCCCTGGGTCAGGAAGATCCTCTGGAGAAGGAAATGACAACCCACTCCAGTATTCTTGCCTGGAATCCAATGGATGGAGGAGCCTGGCAGACTACAGGCCATGGGGTTGTAGAGTCGGACATGACTGAGAAACTTTGCTGCTGATAATAATAAAAGCGGAAAGTTAAGGGTTACAGTCATAGAAGTAGATCCAGTATAAAGTCAAAATTAACCCTTTCCAGTTACAGGACGATTTTGTAGCTAATACCAATATGTCATTCTAGTTGTAACTCCATGTTATCTAATTCCTAGAACCAGTAAAATAATTAACCTATGATAGTGTAATAATTTATATGTATTAATGACCCTTAAGTATGTACTGTATTATGTATGTATTAAAGATTCTTAAGTATCTATTAGATCTGATAGACAGAGTGGACGATGAACTATGGATGGAGGTTTTGAAATTATACAGGAGACAGGGATCAAGACCATCCCTAAGAAAAAGAAATGCAAAAAAGCAAAATGGCTGTCTGAGGAGGCCTTATGAATAGCTGTGAAAAGAAGAGAAGTGAAGAGTAAGGAGAAAAAGAAAGATATACCCATTTGAATGGAGATTTTGAAAGAATAGCAAGGAGATATAAGAAAGCCTTCCTCATTGATCAATGCAAAGAAATTAGAGGAAAATAATAGAATGGGAAAGACCAGAGATTTCTTCAAGAAAATGAGAGATACCAGGGGAACATTTCATGCTGAGATGGGCACAATAAAGGACAGAAATGGTATGGACCTAACAGAAGCAGAAGATATTAAGAAGAGGTGGCAAGAACACAAGAAGAACTATACAAAAAAGATCTTCATGACCCAGATAATCACAATGGTATGATCATTCACCTAGAGCCAGACATCCTGGAATGCGAAGTCAAGTGGGTCTTAGGAAGAATCACTATGAATAAAGCTAGTGGAGGTGATGGAATTCCAGTTGAGCTATTTCAAATCCTGAAAGATGATGCTGTGAAGGTGCTGCACTCAATATGCCAGCATATTTGGAAAACTCAGCAATGGCTACAAAAATGGAAAATGTGAGTTTTCATTCCAATCCCAAAGAAAGGCAATGCCAAAGAATGCTCAAACTACCACACAATTGCACTCATGTCACATGCCAGTAAAGTAATGCTCAAATTCTCCAAGCCAGGCTTCAACAGTATATGCACCATGAACTTCCAGATATTCAAGCTGGTTTTAGAAAAGGCAGAGGAACCAGAAATCAAATTGCCAACATCCATTGGATCATTGAAAAAGCAAGAGAATTCCAGAAAAAACATCTGTTTCTGCTTTATTGACTATGCCAAAGCCTTTGACTGTGTGGATCACCACAAACTGTGGAAAATTCTTAAAGAGATGGGAATAACAGACCACCTGACCTGCCTCTTGAGAAATCTGTATGCAGGTAAGGAAGCAACAGTTAGAACTGGACATGGAACAACAGAATAGGGAACAACTTCCAAATAGGGAAAGGAGTACACCAAGGCTGTATTTTGTCACCCTGTTTATTTAACTTATATGCAGAGTACATCATGCAAAATGCCAGGCTGGATGAAGGATAAGCTGGAATCAAGATTGCCAGGAGAAATATCAATAACCTCAGATATGCAGATGACACCACCCTTATGGCAGAATGTCAAGAAGAACTAAAGAGCCTCTTGATGAAAGTGAAAGAGGAGAGTGAAAAGTTGGCTTAAAGCTCAACATTCAGAAGATAATTAAGGTCATGGCATCTGGTCCCATCACTTCATGGAAAATAGATGGTGAAACAGTGGAAACCATGACAGACTTTATTTTTTGGGCTCCAAAATCACTGAAGATGATGACTGCAGCCATGAAATTAAAAGATGCTTACTTCTTGGAAGAAAAGTTATGACCAACCTGCTGCTAAATCACTTCAGTCGTATCCGACTCTGTGTGACCCCATAGACGGCAGCCCACCAGGCTCCCCCATCCCTGGGATTCTCCAGGAAAGAACACTGGAGTGACCAACCTAGACAGCATATTAAAAAGCAGAGGTATTACGTTGCCAACAAAGGCCTGTGTAATCAAGGCTTTGATTTTACAGTAGTCATGTATGGATGTGAGAGTTGGACTATAAAGAAAGCTGAGCACCAAATAATTGATGGTTTTTGAACTGTGGTGTTGGAGAAGACTCTTGAGAGTCCCTTGGACTGCAAGGAGATCCAACCAGTCCATCCTAAAGGGAATCAGTCCTGAATATTCACTGTATGGACTGATGCTGAAGCTGAAACTCCAATACTTTGGCCACCTGATGCAAAGAGCTGACTCATTTGAAAAGACCGTGATGGTGGGAAAGATTGAAGTCGGAAGGAAAAGGAGATGACAGATGATGAGATGGTTGGATGGCATCACCAACTCAATGGACATGAGTTTGAGTAAACTCCGGGAGTTGGTGATAAACAGGGAGGCCTGGCGTGCTACTGTCCATGGTGTTGCAAGCTGTCCGACACAACTGAGCGACTGAACTGAACTGAACTGATGTATCTGTTGACCACCTAAATCAAGTTACTGTGGTTCATGCTTAAAATGCATATTCTCACACACCACGAACACATTTGATATTCTGCATTAGAATCTATAGAGTTGTAACCTATACAAAGTGCATTTAAACATGCATGTCAGGTGATTCTTATGCATATTCAAGTTGGCAAATCATTGGCATAGCATTTCATTAAATCTTTAGAATTGCTATGTGAAATAAGCTATTATCCCCATTTTATAGATGAAAAGGTTAAAATTGAGAGGTAATATAAACTGTCATTTCATTAGAACCAGTGCCAATATTTGAGCATAGGGCTGCCTACTAAGACAACCCAAAACACAGTGACATAATGAACGGTATGCAAATTGTATGCTACTTAGATGGCAAATGACAAAACATCTACTTCTTTAAATGTAAAAAGAAAGATCATGAAATTTTAAAACCTAATTTAAACTTAATTGTTTGCATATTTTCTGTTTACATTTCGCATTGGTATATTTATATTTTTAACAACTAATCCTTTTGTTAACCTAATGAATTTCAAGTTAAATATACCCAGTCAGGTATAATTAAATAAAGATTCTTAAAGCGATCCAATTGACAAAGGACTCTTGACTCAAAGGGACACATTTTCATACTTATAAAAGCAGGTCAGAGGTTAATTCTTTGATGTATATAAATCCACAGAGAACAAAGCTTTTCATCTACTCCTATTATCCTTACAAAAGGTGGAGCAGGATGATCAATAATGCTTTGAAAAGATAGAGTTAGTCTTGGAGTCAGCCGCTTAGTGCAATTGCCAAAATGCAATCACAGCTGACAAAAAAATATGGGTGGAAACAGATACTTCCTTGCTTTGATTGGATGGAATGCCAAGAGACAGTTGTACACCTTAGCTAAAAATTGAACAGGCTCTACCACTTCCAATTTGTTCATGTTGATACTGGGCAAGTGACATTGGGCAAGAAATTTAGTATTCTAGGCAAGGAAAGTGGTTTCATAACAGGAAAGATGTCATTTAAACTTGGGTTTAAGCTCCAAAATATAGGGTTGAAGGCATTTAACTGGCAATCCTTTGGTGTCTTTAGAACAGAGGGCATGTGTTCATACCAGCAAGTCTCCACTTCCCCCATCACAGAAGGCAGAAGTTTCAAACAAGGGAATTATTTCAAACAAGGGAACTATTAATTAGTTCTATGAGTGATTTAGAGATACATTATAGTTATGCAAGACTGAAGTTTTTATAATATGAATTTGTTAAACTTCCTCTGCTGAAGTGAAGTAATAATTAATAATGCTTTTGATTTGGATAGATAAAATAATCTTTGATGAAGTCTTCTAGTTGGCTTGCACTCATTTTGCTTGCTTTGTTTTCATTTTTGGGGGCTGCCAAGGAGATACTCTGTTTATATGCAGCATCAACTTCTTGGTGACAGGGGAGAATAAATAGGGAGAAAAGAGTTTTCGGTTAAGGCTAATGATTATTGACTGCAACATAAGCTCAAATTAAAAAGATCTAGCAAAGAAGGGAAACAGTCCTTCAATATTACTAACCATCAGGCATGTAGATTTGTGTTCACATGAATACTGATTACAGAAGAGAGCTTTACTGTGGTCATAAAAGGGAAGATAGCTGGATCATTTTCATGCAGTAGATACTTTGTAAACTAAACTATTTGTTTTTCCCCTGTTTTCTCAATAATTACATAGCTTACTTAAAATATTAACTCTATAACATCGAATGTTTAATCTGTATTTCAGTAACTATTTTTCTCAGACTGAGCTTCTATTAGCATTCTTGTGGAGATATAGTTGATAGACAAAGTATGAATAGATAAAATTTAAAAGGTGACTATAAACAGACCAAGATATATATCCCACTGAACCAAAAGCTAAAAATTACAAAATGTTAAAGCCACATTCTTTTCTTTATAATAGGGAGAGGCTACCTTCTCAATTACAGGGCTTTATATAAATGCACCTACTAATCTCTGATTTTCAAGGTCTCTGTTTACAATCAGGAGAGCCTCCTGCAAGGTTCTGTATAATAAAAGTGCCTCATTCTACACAGAAGGCCTGACCAAGCTTACTTCCTGAGCTGGAGTTCAGGTTTACAGATTGAACACTAGTCAGTGTAGCTTTAAAACAATGGCTTAGACTAAATTCCCCTTGGCTGATAGATTGGCTTTTTTCTTAAACCAATATGCAGAAAAAAGGAATGAAATTTTGCTATTTGCAACAACATGGATGGACTTGGAGGGTATTGTGCTTAGTGAAATAAGGCAGATAAAGATAAATACTGTGTAGTATTATTTAGAAATTCACCAGATTTAAGTACTATATGAATTCATAAAAATATATTTCTCAAAGGCATTAACATAATTTATCATGCTGATTCAGAATGGTATTTTTATGAGTTAGTATATTACATATTTCCAATTGAGATTTTGACAGTTTTAACTGATAATGACACTGACTCCAAGTCATTGTGTAAAGAAACAAACTGCCTTTGCAAAATTAAGGAATTCATTAATTTTGAAAAACACAATGTATTTTATAAAATTTAATTTGTTATGAATATGCAGAAAGATATCTGGAATGTCTGACACTTTTTTCAGTTTGAATTTATTTTATAAGAGTAGATTTATTTAATAATTGCTGTCACTCTCCATAATTCACCTTAATCATATAGTTCTCAAAATGTATCCCATTGTGATAAATGTATTTCCATATATTTATGGGTGCAGTAAAATATTTTCTGTCATTATTAGCTTTCACTAAAAAGATAATTCCTGGTTGTGATGCACAGCAAATCTCTTCATCTTGTTTAAAGTGTGATGCCTTTCATATGTCTGAATAACAACCAGTAATAATGATGATGTACACTGCTCTTTGTTTTCATGGGACATCTGTATGTTTATAGGGCCATATTTTCCTCTTCATTGTTTTACCATCTGGAAGTTAAATTAAGTGTAACCCACTGGGGCCACAATTGGAGTCCCAGTCTCTTTATCACATCCATCCAGTTTCAGAAAACAGCCAATCAGGATACAAGGTGATACATCATCTCTCATTTACAAAACTTGCTGAAAACTCTTTTGATCTTTGCCTGTGATACTCCAGGCAAGAGGTTACTATAACTGACTAATCTATGTTTAGAGACTGTAGTCCTAACTTTATGGAAGGTGACAAACATCTTGCAAACCTGTTATATGGTTTTTGGGGAGATAATGTAGAATGTGGTTTTTAATCTGATGATATATTTGATAAATATGTGTCTGTATGTGCATGCTAAGTTGCTTCAGTCATGTGTGACCCTATGAACTATAGCCTGCCAGACTCCTCCATCCATGGGATTCTCCAGGCAAGAATCCTGGAGTGGGTTGCCACGCCCTCCTCCAGGGGGTCTTCCCAAGCAAGGGATCAAACTTGTGTCTCTTATGTTTCCTGCATTGGTAGGATAGTTCTTTACCATTAGTGCCACCTGGGAAGCCCTAAATACGTGTCTGCTACTGCTAAGTCACTTCAGTCATGTCCGACTCTGTGCGACCCCATAGACGGCAGCCCACCAGGCTCCCCCGTTCCTGAGATTCTCCAGGCAAGAACACTGGAGTGGGTTGCCATTTCCTTTTCCAATGCATGAAAGTGAAAAGTGAAAGTGAAGTCGCTTAGTCGTGTCCGACTCTTAGCGACCCCATGGACTGTAGCCTACCCGGCTCCTCCGCCCATGGGATTTTCCAGGCAAGAGTACTCGAGTGGGGTGCCATTGCCTGCTCTGAAACATGTGTCTACCTCAGTTCAAAAGTGATCCAGACTATTGTATTCATCTGTAAAAAGTCTTATTTGCTTAGTGATCCCAGCATAATGATGCAGAAATTCCTTTTTGAGTTACATATAAGGACAAGGCTTGTAATATTTACCTGTTCTAGATGTTGTTGGGCCAGAAACTCTGACCTTACATTATATGAACTTGTATCTATTAACAATTATGGTCCATAAGTTCTAATTTTTGGTGTGTATGCCTTCATAAAATTCCATATCTCTTGGCTGACATTTAAAAAGATGTGTTTTTTTTTTCCTCCAGAATGTTTACTTGCTTCAAACTAAAATTTTAAATAAAAGGTAGTTTAAATTTTATTTATTTTAAAATTTCTTATGACATATTTAAGGCATATATAAAATAGAAGAAAACTATAATGGGCATTTATGTTCCTATCTGCCAGATTAAGGATGAAATAAATCAAATGTATTTGAAGTCTTCTATGTACTTCACCATGATTTCAGTCTCTTTTCCAAAAAGATAGCTACTATTTACACCTTTTGTAGGAATAATTTTATTAGTTAAAAAATTGTCTGTGGTACTAGAGATAGTCAATGGTTAACATATTGATGTATAAGATAAAAAGATAGCTTAATATAATTAGAAAACCACAAAATTAGCTCTATATGAGATTTGGATATAATAAGCTCAGGCAGTTATTTACATATTGTGTGGTTCAATAGATGCTACATGGTTTCTCTAATATTCATCTCTATTTCATAAAAAAATCTTATGGAATGTGGCTGAAATATTGAGTACTTATAAGTGAGTGGTACATAATTGGCACTCAGTAAGTATTTGTCACATGAATAAGTATAGAAGTTCCAAGTTAAGGAGACTACCAGGTTTCCTTAAATCAGTAAATCACTGACATTATGAATGGCCGGTTTTAAACTTTTGTTTTCTACTTTGACATTCCAAAAAGTGGCTTTTTCTGTACTACTATGGTGGCTTAGTACCCTGGTCTCAAGATGACTTCCCAGTTCCCAGCATAACAAAGAGGCCAGAGCCATAAATGATAGTTTTCTCCTCCCACATTTTTCTACAAGTAAAGGAACTTTCTAGAATATCTTTTCCTCACATATTTGTCTATCTCTTTAGCCAGAAGCCCATTTATAAACTAATCAACATTCAGATGAATTGTGTTATATGTTTTAGACTTTAGTAACATTATTTTAAAATATAGATTCAGAGGAAGTTGCAAAAATACTGTTATTTTGGTAATGGCATATGAATGGAATCATATAGTCTTTAACCTTTAGCTATTTTTTGCCACCCAACATAATACCGTTGAGGTCATTTCAAATAGTTGTGTTTATCAACAGTTTATTCATTTTTATTGCTGAGCAACATTCTGTGATATGAATGTATTGTCGTTTGCTTAACAGTTCACCTATTGAAGGACAACTGAGTTGTTTCCAGTGTTTGGCTATGACAAATAACTTTTTGTATAGGTTTTTATATGTATGGGTAATACCTAGTGACAAGCACTTGTTTGGGGGTAAAGCATATAGGGAATGCCTGCATCCTGTGTGGTTGAGAGCATTTAGAAAGAGTCTTCAATTTCACCAAGGGGAGTAGAAGGTGACATCTTAAAGGGAAAAGGATGAGTATTCATAAAGACAATTAGGCCAAAGGATAAGTCAACTAGAGCTGAGCTGACTATTATAACTGGGTAAATTGGAAATAGATGGGGAAACAGTGGAAAGAGTGTCAGACTTTATTTTTTGGGGGTCCAAAATCACTGCAGATGGTGACTGCAACCATGAAATTAAAAGACGCTTACTCCTTGGAAGGAAAGTTATGACCAACCTAGATAGCATATTCAAAAGCAGAGACATTACTTTGCCAACAAAGGTCTGTCTAGTCAAGGCTATGGTTTTTCCTGTGGTCATGTATGGATGTGAGAGTTGGACTGTGAAGAAGGCTGAGCGCCGAAGAATTGATACTTTTGACCTGTGGTGTTGGAAAAGACTCTTGAGAATCACTTGGACTGCAAGGAGATCCAACCAGTCCATTCTGAAGGAGACCAGCCCTGGGATTTCTTTGGAAGGAATGATGCTAAAGCTGAAACTCCAGTACTTTGGCCATCTCATGCAAAGAGTTGACTAATTGGAGAAGACTCTGATGCTGGGAGGGATTGGGGGCAGGAGGAGAAGTGGACGACAGAGGATGAGATGGCTGGATGGCATCACTGACTCGATGGACGTGAGTCTGAGTGAACTCTGGGAGTTGGTGATGGACAGGGAGGCCTGGCGTGCTCCGATTCATGGGGTCACAAAGAGTCGGACACGACTGAGCAACTGAACTGAACTGAACTGAAATTGGAATAGGTGATCAGCAGCCTATACTTTTCTAGCACATTTGGGAAAAGAGTCTGATTTGTTTTGCCTTTACCTTTTCAGCTTGTATTACAAGGCTCTACCTCATTTGTTTCTCTTACTAGTTATCAGATAAGGAAAGCACAAACATGGTCAAAGCTGTCCCTGGGGAGGTGGATTTCACACATACACCACAGCAGCAGGGTTCTTCAGGCAGCTTATAAGCCAATTTTGTTGCATAATTCTCTTCTAGAATTTAGCTGGACCTTTTAATATAGCTTTAATTTTAAGCTTCGTTTCATCCTTTATATTGCTTTCCTTAGTGCTTACAAGGAACCTTTGATTTACTGCTGCCCTGTGCATATGTGAATGTTAGAAAGCACAGGTCAGATGCTGAATATTATTTCAAAGTGTTCTCTTGTGTGTGGAATGAACAAGCATTAGGAATATGATAGCAGCAGCAATGTTATTCAGTAAAGAAGAATAATTTTTACATGGATTAAAAAATCAATGAATTATTAAAATCTGTGCTGCCCAAATGATCAAATCCAATAGAATAGTTAAGGAAAACATTTGTGCTCAGATCATAGCATCAAAGACAAAATGAAATGTTGCTCTGAAAATCTGACTATAATAAAATATAGGCAGTTTCTCAATGGAATGTATTAGAAATATTCATTACTGTATTATTGTTTTCCCTAGTTAATTTCCATGCTCAAAATTCCTTCATCTTATTAATGTAAATGCTTTATGGAGTATGCCATATTTTAAAAAGATCACTTGATTTTCCAATCAGTTTAGTATTAATAGTTTAGCTGAATAATGGGCATCATTGTATGTGTTGTGGTGGATTTTGATACAGATAATGATTTTGCCATTTCTGTGTAGATATATTAAAATATTTGTCAAAAAATTTGGTAGATGTTAAACACGTAGCAGGCATCCTTGGTAAAATTCTTCTTCCTTTATCTTCTAGCATCTCATCAATCACCAATACCAGATAGAACATTCTAAGAATGCAGTGTTCCTCATCATGTTCCTCAAGCTCAGCCATTTATTCCCATTTTCACTTACAACAATCTTCTACAATTATTTCTTACCAGAACTACTGTAGGTCTCCAAAGTAATTGGTGATGTTGTGAAAATGGCCCTGCTGGCATATCGGCTGTGACTGGGGGAACTTTAGAATTGAACATAAACCAAACTTATAAAACACTACTATGAGTGACGAAATAGATATACTGTATCACACCAACTCTATTTAACCCTCATGTATTAATGATGAGATCTCAGCCAAACTATCTAATGGTAATTTGGCATTAGGTCTTGTGTTCTAAAGCTCAGGACACTAACTTTCCAGAAAATCACTTGGTTTACATATTCTGGCCAAGTTCTGCCAAAACTGTTCTGTGACTATATCTTCAAATTTTCTAAGTTCACACTTAATTCTCCCCTTTAGAGAAGCATGTGGTCCTATGATATGCAAAGAGTCGGACACGACTGAGCGACTGATCTGGTCTGATGGTCCTATGATGTTGCTTTGCATTTGCTAAAAAAGCTAGTAAAATGGACTGTACTTTGCTTTCAGTGTGTTCCTAGCAGCCTTTCTCGAGTGGGCTTGTGCAAGTAGAAATGGAACAAAATTTGACAAGATCCAGTGTGGACCAGAACCCTTGATTTAGTAATAGTTTGCACATCTGAGAGTATGTGAGTTTTTATTCTTTGAGGCCACTGTGGCTGCTACTATGAGGAGTGGCTGTGGTTAACTGAACTATAAATATGAATCAAGTTAAAAAATATGGCTAAGAATTACTGAATTACTGAACACTTGATATATACCAAACTCAGCCTTAAGGACTTCACATTATGGTATCAAATTAATCCTCACCTATGAGGCAGATACTACAGCTAATTGGTTTTTTTTTACAAAAAAAAAAAAAAAAACAGAAAGACTGAGGCACAGAAAAATTAAGTAACTAGTTCAAAGTCATCAATTATTTTCTCTTTCATTCTCAAGGAAAACAATTTGTATGCTTATGAGCATGGGATTTATAGTCTTGCAGATTATGTCTTGCTCCACTTCTTAGCATAGTTAATTGTTATTTATCAGTATATTCCAAACATGGCAGAGAAACAGACTAAAAGGAACACATAGCTCTTGCAAAAATAAAATAAAAGAGTCATTTTTCTACTCTGAAAACATTCTGAGGTAATGGGAGTTTGAAGAGTAAATAGATCCATAGACACACAATTATATGGGTGGATGAATTAATAATTGAAAGTCATCTTTTTTTTTTTTTTCCTTTTCTTAGTCTGTGTCTAATACAACCAAGTATCTAAACAAATATTTTAAAGAATCCTTCCTGGGCAGCACAAAGAATTTGCAAATAATAAATAATCATTAGCCTTTAATCTCAGCCATTGATGGTCACTTGGAGATTTTACATTTAAAAATATGATTCAAAATCTGATTTGATTTCTTATTCCCTGCTTTCCCATTTTTCCTTATCTCCAATAATATTTTAAAAAACTTATGTTTTCACTTATGTGTACGTTTTGGTCAGTTGCTATTATATTTTACTTTTTACTAAAGGGCACCATGGAAAATTCAATTTCAAGACTATTCTTTATTCCTTAATAGTTACAAGTTAGATTTTATTTCATGTGTATTATAAAGCACATTCAAAGATTATTATTGGATTTAGATGTATAACATACTGTATTTTTACTCAAAATCAGTGTGAAAAATAGAATAATGAGTTATTAATAATTACCAATCCTCTGAAGAACACTTTTGTGCCTAGGATGTAAACAATAATATAGATATGCATTTTCATTTATTTGATTTTGAAAAAAAATTTCAATAATAGAGGAATATGAGATTAACAAAAAAGTGTAAGCTATGCTTAAACTGGAAAAATATATAAAGAGGGTATGACCCTTTCTCTGGAATTTATATTTGTCCTGGTTTCAAGCATTCAGTCCTTTGTAGATTCAAGGCTATTGCTTGGGGACTGTGCCTGCCCATTGCAGAGAGCTAATTTATCCACCCCCACAATGGATTTTATTTTCCTTTGTGCATCATCAGTACATTTTACAAGTTCTGATGGTAAATTTTATAGTGGAAATGTGCAGAAGAATTTAATTTTGAGTTCCTAGGTTGACTAGCAATGCAAGTGGAGGTTTTATTGTTATTTTCAAAACTGCATTACTATTTGAAAATAGAAAATATCTGAAACGACTTATTTCAGGGGAATGGAGTTAGAGAGTGGAAAAGAAAGTATAAAGTAGTAATTCAAAATAAGTTTCTTTTATTTTTCTTTTTTTTTTTTTGTGCATTTTGAAACAGAGTGTCTATAAGAATTTTAGATGCATAGTGGGATAGAATTCAGGTATTAAGTCTTCATACTTTATAAATAAATCAGATCATGTTATTTTTCTTGAATTATATATACTGTCCTACCTTCCAAGTTTTGGAGAAGTTTATTTTTAACTTACTTTTTACATCCTAAAATTATTAGGATTCAAATTCAACAGTAATAAAAATAAGCCAAGAATACAATTCTCTAAAAAATAATACAGAAGAAAGAAATGTAAAATGGAATCAAATTACCCTTCATTGATGAGGGCCAAGCATTTATCTCTACTCCAGGATAATAAATAAACATTATATACATTTATTGACAAAATAAAAAGAAGGGAATTATTCCTCTTATGGAACTTGAGACTCTGGGAAATTAAGGAGCTTTATTAGCTCTGTATTTGTTGTCCAGTCACCCATTCGTGTCTGACTCTTTGAGACCCCATGGGCTGCAGCACACTGGGCCTCCCTCTCCCTCTCCATCTCCCAAAGTTTGCCCAAGCTCATGTCCATTACACTGGTGATGCCATCCAGCCATCTCATCCTCTGACATCCTCTTCTCCTTCTGCCTTCAATCTTTCCCAGAATCAGGGACTTTTCCAATGAGTCGGCTTTGCATCAGGTGACCAAAATGCTGTAGTTTCAGCTCCAGCATCAGTCATCCAATGAGTATTTGGAGTTATTTTCTCTTAAGATTAACTGGTTTGAACTCCTTTCTGTCCAAGGGATTTTCAGGAGTTTTCTCCAGTACCACAGTTTGAAGATATAAATTCTTTGGCAATCTTTCTTCTTTATGGTCCAGCTCTCACAACTGTACATGACCACTAGGAAAACCATAACCTTGACTATACAAAACTTTGTTGGCAGAAAAATGTCTCTGCTTTTCAACACACTGCCTAGGTTTGTCATAGGTTTCCTGCCAAGAAGCAATTGTCTTCTGATTTCATGGCTGCAGTTACCAGCTGCAGTGATTTTAGAGGCCAAGATGAGGAAATCTGTCACTATTTCCATGTTTTTCCTTTCTATTTGCCATGAAGTAATGTGACTAGATGCCACGATCTTAGTTTGTTTAATATATAGTTTTAAGCTGGCTCTTTCACTCTCCTCCTTCATCCTCATTAAGAGGCTCTTTAGTTCCTCTTCACTTTCTGCCGTTAGAGTGGTATCATCTGCATATATTAAATTGTTGATGTTTATCCCACCTATCTTGATTCCAGCTTATAACTCATCCAGGCTTGCATTTCTCATGATATGCTCAGTGTATAGGTTAAACAAACAAGGTGACAGCAGACAGCCCTGTCGTACTCCTTTCTCAGTCTTGAACCAATCAGTTACAGGGTTCTAACTGTTGCTTTTTGACCCACATACATGTTTGTCAGGAGAGAGGTAGGTTGATCTGATATGCCCATCTCTTTGAGAGCTTTCCACAGTTTGTTATGATCCACACAGTCAAATGCTTTAGCATAATCAATGAAATAGAGGTAGATGTTTTTCTGAATCCCCTTGCTTTCTTTATGATCCAGCAAAATGTTGGCAATTTGATCTCTGATTCTTCTTCCTTTTCTGAACCCAACTTTGACATCTGGAAGTTCTTGGTTTGCATAATGCTGAAGCCTAGCATGCGCATGGGCTATGAGTGCAATTGTCTGATGATTAGCATATTCTTTAGTACTACCCTTCTTGGGAACTGGGATGAGGATTGACTTTTTCCAGTCCTGTGGCCAATGCTGGGTCTTCCGGACTTGCTGACATATTGAATGCAACACCTTGATGGCATCAACCTTTAAGGGTTTTGAATAGCTCTACTGGAATTCTGTTGCATTCACTAGCTTTATTAACAGCAGTGCTTCCTAAGGGCCACTTGACTTCCTCTCCAGAATATGTGGCTCTGGGTGACTGACCACACCATCATGGTAATCCTGTTCATTAAGACTGTTTCTGTCCTTTATTGTGCCTATCTTTGTGCAAAATGTTCCCTTGATATTTCTAGTTTTCCTGAAGAGATCTCTGTCTTTCTTTTTCTGTTTTTTTTCCTTCTAGTTTTATGCACTGTTCATTGAAGAAGGCCTTCTTGTCTCTCCATGCTTTTCTTTGGAACTCTGCTTTTAGTTAGATGTACCCCTCCCTTTCTCCTTTGTTTTCCACTTCTCTCCTCTCTTCAGCTATTTGTAAAGCTTCCTCAGATAATCACTTTGCTTTCTTGCTTTTCTTTTTCTTTGGGATGGTTTCATTTGCTGCTTCCTGTGCAATATTACAGTACTCCATCCATAGTTCTTCAGACACACACCTCCACTGCGTATTCATAGGGGATTTGATTTAAGTCGTACCTGGCTGACCTAGTGGTTTTCCCCTCTTTCTTCAGTTTAAGCCTGAATTTTGTTATGAGAAGCTGATGATCTGAGTCACAGTCAGCTCCAGGTCTTGTTTTTGCTGACTGTATACAACTTCTTCATCTTTGGTTACAAAGTATGTAATCAATTTGATTTTGGTAATGATCATTTGGTGATGTCCTTGTGTAGAGTCATCTCTTGTGTTGTTGAAAAAGGTATTTGCTATGACCAGTGCAGTCTCTCAGTAGAATTCAGTTAGCCTTTGCCTTGCTTCATTTTTTCTCCAAGGCCAAACTTGCCTGTTACTCCAAATATCTCTTGAATTCCTACTTTTGTATTCCAATTCTTTTTTTTAAATTTATTTATTTTAATTGGAGGTTAATTACTTTACAATATTGTATTGGTTTCGCCATACATCAACATGAATCTGCCACAGGTATACACGTGTTCCCTATCCTAAACCCCCTTCCCTCCTTCCTCCCCATACCATCCCTCTGGGTCGTCCCAGTGCACCAGCCCCAAGCTACCAGTATCATGTATCGAACTTGGACTGGTGATTCGTTTCATATTTGATATTATACATGTTTCAATGCATTCTCCCAAATCATCCCACCCTCGCCCTCTCCCACAGAGTCTAAAAGACTGTTCTATACATCTGTGTCTCTTTTGCTGTCTCGCATACAGGGTTATCATTACCATCTTTCTAAATTCCATATATATGCGTTAGTATACTGTATGAATAGAGCATCATTTTTTGGTGTTAGTTCTAGGTCTTCTAGGTCTTCATAGAACTGATAAGATTCAGTTTCTTTGGCATCAGTGGTAGGGGCATTGACTTGAATTCTGTGATGCTGAATGGTTTTCTTTGGAAATGAATGGAAATCATTCTGTCATTTCTGAGGTTGCACCCAAGTACTGAATTTTAGACTCTTTTCTTGATTATGAGAGCTACTCCATCTATTCCATGGAATTCTTGCCCATAGTAGTATATATAATGGTCAACTGAAGTAAGTTCACCCATTCCCATCCATTTTAGTTCACTGATTTCTAAGATATCAATGTTTATTCTAACCATCTTAACCATGTCCAATTTACCTTGATTCATGAACCTAACATTCTAGGTTCCTATGTAATACTGTTCTTTGCTACATTGGATTTTACTCTCATCACAGATACATCCACAACTAAGCACCATTTTCGCTTTGGGCCAGCCACTTCCTTCTCTCTGGAGCAACTGGTAGTTTTCCTACGCTCTTTCCCAGTATCATATCAGATACCTTCTGACTGGGGGACTCATCTTTTCGTGTCATATCTTTTTGTCCTTTTATACAGTTCGTGAGGTTCTCATGGTAAGTATACTGGGTGATTTGCCATTCCCCTCTCTGGTTCTGTAATTACATGCAGTCAAATATGTGGTAGGAATTAATGGCTACTAAAGGACCATGCTGCTTTCAATATTAATCACATGATTTTATCAAGAGTTGTACAGTGTATGCTTTTTATGTTATAATTTGGGATTGATGTATAGAGAAGCCCTGTTTGTGAGACAATGAATAAATGTTTACTGGGGGAAGGAATATGAATTCTCACCCATTGACTTAAAACATTATCCAATTTTCAGGAAGAGACTCTTAGGGTATTGAGAGGTGTAAAAAAGAATAAAAGCGGGAAATTCTTGCAAGTACAGTGTGGAAAATCTGATCTGTGGTTGGGGTGGGTGGGGGTAACCTGAAAATCCAAGAAAGGGCATTTTTGTTTTACTCGTTGGAACTTGTGACTATGTTAAATTGCATGGCAAAAGGAAATTAAGGGCATGGACCTTGAGGTGGGGAAACTATCTTGAATTATTATTAGGATCCAACACAATCACATGATTCCTCAAAAATGGAAAGGGCAGGCAGAAATTTTGGTCAGATATAAGACATGAGAGGGACACTATTTCTCTGTTACTGGGTTTGAAGATGGAAGAAGAGGCCCATGAACCAAGAAATGTGGTGGCCTCTAGAAGTTGCAAGCAGTTCTCATTTTACAGCCAGACAATAAGGACCTTTGCCCTACGACCCCAAGGAACAATTCTGCCAAAAACTTGAATGAGCAAGAAACACATTTTTTTTTTTTTCCCTGTCGAAACTCCAGAAAGAAATATAGCTTGCTGACTTCTTAATTTTAGCCTGGTGAGACCCATGCTGGACTTTCAACCTACAGAATTGTAAAACACAAGTTTGTGTTGTTTTGATCCACTAAGTTTATATGTATTTGTTATTGCAGCAATGGAAAACTAATCCATGGGTGGCAGATACTCTACAGAGGTGGTGTGGGAACTGGGGAGAGAATATAAAGTAGAAAAATAGACCTCAAAGTCCAAGACTGTCATATGGGTAAAATTAGTAGGTAACTAGTGCCCTTTTATGTGGTAAAGATTTCTTTTTTAACTCCATCATGAATCAGGCTAGTAAGAGAACTGACTCTAGGAACAGGAAAACAAGCATGCTGTAGACGAGACAGATAATGCTTTTAAGATAAGGTTTAGGATATTTCACTGGCTTTATTATGTTTTTTATTTCATGGAAGTCAAGCCATATCTCAACAAAAGACAAAAAAAAATTAAAGGATTTCAATAAAATTTTAAAAGAAATACCATTATAATATCCTCCAAAGCTCTCAGTTACTAGTTATTTTCTAACTTTAAGCAGCAATGCTAGTGATGTTGGCAGGAAGTAGGGTGAGAGAGGGAGATGAAGACCATTAACAGGGAAGATAGAGTTTTCTTTGTAATTTAAATTCTTTGTTTGAAATTCAGTCTCATCTTTGTGAGCTCCTGTTATTTGGTGTCATTCAGGATGCACCAAGACAATCATATATTTCAGACTTTAATAGTAAACATAACACCCAATCCAATCTTCAAAGATAATATTGCATCACCTCACACCGGTCAGAATGGTCATCACCAAAATGTCTACAAACAATAGATGCTGGAGAGGATGTGGAGAAAACGGAATGCTCTAACACTATCAGTGGGAATGTAAACTGATACAGCCGCTATGGAAGATGGTATGGAGATTCCTTAAAAAACTAGGAATAAAACCACCATATGATCCAGCAATTCTACTCCTAGGCATATACCCTGAAGAAACCCAAATTAAAAAAGACACATGTATCCAATTGTTCATTGCAGTGCTATTTACAATAACTAGAACATGGAAGCAACCTAGAAGTCCATTGACAGATGAATGGATAAAGAATTTGTGGTACATATACACAATGGAATATTACTCAGCCATAAAAAGGAACACATCTGAGTCAGTTCTAATGAGGTGGATGAACCTAGAACCTATTATACAGAGTGAAGTGAGTCAGAAAGAGAAAGATAAATACCATATTCTAATGCACACATATGGAATCTAAAAAACTATCACTGAAGAATTTATTTACAGTGGAGAAACAGAACAATGGAGAAACAAAGAGAATAGACTTATGGACAAGGGGAGGAGAGAGTGAGATGTATGGAAAGAGTAACATGGAAACTTACATTACCATATGTAAAAGACATAGCCAAAGGGAATTTTCTGTATGGATCAGGAAACTCAAACAGGGGCTCTGTATCAATCCAGAGGGATGGGATGGGGCTGGAGATGGGAGGGAAGTTCAAAAAGGAGGGAATATATGTATATTTATGGCTGATTCATATTTGGGTTTGACAGAAAACAAAATTCTGTAAAAGCAATTATCATTCAATAAAAATAAAAAGAGAAAAAATAATATTGCATATATTATTCAGTTTTTATGCCCATACCCTTCTCCTAAGAGATCAGCTTTTGTACCTAGATCTAGAAAATGCTTTTTTCATAATAAGACTGGAAAGATTTGGTACCCTACCAGGTTAATGATACTTTATATTTGACTTCTATTTCATAATTCATGTGAAAAGTGAGTCCTTAGTAGATAATTTATTTTGTGTGGCTAAGATAAATTTTTCTCCATGAATATTCCCCTTTTATTGTTCAAACATATTATTTGACCATGAAATTTAAGAATTTAAGTTATGTATAGGCTTTTGAATCTGAATATAGCATTCTACCTTATAACTAAGGATTCATTTGTAATGATTTGATTTCAGTGAAACTATCTAGGTATCATTTTGAAGTAACCTTGTGAGATAGTATATAAATCTATTATCATTACCCTGTGAGTTGAACAAATATTTAGCAGCTTGCTTGTGCATAAAATTTTTTATTAGAGCAATGTTTAAAAGAAGATATTATTTTTATTTTTGAATAAATAACTTTCCTGATCAAGTAGAATTTGAAGACTATTTCTTAGAATTTTCAAATGCATTATCAAGATTGCCATGAATGCATATAAACTTTATATATATATGTGTGTGTGTGTGTATAATATAAATATATGTATATCGTATATATGTATTATTACATATAGATAATTTAACATTCTGTATTGTTAAGAATTTCTCCCAATTTATAAACACTAAAGACTCTAGATGCAGCCGGTTTGAATCTTCAGGAATTTCTTCTGCTTATCTCCATTGGGAAAGCTTGTCATAATACTGACAGACTATCTGTCTTAAAATCACTGAGAGTATTGAACTGCCATATTTTGAGTATGTTTTCCAAAGTTAATTTTTGACTTTTACACCTTTCACCCTCTTCCTTTGCTGCTCGCCTTTTAAAAATAAAAGTCACGGTCATTTTGTAATTGTTGTTATCATGCTTTCATGTTTAGAATAAACTTTTTCAGCACTGTTTTTCTATCTGGGAGCCATTATTTTAAAATTATAGAGTGATTTTTCCAATTTAATGAAAAACACATATTGTGTTCTCATTTATACCAAGTTTATACTAATACCACACATATTAAACCATTTCTTTGGTGTTTGCTGTATAGAATTTGTGCGTGTGTGTGTAGAATGAGGGATAGACAGCAAAGCATGACAGCTGAGCTGTTTTTGGTACTCTTGTTTTTTTCTGATGACTGTCAATATGTGTTCAATCTAGTAATACTAGGTATTAGTGTTCTCAAGAAGATCAGAATCATAAAAAAGAACAACCTAAATGCTCTTACACAAGAAAAGGCCAAGTATTATTCTTGAGGAGTAGACATTTCATATCTATATACAATCCCTCTACCTTGAATTTCACCCTTTACACCTATGTGAATTTTAGGTCTCCAAATAATTGCCTAGCCCTAAGTGATCACAAGATATTAATTGCCCCCTCCCCAATTATTATGTGATTTTTTTGAAAAATGATGATTTACAAGAAATGAGACAATATCTTACAAAGCAAATTTTGTGCTATTTTCCCAAGTCTCCTTGTATCTCTATCCTCAGTCTTCCAGAGACATTCATAAAATTTTGGATTTTATCATTATTTTTATTCTTTATTTCCAAAGCAGGCCCTAAAAATCCACATCTTAATGATAACATTCAAAGCTCAACTTTATTTGCAAACAAGTGATGTGTTAACAGAACATATGTCATAGAGTGTATACTATATAATAAGTTTGAAAAATAGTAGAGGGAGAAAGACTACTTCACTCTGCAGGAGACTAGATGAGGGTGATTTAGACTGTGGGGTAGATAAGAGGGGATAATCTTGTGGGAGCAAAATGTGCAAACTCATCTGTAGCATCATGTTTCTGGGGCAAGTGTATGACTGGAAGCCTATATATCATAGTTCTATTATTAAAAAAAAAAATTGTCAGGGCTTCCCTTCCAGGCCAATGGTTGAGACTTCACCTTCCAATGAAGTAGGTGTGGTTCAAACCCTGGCTGTGGAGCTAAAATCCCATATATCTCATGGCCAAAGAAACTTAAAACAAAAAACAGAAGCAATATTGTGAAAAATTCAATAAAGGCTTTAAAAATGATCCACATCAAAAAAAATCTTAAAAAAATATATGTCAAGCAAAAAAACTAAAAACTTAAGTGTTCTACCTTCATAACTACTAGCGTGTACAGGCTCTCATTTAAAACTCTCAGGGCTTTTCTTTGAAACAAGTATGTTGTCCTAACCAGTCCTCAACATCTGGCCTGCAGAGCATCCTGCTTTTCTTCCTGCTCTCTCCTTCATTCTACCCTGCACTCATCTTACTTGGGCAGGCACTCCAGTTTCCACACTCCTGGAAAACAGTCAATACATGGCCACTTTTCCAGCCCACCTGGAAGCTCAGACCTGGAAGCAGTCTAAATTTCAGTTGGGTAGGGGCAGGGTATTCTGAGTATCTGGAGAATGGTCTAACAAGGTGGTTCAAGATCTGTTTTGTCCCTGGTGAGGAACCTGCCAGAGCAGGGCATGTATAAGACCCTCTATATCAATCTCTCTCACCATATCCTGAAATCTCTAATGGCAGACATGCCAGAGAGGTGTAATCTGACCTGTGGTGGTCCAGGAGTAGAGAAACACAGCCAGTTTTTTCTGAGATCAGCAGGGGATCTGTTCTTAAGACCTTCAGTTCAGTTCACTTCAGTCGCTCAGTCCTGTCTAACTCTTTGCAACCCCATGAATCGCAGCACACCAGGCCTCCCTGTCCATCACCAATTCCCAGAGTTCACTCAGACTCACATCCATCAAGTCGGTGATGCCATTCAGCCATCTCATCCTCTGTCGTCCCCTTCTTCTTCTGCCCCCAATCCCTCCCAGCATCAGAGTCTTTTTCAATGAGTCAACTCTTTGCATGAGGTGGCCAAAGTATTGGAGTTTCAGCTTTAGCATCAGTCCTTCCAAAGAACACCCAGGACTGATCTCCTTCAGAATGGACTCATTGGATCTCCTTGCAGTCCAAGGGACTCTCAAGAGTCTTCTCCAACACCACAGTTCAAAAGCATCAATTCTTCGGTGCTCAGCCTTCTTCACAGTCCAACTCTCACATCCATACATGACCACTGGGAAAAAACATAGCCTTGACTAGACGGACCTTTGTGGGCAAAGTAATGTCTCTACCTTTGAATATGCTATTTAGTTTGGTCATAACTTTCCTTTCAAGGAGTAAGCGTCTTTTAATTTCATGGCTGCAGTCACCATCTGCAGTGATTTTGGAGCCCCCAAATATAAAGTCTGACATTGTTTCCACTGTTTCCCCATCTATTTCCCATGAAGTGATGGGACCATTTGCCATGATCTTCGTTTTCTGAATGTTGAGCTTTAAGCCAACTTTTTCACTCTCCACTTTCACTTTCATCAAGAGGCTCTTTAGTTCCTCTTCACTTTGTGTCGTAAGGGTGGTGTCATCTGTATATCTGAGGTTATTGATATTTCTCCCGGCAATTCTGATTCCAGCTTGTTCTTCTTCTAGTCCAACGTTTCTCATGATGTACTCTGCATAGAAGTTAAATAAGCAGGGTGACAATATACAGCCTTGACGTACTCCTTTTTCTTTTTGGAACCAGTCTGTTGTTCCATGTCCAGTTCTAACTGTTGCTTCCTGACCTACATACAGATTTCTCAAAAGGCAGGTCAGGTGGTCTGGTATTCCCATCTCTTTCAGAATTTTCCACAGTTTATTGTGATCCACACAGTCAAAGGTTTTAGCATAGTCAATAAGCAGAAACAGATGTTTTTCTGGAACTCTCTTGCTTTTGCCATGATCCAGTAGATGTTGGCAATTTGATCTCTGGTTCCTCTGCCTTTTCTAAAATAAGCTTGAATATCAGGAAGTTCACAGTTCATGTATTGATAAAGCCTGGCCTGGAGGATTTTGAGCATTACTTTGCTAGCATGTGAGGTGAGTGCAATTGTGTAGTAGTTTGAGCATTCTTTGGCATTGCCTTTCTTTGGGATTGGAATGAAAACTGACTTTTCCAGTCCTGTGGCCACTGCTGAGTTTTCCAAATTTGCTGGCATATTGAGTGCAGCACTTTCACAGCATCATCTTTCAGGATTTGAAATAGCTCCACTGGATTTCCATCACCTCCACTAGCTTTGTTCGTAGTGATGCTTTCTAAGGCCCACTTGACTTCACATTCCAGGATGTCTGACTCTAGGTCAGTGATCACACCATTGTGATTATCTGGGTCATGAGGATCTTTTTTGTACAATTCTTCTGTGTATTCTTGCCACCTCTTCTTAATATTTTCTGCTTCTGTTAGGTCCATACCATTTCTGTCCGTTATCGAGCCCATCTTTGCATGAAAAGTTCCCTTGGTATCTCTAATTTTCTTGAAGAGATCTCTAGTCTTTCCCATTCTGTTGTTTTCCTCTGTTTCACTGAGGAAGGCTTTCTTATCTCTTCTTGCTATTCTTTGGAACTCTGCATTCAGATGCTTATATCTTTCCTTTTCCCCTTTGCATTTTGCTTCTCTTCTTTTCACAGCTATTTGTAAGGCCCCCCCCCAGACAGCCGTTTTGCTTTTTTGCATTTCTTTTCCATGGGGATGATCTTGATCCCTGTCTCCTGTACAATGTCATGAACCTCATTCCATAGTTCATCAGGCACTCTGTCTATCAGATCTAGGCCCTTAAATCTATTTCTCACTTCCACTGTATAGTCACTGTCATTTTCTCCAAGAGATGACTATAAATTACCATTGGATTGTCCAGCAAGCACGAAATTTGTCTGCAGCTGGAGATTTAGCCATTTTAAATTTTCCTGAAAGAAAAAATGGTGTCTCTAATCACAGCGTCACTGTTACAGTGAAACAGAAAGTAAAATTCATAGTAACCTGGATTTCTGTTGGGGAAGACAGTGGTTAAAACTTACACTTATTCACATGCATAACCACCCAATAATACATATATAGTGTCAAAGTATCACTATTTCAATATGATGTCTAAACTCTGGAAATAGTCATAAGAAAAAAATCAAATCTTATTCTGTACAAAAAATCTTATTTTGTATTAGAAAGGAAAATGAAAGAGTGTAAAAGCTGGGAAAGACAATAAATATGATTTAATTTAGGGGTCCTCAGCACCTAGGATCCAGTTATCACATGTAAGTGGCTATGCACACTGTTTTCTACCAAACTCTCCGTAAATCTATAACCTGAAAATGATAAGGAGGCTTGAACCTCTCATGACACAAATGAAGAACCTAAGGTCCAGATAGGCCAGGGCCTCACCCAGGGTAACACAGGCCCCTCCCTGCAGTTCAGTGTATTTTCAACTGAGCTCAGACAGTGCAGATTTTGCCTGCAATGTAGGAGACCTGGGTGTAATGCCTGGGTCAGGAAGATCCTCTTGAGAAAGGAATGACTACCCACTCCAGTATTCCTGCCTAGAGAATTCCATGGACAGAGGACCCTGGTGGAGGCTACAGTCCATGCAATCGCAGAGTTGGACATGACTGAGCAGATAACACTTTCACTTTCAAAGCAGCTGCCTACTACTTTCCACTTGGGACTGAACTCTATACCATGTCAGTTTTACCCTCTCGGTCATAATGAGGGCCCAGTCTGCATCACCATCCTTTCATTTATTTAGTTTTAATTTATTCATTTGACTAAAGAAAGTCTCAGTTGCATCTTCATTGCATCATGGGAACTCTTAGTTGGGGCATGTGGGATCTAGTTCTGTGACCAGGAATGGAACCCAGACTCTTTGAATTGGGAGCATAGTGTCTTAATCACTGGACCACCTGGGCAGTCTCTACCATCCTTCTATTTTTTTTTTTTTTTTCTTTTTTGACTGGAGATTACTACATTGGCCACACAGAATATAACACCTGCCAACCTGGACTCTTCATTGAGGTTGCACTTTGAAACAATTGCATGTGCAGCAAATCTGTTTTTTTGAGTTGCATGTATGGAAACAGTTTTTATGAACTGTTTATGAACCATTTTGTTTAGCTGTTTTCTTATGCTGTGTGTTTTATCAGGACATTTTATGAGCATGTCAGCAGGCACCTTGACCTAATAAATGTTTTTAGTAAGCAGAGTGCAAGGTGAATTTTCAGCATTCATAGGCTTATTCAGTAAACAGCACTTTTGAAATTAGGTATTCAAGGAGATTTTAACCTCAAGGTGTTGTTGCTTCTCATTTCATCATTATAAAATTCAGGTACAAAATTACTTTGCTTTGTTTTTTAAATGATGGCTACATGGGGTTATTTTATTCATTTCTAGAAAAGATATGCATATATTAATTTCTATCTACTCTATTAGATAGATTCATTTCTCTATATTTTATATTTAAATATTCATTGAGAGAGAGGAGATAGAGAGGTCATTTAGTACCTGTATCTCAAAAGGGTGATTTTGATTTGTCTTCCTCTGTTGTGTGTGCATGCTCAAGTGTATGTGTTCACCATTAAGATCTGTTTTAACCTATATATGTATGGCAGGCTGTGGGAAATTCCAGTGATATTTGCATGAAGGTTTTAGCGTTAAGGAGCATAAAATAACAAACAATTGGCAAAAGGATTGGAGCACGTCATTGTATCTTTCTTGGTGACAGGTAGATTAGAGATTCAGTAAGAATTTTTCTGACCATAATGTGTATTGTTTGTTTTCTTGCTTTAAGTTGTATACATTTTTGAATGAAATGCCCAGCCCTTACAATAACATGCTTGGGAGATGATGCTGATATGAATCAATTTCAGCTTATTTCTTGGCTTATTTTCATGAGGAATGGTCCCAGCTCACAAGTCTGCAATTGAGTATTGCTGAGGTTCTCTTTGCACCTAGTTGTAATTATTAACAGAAGCTCTACAATATATATGACCTAACCTCCAAATATGAATACCTGCTAGCCTCTATGGTAAAATCTTCACATCTCATTGTGATGTGCTTAGGTTGAGCTTTTTACTCTGTATCCCTGGAAGAAGATTTATTAACCTAATTTTTGTTTATGTTCATGGATCCCAGATCCAGAACCTGAAAGGAAGGTTTTGGCAATGCTCATGGGGCAAAGGCTAGAAATTATGTGGAAATATCATATGCGTATGTTTAACACTGATGAGTTAAAATGGATATGGAATCCCAAGGTGGGGCCTAGGAAAGCTCTCCTCTAGGCCTTTTCTTATTCCATTGCTTGCATTTTTTTTAGCTGGATTTTCTTCTAGTCTTGTCTTGCTGTCCTCAGATTGGTAGAAACATAAAGCTGAGCAAAAATTTAGATTAAAAGGATCAAAAATCCCATTCATTTTATTGAGTTTCTGTATCTTAGGGCTATGTCTAACTCATATAAATTGAGGTCTCTGGTGTTTAGGTATTTTGCAGTAATTTATTTGCTTTTTAAAATCTATACATTTAAAAACATTAATTGGTACTTGCTTGGGTCAAGACAGTTCTAGGACCAAACAATAAGACATGTATAAATTTTTATTATACTATGCTCATTTCAGCATATCACTGTGTTGGATTTTTGAATTACTAATACATTGATAACTGAAGTTAAAATATAAAAAAGTAGTTTCCATCAGATCAGATCAGATCAGTCGCTCAGTCGTGTCCGACTCTTTGCGACCCCATGAATCGCAGCACGCCAGGCCTCCCTGTCCCTCACCAACTCCCGGAGTTCACTGAGACTCACGTCCATCGAGTCAGTGATGCCATCCAGCCATCTCATCCTCTGTCGTCCCCTTCTCCTCCTGCCCCCAATCCCTCCCAGCATCAGAGTCTTTTCCAATGAGTCGACTCTTCACATGAGGTGGCCAAAAACCAAATAAAAATTTTTCATATCATTACAGATTTGTTAAAGTCACTGATGATGAATATTCTTTTACTGTTGGTTTTCCTATGACTGTTAAAGTCTGAAAGCAACATTGGAGGACACAGCTTTGATGTGTGACATCTCTCAGGGTCATCCATAATCCAGCTAACTGTGAAATGGGGGCGGTAAACCTTCCATGACATTTTCCTATGGGGCACATTCATTTCAATATTTCACATATGACTTATTATCCATGTAATTCTGAATTTTTTACATCAAATTCTTTTTCTCATTGGTCAAATTTATTGCTGTTGAACATGGTTATGGTTTCTACAGTAAATATTCTATTTCAACTTCAGCAGCTTTAAAAGACTTTTTTAATTTACAGGAAAGTAAATATTTTTAGTTTTGTGTTCTTAAACTCCCAACTCCAACATGATTTAGATTTCAATATATGCTGTATAGTATTTTTCAATTTATCTTTTACTTTAGTCAAATTTGTGTATTCATGCAGTTTAAAGTGTCAAATGGTTCTTGCATTTTTTACCCATCCCATTTCCTGTTGTACAGATGCAAACACTTTCAACTATATTAGCTGATTCTTTTAAGATCTCTCCATATCTCTAAATAACATGCTTATATCGCTATTTTTTGGTTTGTTATTAATAGGCTTTATCTGTTGACTTCCTACTGTGGGAAATTAGACTTTAGCTCTCTTTCATCTTCCGGCCCCTATCACACACGTGCACACTTTTGAGCTCCCATCCTCTTGAAATAATATATCATAATTTTGATTAAATGAATATTCATGTTTATCATTTTATGGCTAAATGAAAGCTTTTAGAGCTCAGTCATGCACTGAGCTACATTATCTCTTCTTCTAGCATTTTGTTTTCTCTTGTGTTAATAAAGGCCTCCTATTATTTACTTAGGTCTTCTTTGTACCTAACACTAATTCAGAACTTTCCAGTTGTGTAATGTATCTCTTAATATTTTCAGGAATTTTATATATTCTACACATTTTATCTTCTTTAATCAATCTGTCCCAGAGCTCTCCAACCAAACCCCACTGATTGGGAGGGTTGAGGGTGCTACTTTTCAGCTTTAAAATTGTTGAAGCATTCTTCAGTGGGAACCCCAGAAGCTTGCTTTTTAAGTGCTTCCTGCAGCTGAGGGACCCGGTTGACTAGTTCTTATTCATACCAAGGAAAGCAAAAACACATGACTACTGGGGCATTAACTGCACACCCAACAATGGCAAGGCAAGGAATGCGTGTCACATGTTGACCAGATGTGGGCCATGTGGGAAACAGGAACCTTGAATTATTTTTTTCTCCAAGGAGCTATTAGAATCTAAGTTTTAAGTATTATGATGTATATTATGGTATGAAAGGTGTTAGGGGAGGATTTTTGCTTGTTTATTTTAATTTTAAATGATCTTTGCCTATTTAAAAACAAACAGAAGAAGGTCTGAGAGAGATTCTATCCTTCCCTGCCAACGTATAGGGCTGTATTACAGTTGGCAGCTCTCTTCCCACATTCTGATTAGGCTAAATTGGATCTTCTGTAGTGATGAAAAGGATAGGCTTTTCCCTCCTCTGTCTCATCTCTGTATTTCAACTAAACTATGACAGCCATTGACTATGTAAGATTATGTTGTCCAAGCACAACTGAATTCCATTTAATTTCCAAAGGTCATATTAAAATCTGCTTATTGAAATTAGTCCTTTTCCCTACTTTGTCTGTTTAAGTTTTCTTTGGAAGGATTCCATCACCTTCCCAGAAAGATCAGTTCAGTATGATTTGTTTAAAAGATGTACAGCTTAAATGAAATGCGGAAGATAGAGAATGAGCTGGGTTGGTATCACCAACTGATGGTTGATACCAGTCAGTGAGTTGGACATGATTTTGAGAAAACTGCTGGAGATAGTGAAGAACTGGGAAGCTTGGCGTGCTGCAGTTCATGGGGTTGCAAAAAATCAGACATGACTTAGCAACTGAACAATTGCTGCCTAAATTAGTCCTCTAATTTTCTAACCTTTGCTTTCCCAATTTCCAAGCCTGCATAGGCTTCATACTTTGGATGTTCACATTTATCTTATGACTTTTCAATTTGTTGTTTCACTTATGCTTTATAATTAAATTCCAATAACAATTTTTATAACCTAATATACTTTTGGGCTGGTCAATTTCTGTAAAAAGGAAAAAAAAATAGAAACTCCTACTTGGAGAGTTTTGGTCTGAGATCTTTTTTCAGTCCTTAAAACTTTTCAATATATTTAAAATTATTTTGAAGAGAAAAGGCACAACAAATTAAAAAATAATGATTCACAAGGAATTGGGATCTGAAGAACACACGTAATTTTTTTTTTTTTTCATGGAGCTTTGCACTAAAAATTAAGTTGCCATAGAGTGGAAAGAGAGAGGGACTTCCCAGGTGCCACTAGGGGTAAATAACCCACTTGCCAATGCAGGAGACTTAAGAGAGCCGGGTTCAATCCCTGGGTGGAGAAGAACCCCTGGATAAAGTCATGGCAACCCAGTCCAGTATCCTTGCCTGGAGAATGCCATGGACAGAGGCCTGGTGGGCTACAGTCCATAGGGTCACACAGAGTTGGACATGACTGAAGCGACTTAGCAGGGCATGGCAGAAAGAGAGAGAGAGTATTCCTACTAGGGCATGCTGGAAATTAGAATTGTTTATGCACTTGTTCAATTCATAGTGTGTTTAAAAAAAAAAAAAGTAGAGGAGTTTGGAGTACATAAAACTTTTATCACATTCAATTGGTTATAAAAGCTAGAGGCTAATCACAACTTATTTGACTAAGGCTAAGGATTTTCTTTTTGAAAATATGTGGGAAGCCCTAGCCTACACTAGTTCCTAGCACAGAGTGAAGTGAAAGTGTTAGTCACTCAGCCGTGTCCAACTCTTTGCCACCCCCATGAACTGTAGCCCACCAAGTTCCTCTGTTCATGGAATTCTCCAGGCAATAATACTGAAATGGGTTGCCATTCCCTTCTCCAGGAGATCTTCCTGACCCAGGAATCAAACCTGAGTCTCCTGCATTGCAGGCAGATTCTTTACCATCAGAGAAGCACAGAGTAGACACAAATGTTTGTTGAATAAATGAGTATTATATATAAGTCCTTATCATAGTCTCTTGGTCCTCTTAAATGTTAAACAATGCTAGATGCTATTCTTACCATTTTTAAAATATAAAAAAGTGGTCTCTATATTCAATGAAATATTACTCAGAAATCCTGCCATTTGCAAGAACATGGAAGACCTGGAGGGAACTATGCAAAGTGAAATAAGCTGGACAGATGAAGACAAACATTGTCCAGTATTACTTAGATGTAGAATCTAAAAAAAAAAAAAAAAAAAAAAAACTTGAACTCATAGAAACAGAGAGTAGAATGGTGATTGACAGGGCCTGAGGGTTTAAGGAAGATAGGGAGACACTGGTAAAAGAGTTCAGAGCTTTAAGATGAGTAAGTTTTAAGGGGATCTAATGTACAGCATAGTGACTATAGTTAACAAATAAGTATCATATACTTAAAATTTACTGAGTGGAGCTTAATTTTTCTCCTCACACACACAAAAATTTGTAACTGCATGAGGCGATGGATGTGTTAGCTTTATTGTGGTCATCATTTCAATACATACACATATATTAAATCATTACACTATACTTCTTATATATATAAAATTTTATTATATTCAATTATAATGAATAAAGCAAAAAAAAAGATGTTATTAAAATATCCAAAATTTACTATTAGTAAATATGCTGTATAGTAAAATGCTCTATGCTTGGTCGTTCAGTCTTGTCCGACTCTGCGATCCCATAGGCTGTAGCTCGCCAGGTTCCTCAGTCTTTGGGGATTCTCCGGGCCAGAATACTGGAGTTGGTTGCCATGTCCTCCTCCAGGGGATCTTCCCAACCCAGGGATAGAACCCAGATCTCCCTCATTGCAGGCATATTACTGTCTGAGCCACCAGGGAAGCCCAAATAAGGGAACAAAGATGACCAAATACTGGAAGAAAAAGAATCTAGAGATAGCCATAGGACATACAACCAATGTTTCCATACTCTGCCTCTAATCCCCCCAATGAACCTGAAATATAGAAATGCTAGATTCAGGGAGCTGTGCCCAGGAGTTCAAAGAGAAAGCCAGTCCTATGGCTGCTGTTGACTGCTTTCTCAAGGCAGTGGAAAGTGACACCAAGGCCTTTGTGGAGCCCTGTGGCATGACATGCAGAGTGCTGCATAGATGGCATCTGATTTATATTTCCAAGTCATCACATTAAAATAATCTTTTGAACTTTGAGGGCCTTTCTTTCCCAAATAATCTTGACCTTGAAATTAAGTATTTCACATATTATCAAAAAGAATCAAGTTCTTCTGTGAGATTAAAAAATCTGATTAATTACGTTAAGACATTTGAACCCTAATTGTTTCAATTAATTAACATAAAATAGAATAGGAAGTAACTCAATTGCAAGTCTCTGTTTGACAACCAATTTGCCTTATCCATTTTTTCCCATCACAGAACCTAGGACTGCATCTGAAATAGAAAAGACACTCAGCAGATACTAAATGAAGAACCAAGTGTAAAGGAGTGTGTGTGTGTGTGTGCATACAAATGTGGGCCTTACAAAACTGACAAGGAGACAGAGC
The DNA here is from genome assembly GCF_003369695.1 of Bos indicus x Bos taurus. Classification (NCBI taxonomy): domain Eukaryota; kingdom Metazoa; phylum Chordata; class Mammalia; order Artiodactyla; family Bovidae; genus Bos; species Bos indicus x Bos taurus. The sequence goes on along the minus strand of NC_040101.1, from coordinate 49,718,766 downwards.
CTGAGCTTGAGCAAAACTGATATAAACACTTTTAATCCCCCTTATCTGTAGCCATTATTTAACTGAAAGAGACAACTAAACCATTTAATCATTTTAAATGTCTCTTATTGCCCATCCAGAACCTCAAGTCATCAATATCTTTAATAGATGACCAAAAGGGAAATGGAATCATTTTACTAAGATCTGAATAATCTAAAACAAACGAGAACACTGATAACAAGATACTCAGATCCTTCAGAAAATTGCCATGCTCCTTATATTTGATTCTTTGTTATTTTGAATGAGTAATTTGGAGATTATTGATGTACAAATGTTTGCAAATCTCTGACACTGTTGCTAACAATATCTTTCTGGCACTTTATGGTATAATCATCACAGTGATCAACTGGACAGTGCTGAGTTCTGACAGCATTAGAGAACCTGAGACGGAGTTCTACTTATAATCTTGTGTGTCCTCTTGAGTGTACAGGAGGCAGGAGACAAGTCTGAAGATAATCTCAAAGGGTAAGATTTCAGTTGCCATAATTTTCCTTTCTTTCTTTTTAAAATATTCATTCATTTATTTGACCTTTCTAAAATATCTCTAGGGCTAGAGAAAACCCAAAACAATTCAGATAATAGACAATCATCTTATTTTCCATTATTTCACCTGAATTGAATTACCTAGAATATTCCTGCAAGGTAATTCACACTGACAGCTGGTTTTGCTCGTTTCACTTGGGCAGATCATGGAAAAACTTTTCTGAAAAATCTTGGTTGTAGTTGATTGTTTGCAATTTCAGGGACAGAATCATGTAGATTATTTAGAGCTAGGGAGAATTACAAGTTTCAGAAATGATGTCCACTTACAAAAGTCCTTCCTGGCAACTTGTTAGATACTTGATTAAAGTAATTTTGGTTTTAGTATAAAATATTCATCATGAAGAAATCGCATCTCAGCTTCTCAAATATCCATTTATACATTATAAAATGGTCAAATCCTCTGCTCCATATTAGCATTTTTGTTTGTTTGTTTGAAGCCATTCAAATTATGAAAAACATGTAAATCCAGAATCTTGTAATATAATGAATGGGCAGAGGTCAGACTATTACAAGCTATTTTCTCTTCTGATGACTCTTTTTGTATGAAGTTTTCCCCTACATTTTAATTTATTTCTTTTTGATTCATATTACTATTAAATGAATCAATTGAAAGCTATGTAAAAGTCCTTTTTAATAAGGAAGCTGCTACTGCTGCTAAGTCACTTCAGTCGTGTCTGACTCTGTGTGACCCCATAGATGGCAGCCCACCAGGCTCCCTTGTCCCTGGGATTCTCCAGGCAAAAACACTGGAGTAGGTTGCCATTTCCTTCTCCAATGCATGAAAGTGAAAAGTGAAAGTGAAGGTGAAGTCATGTCAGATTCTTAGCAACCCCATGGACTATAGCCTACCAGGCTCCTCTGTCCATGGGGTTTTCCAGGCAAGAGTACTGGAGTGGGGTGCCATTGCCTTTTCCAATAAGGAAGAGAGATACTTAAAATACATGTATATATTTTTAATTCCTAGATTGTATTGAGGCAATTCTCCAGAATTAAATAGTTATGCTTACTTAATGATTGCCATAAATTTGGTATTTTGGTTGTCCCTACATTTGACCCCAAATTCTTACCTGATATCTTCATTCAAAAAGTATCAGTCTTCTTGACTCTCATTTTTATATCTTTATAGACATTTGATGCTTACAAAGTAAAACATAAAAATGGCTCAAATAGAGGAAATGGTATTTATTCAGAAAATCTGAGTTGGAGAGAGAGAGGCAAACAGCATTTTTCCAAGCTATCTCTCTGAATCTATTTTCACAAGCCATCAGCACTTTGAAAGGGGAAATTTATTTGAATATTTGTCATATTTTAAGAAGTGTGATGAAATAATGGTAACTAGTGTCAGATAGCCTTAGAAAAGATAGATATATAAACACTAAATGAATATTGTTTAAAAATGAGGAGCCTACACAGAGAGAGGTAGAATTTTATTCTTTCAGTATTTATTAATAATTTAAATTTGTTTTCCTCATTGTCTTTGGAAAATTGCTAAGACACATTTTATGGAGGGGTGACTAGTCAGTCATAGAATTAGTGCCAGTGATGCTTAAGTACAGAAAGGAATGCCCTTTCCAACTAGATTCTTACATGTATCCATCAAATAAAAGTAAGCACTTGATTCTGGTGGTGATTATTCATTAGACAATAAAGACTTTATGTAATTATTGTGTATATTTTGAGTTAAAATGGAATAAATAAAATTTTTCCAATTGAATTTAATGAAAAGTTGATTTCCCTTAATAGTTTTTCACTTAGCAACAGTATTTTAATGAAAAAATGTTAAGCCATCTACCAAAAATATACACGTATGTATATACATACAAATGTATAATGTAATGTTCTACTCTAATGAAAAAGAACAAACTAGAGCCAGATGTGCATGCCTGCATACTAAGTCTCTTCAGTCATGTCTGTTTCTTTGAACCTCCATGGACTGTAGCCTGCCAGGCTCCTCAGTCCATGGGATTCTCCAGGCAAGAATTCTGGAGTGGGTTGCCATGCCCTCCTCCTGAGCTAAGAATCAGACCTATGTCTCTTATGTCTCCTGTATTGGTAGGTGGGTTCTTTATCACTAATGCCACCTGGGAAGGCCCCAGAGCTACATATAGCAACATGGATAAATCACATAAACATAATATGAGTCAAAAAATCTAAAAGAGATCACATTGCATGATTCCATTCTTATAAAACTAAAAAAATAGGAAAAAGCAATTTTGGTTTTAGAAGCCTGGATAATAGTTAACTTTGAAAAGTTGACGTGTTGCCAGTCCAGGTTCAATGCACGATACTGGATGCTTGGGGCAGGTGCACTGGGATGACCCAGAGGGATGGTATGGGGAGGGAGGAGGGAGGAGGGTTCAGGATGGGGAACATATGTATACCTGTGGTGGATTCATATTGATATTTGGCAAAACTAATACAATATTGTAAAGTTTAAAAATAAAATTAAAAAAAAAGTTGAGAGGGAACAGTAGATGTAAGGGGCTATGAGGAGACTTTGGGGGGACTCTAAAAATTAATTTTTAAACAAATCTATTGTTTATATGGGGCTTCCTGGGTGTCTCAATGGTAAAGAATCTGCCTGTCAAGCAGGAGACATGGGTTCAATTCCTGGGTCTCTTTTCCATAGACAAGGAAATGATAACCCAGTCCAATATTCTTGCTTGGGAAATCCTATGGGCAGAAGAGCCTGGTGAGCTACAGTTCACAGGGTCGCAAAAAGTTGGAGATGACTAAGTGACTAAATAGCAGCAGCAGCATATTTATGCAACTGTCCTTTTGTGTTGTCCCATTGAGCTGTACATATATAATTTGTTCTATTTTTCTATATATAGGTCATGTTATAGTCACCCAGTTGTGTCTAACTCTTTGCAACCCCATGGACTATAGTCCACCAGGCTCCTCAGTCTATGGAACTCTCCAGGCAAGAGTACTGGAGTGGGTAGCCATTCCCTTCTCCAGGGGATCTTCCTGACCCAGGGGTCGAACCTGGGTTTCCCTCATTGCAGGCAGGTTCTTCATTGTTTGAGCCACCAGGGAAGCCCATATATAGGTCATATTTCAGTTTAAAACTTGAAAAAAAGAAAAATAAATAAATAAAATTAATCATTTAAAATTTTCAGAGTATGTATTTGTGATAGTGGTAAAAAAGTATTTTGGCAGAAAGTAACTCACTATTGTTGTTGTTCAATCACTAAGTCCTGTTCAACTCTTTATGACACAGTGTACTGCACCATGCCAGGCTCCCTTGTCCTTCACGGTCTCCTGGATTTTGCTCAAATTCATGCCCATTGACTAGGTAGTACTATCTAACCATTGCATCCTCTGCTGCCCGCTTCTCCTTTTGCCTTCGATCTTTCCAGCATCAGGATTTTCCCCAATGATTTGGTTCTTCACACCACGTGGCCAAAGTATTGGTGCTTCAGTTTCAGCATCAGTCCCTCCAGTGAATATTCAGGGTTGATTTCCTTTAGCATTGATTGGTTTGATCTCCTTGCTGTGTGCATAGTTACTCAGTTGTGTCCAACTCTTTGCCATCCTTTGGACAATAGCCTGTCAGTCTCATCCCTCTTGCCTCTTGATTTTTCAGGCAAGAATACTGGTATGGGTGGCCATTTCCTCCTCCAGGGGATCTTCTTGACCCAGGGATTGAACCTGCGTCTCCTACATTGGCAGGTGGAGTTTTTGACCTCCTTAACTCAATATTATATTCTCACTGTCATTATATCCCATCTACATAGACAAAATATTGTACTATAAATTTAAGAATGGTCTTAATTGGCTTGATCTTTTAAAGATAATATATTAATTTACAATGTCTTAAATGTATTCTATTAGCCAGGTAATATGCTGGGAGTTATGTAAGTCAGTATCAAAGACATTTAGTTACAATTACAAAACTATTTTTCCATAATTGTTTGTCAACTTTGGGGTGTGTGTTTATGTGTATTTGGATAGCATGTTTCCCCCCACACCTTCCAGGAAAATACCCAGATGATTTATTTTAGTGAAATCCTCAGGAGAAAATATTTAGTGAGTTTTTTTTTTTTTTTAGCTATGTAAAGATAATTAAACTGTAGAGTTGCAAAGCTGTTTATTAAGCTATCAAAGGTCAAAAACCAATTCAATATTTAATATATATTCAAGCTTAAAAGAAATAAAGGACCAGAGTATACTCCCTTTAAAAATGGAGAGAGCTTATTTTCTTAGCTGAATTTATCCGTTACAATAGTATTTCCAAAAAGTCATATGTGAATTTTCTATTTCTAAATGGAAGATAAAGATCTTGATATAAAATAGATATAAAAGCTCAGTGCTTTTCATTGAGAATATCGGGACTAAAATAGATATAAAAGCTCAGTGCTTTTTATTGAGAATATCAGGACTTTAACTTCTAACACCCCCTTCCGCCCCTTTGCTTTGTCTCTAAGCATAAAAAGGTTTTGGTAAATCGCTTATAGATAAAATTATCATTTTTTTGAGATATTATCTGTCTCAGTTGTCCTGTGAGTGAGAAAAAGTACCACTTAGAAGTGTGACGGGAAAGATAATGACTCTTGAAATATGTTGTTGTCATTGTTGTTCAGTTGCTAAGTCAGGTCTGACTCTTTTCCCCATGGACAGGACCACAGCAGACTTCTCTATCCTCCACTATCTCCAAAAGTGCTCACATTCATGTTAATTTAATCAGTGGTAGTATCTAACTATCTCATCCTCTGCCATCCCCTTCTCCTTTTGCCTTCAATCTTTCCTAGCATCAGGGTCTTTTCCAATAAGTTGACTCTTCTCATCAGGTGGCCAAAATATTGGAGTTTCAGCCTCAACATCAGTCCTTGCAGTGAATATTTAGGGTTGATTTCCTTTAGGATTGACTGGTATGATCTCCTTGCTGTCCAAGGGACTGTCAGGAGTCTCTCCCAGCACGATTAGAAAGCTTCACTTCTTCAGTACTCAGTCTTCTTTACGGTCCAACTCTCATACTTTACATGACTACTGGAAAAACTTTGACTTTTGGAACCTTGGTAGTCAAAATGATGTATCTGCTTTTTATTATGCTCTCTAAGGTTATCATTGGAGAAGGCAATGGCACCCCACTCCAGTACTCTTGCCTGGAGAATCCCAGGGAAGGGGGAGCCTGGTGGGCTGCCATCTATGGGGTTGCACAGAGTTGGACAAGGCTGAAGTGACTTAGCAGCAGCAGCAGCAGGCTTATCATAGCTTTCCTACCAAGGAGCAAGTGTCTTTTAATTCAGGGCTGCAATCACAGTCCACAGTGATTTTGGAGCCCAAGAATATAAAATCTGTCACTGCTTCCACTTTTTCCTTTCTATTTGCCATAAGGTGGTGAAACCAGATGCCATGATCTTAGTTTTTTAGTGTTGTCCACATCTTAATTCTAAGAACCTTTGAATACAATACCGTACATGGCAAGAAGGACTTCGTATACATGATTAAGTAACTTGACAATATCTGGACTATCTAGCAAGTGGAACCCATGTAATCATGAATTTTTAAAACTTAAGAACTTTTCCCAACTATGGTCAGAAAAAGAGTTATGACTGTAGGAAAATAAAAAAAAGAAGGATTTGATGTGGCTGGTTTAGAAGATGGAAAAAGTGGGGCACAAATGAAGGAATATGGGCAACCTCTGGAAATCTAAAAATATAAGAAAAGAGGTTCCAGAAAGGAACACAGCCTTTTTAACACCTTGATTTTAGCCTAGTAAGGCCATTTTGGACCTCTCAACTAGAGAGCTGTATAATAGTAAATTTGAATTATTTTAGGCCTCCAAATACATGGTATTTATTACAGCATCAGCAAAAAAAAAAAAAAAAAAAAAAGAGCTAAGATGAAAAATTTGTGCAATATGTTCCAGACATATAGCTGGGTGAATTGTAAAGATAACATTTAGAAAAATTTTAATTAGGTAAGTAAAGCACATTTAAATTTTGACTTTCTACAACTTACATACACACTCACACATAGTATAGTAATCTCTGTCAGACAAAAATCTGGTGATAATGAAAAACTTCCAAATATGATTTTTTTGGGAAAAACTCCATATTTTAATTCTTTTTTAGTTAATTCTTTTCGATATGGAATATTTCCAATATAAAAAACCTATATTTAACAAATATGATTGAGTCACTGACATTTTAAACTCAAATGACAAACATTTGTTATTCTTTTATATTAATAATATATGCATTAGGATTTGAGTTTTATGTAAAGTAACATTTTATTTGAGTATTTTAGTTTAATAAGAAAGAAGTGTTAGTTGCTCAGTAATGTCTGACTCTTTGCCACCCCAGGGACTGTAGCCCACCAGGCTTCTCTGTCCATGGGATTCTCTAGGCAAGAATACTGGAGTGGGTTGCCATTTCCTTCTCCAAGGATTATACATAAAAATGTTAGCTGACTTTACTGAACAAGGAGTATCTATTAAAATATATATCACTTTGGACCCCCATGCCTGAGGCCAAAGGCGGTGGCCAGGAGGAGATACCCCACATCCAAGGAGCAGTGGCTGCACGGGCTCAGGAGGGCCTAGAGGAGCTACTCCATGTTCAAGGTCAGGAGGGGCGGTGGTGAGGCAATACCCCTCATCCAAGTTAAGGAGCAGTGGCTGCGCTTTGCTGGAGCAGCTGTGAAGAGATACCCCACGTCCAGGATGTTTTATCAATGGTGCTGTATAGAAGGATAAGTCTTGAGACTACTATAAAAATAAGACTTAAAACCAAAAGCAGGAGGCTTAAGTCCAAATCCTGAGAACACCAGAGAACTCCTGACTCCAGGGAACATTAATTGACAGGAGCTCATCAAACGCCTCCATACCTACACTGAAACCAAGCACCAACCAAGGGCCAACAAGTTCCAGAGCAAGACATACCATGTAAATTCTCCAGCAACACAGGAACACAGCCCTTAGCTTCAATATACAGGCTGCCCAAAGTTACTCCAAATCCATAGACATCTCATAACTCATTACTGGACACTTCATTGCACTCCAGAGAGAAGAAATCCAGCTCCACCCACCAGAACACCGATACAAGCTTCCCTAATCAAGAAACCTTAACAAGCCTCCTGTACAACCTCACCCACAGCAAGGAAACTCCACAATAAAGAAAACTCCACAAACTGCCAGAATACAGAAAGGCCACCCAAAACTCAGCAATATAAACAAGATGAAGAGACAGAGGAATACCCAGCAGGTAAAGGAACAGGATAAATGTCCACCAAACCAAACAAAAGAGGAAGAGATAGGAAATCTACCTGATAAAGAATTCCGAATAATGATAGTGAAAATGATCCAAAACCTTGAAATAAAAACGGAATCACAGATAAACAGCCTGGAGACAAGGACTGAGAAGATGCAAGAAAGGTTTAACAAGGAACTAGAAGAAATAAAAAAGAGTCAATATATAATGAATAATGCAATAAATGAGATCAGAAACACTCTGGAGGCAACAAATAGTAGAATAATGGAGGCAGAAGATAGGATTAGTGAAGTAGAAGATAGAATGATAGAAATTAATGAATCAGAGAAGAAAAAAGAAAAATGAATTAAAAGAAATGAGGACAATCTCAAAGACCTCAAGGACAATATTAAATGCCACAGCATTCGAGTCATAGGATTCCCAGAAGAACAAGACAAAAAGAAAAACCATGAGAAAATACTTGAGGAGATAATAGTTGAAAACTTCCCTAAAATGGGGAAGGAACTAATCACCCAAGTCCAAGAAACCCGAAGAGTCCCAAACAGGATAAACCCAAAGCGAAACACCCCAAGACCATATTAATCAAATTAACAAAGATCAAACACAAAGAACAAATATTAAAAAGCAGCAAGGGAAAAACAACAAATAACACACAAGGGGATTCCCGTAAGGATAACAGCTTATCTTTCAATAGAAACTCTTCAGGCCAGGAGAGAATGGCAAGGCATACTTAAAGTGATGAAAGAAAATAACCTACAGTGCAGATTACTGTACCCAGAGAGGATCTCATTCAAATATGAAGGAGAAATCAAAAGCTTTACAGACAAGCAAAAGTTGAGAGAATTCTGCACCACCAAACCAGCTCTCCAACAAATGCTAAAGGATCTTCTCTAGACAGGAAACACAAAATAGGTGTATAAACTCGAACCCAAAACAATAAAGTAAATGGCAACAGGATCATACTTATCAATAATTACCTTACACGTAAATGGGTTGAATGTCCCAACCAAAAGACAAAGACTGGCTGAATGGATACAAAAAGAAGACTCCTATATATGTTGTCTACAAGAGACCCACCTAAAAACAGAAGACTCATACAGACTGAAAGTGAAGGGCTGGAAAAAGATATTCCATGCAAATAGAGACCAAAAGAAAGCAGGAGTAGCAATACTCATATCAGATAAAATAGACTTTAAAACAAAGGCTGTGAAAAGAGACAAAGAAGGACACTACACAATGATCAAAGGATCAATCAAAGAAGAAGAGATAACAATTATAAATATATACGCACCCAACATAGGAGCACTGCAATATGTAAGACAAATGCTAACAAGTATGGAAGGGGAAATTAACAATAACACAATAATAGTGGGAGACTTAATACCCCACTCAACTAAACAGAACATTAACAAGGAAACACAAACTTTAATGACACAATAGACCAGTTAGACCTAATTGATATCTATAGGACATTTCACCCCAAAACAATGAATTTCACCTTTTTCTCAAGGGCACATGGAACCTTCTCCAGGATAGATCACGTCCTGGGCCATAAATCTAGCCTTGGTAAATTCAAAAAAATAGAAATCATTCCAAGCATCTTTTCTGCTCACAATGCAGTAAGATTAGATCTCAATTACAGGAGAAAAACTATTAAAAATTCCAACATATGGAGGCTGAACAACATGCTTCTGAATAACCAACAAATCACAGAAGAAATCAAAAAAGAAATCAAAATATGCATAGAAACTAATGAAAATGAAAACACAATAACCCAAAACCTGTGGGATACTGTAAAAGCAGTGTAAGGGGAAAGTTCATAGCAATACAGGCATACCTCAAGAAACAAGAAAAAAGTCAAATAAATAACCTAACTCTACACCTAAAGCAACTAGAAAAGGAAGAAATGAAGACCCCCAGGGTTAGCAGAAAGAAAGAAATCTTAAAAATTAGGGCAGAAATAAATGCAAAAGAAACAACAGAGACCGTAGCAAAAATCAACAAAGCCAAAAGCTGGTTCTTTGAAAGGATAAATAAAATTGACAAAACATTAGCCAGACTCATCAAGAAACAAAGGGAGAAAAATCAAATTAATAAAATTAGAAATGAAGAGATCACAACAGACAACACAGAAATGCAAAGGATCATAAGAGGCTACTATCAGCAATTATATGCCAATAAAATGGACAATGTGGAAGAAATGGACAAATACTTAGAAAAATACAACTTTCCAAAACTGAACCGGGAAGAGATAGAAAATCTTAGCATACCCATCACAAGCACAGAAATTGAAAGTGTAATCAGAAATCTTCTAGCAGACAAAAGTCCGGCTTCACAGACGGCTTCACAGCTGAATTCCACCAAAAATTTAGAGAAGAGCTAATACCTATCCTACTCAAACTCTTCCAGAAAATTGCAGAGGAGGGTAAACTTCCAAATTTGTTCTATGAGGCCACCATCACCCTAATACCAAAACCTGACAAAGATGCCACAAAAAAAAGAAAACTACAGGCCAATATCACTGATGAACATAGATGCAAAAATCCTTAACAAAATTCTAGCAATGAGAATCTGACAACACATTAAAAAGATCATACACCATGATCAAGTGGGCTTTATCCCAGGGATGCAAGGATTCTTCAATATCCACAAATCAATCAATGTTATACACCACATTAACAAATTGAAAAATAAAAGCCATATGATTATCTCAATAGATGCAGAGAAAGCCTTTAACAAAATTCAACATCCATTTACGACAAAAACTCTCCAGAAAGCAGGAACAGAAGGAACATACCTCAACATAATACAAACTATATATGACAAACCCGCAGCAAACATTATCCTCAATGGTGAAAAATTGAAAGCATTTCCCCTAAAGACAGGAACAAGACAAGGGTGCCCACTTTCACCACTACTATTCAACATAGTTTTGGAAGTTTTGGCCATAGCAATCAGAGCAGAAAAATAAATAAAAGGAATGCAAATTGGAAAAGAAGAAATAAAACTCAGTGTTTGCAGATGACATGATCCTCTACATATAAAAACCCTAAAGACTCCATCAGAAAATTACTAGAGCTAATCAATATAGTAAAGTTGCAGGATATAAAATCAACACACAGAAATTCTTGCATTCGTATACACTAATAATGAGAAAATAGAAAAAGAAATTAAGGAAACAGTTCCATTCACCATTGCAATGAAAAGAATAAAATACTTAGGAATATATCTACCTAAAGAAACTAAAGACCTATATATAGAAAACTATAAAACACTGGTGAAAGAAATCAAAGAGGACATTAATAGATGGAGAAATATACCATGTTCATGGATTAGAAGAATCAATATAGTAAAAATGAATATACTACCCAAAGCAATCTATAGATTCAGTGCAATCCCTATCAAGCTACCAATGGTATTTTTCACAGAGCTAGAACAAATAATTTCACAATTTGTATGGAAATACAAAAAACCTCTAATAGCCAAAGCAATCTTGAGAAAGAAAAATGGAACTGGAGGAATCAACCTGCCTGACTTCAGGCTCTACTGCAAAGCCACAGTCAATAGGACAGTATGGTACTGGCACAAAGACAGAAATATAGATCAGTGGAACAAAGTAGAAAGCCCAGAGATGAATCCAAGCACCTATGGACACCTTACTGATGACAAAGCAGGCAAGAATATACAAGGAAGAAAAGACAATCTCTTTAACAAGTGGTGCTGTGAAAACCGGTCAACCACTTGTAAAAGAATGAAACTAGAACACTTTCTAACACCATACACCAAAAAAAAAATTCAAAATGGATTAAAGATCTAAATGTAAGACCAGAAACTCTAAAATTCCTAGAGGAGAACATAGGCAAAACACTCTCTGACATACATCACAGCAGGATCCTCTATGATCCACCGCCCAGAATATTGGAAATAAAAAGCAAAAAATAAACAAATGGGACCTAATTAAAATTAAAAGCTTCTGCACAACAAAAGAAACTCTAAGCAAGGTGAAAATACAGCCTTCAGGATGGGATAAAATAATAGCAAATGAAGCAACTGACAAACAACTAATCTCAAAAATATACAAGCAACTCCTGCAGCTCAACTCCAGAAAAATAAATGACCCAATCAAAAAATGGGCCAAATAATTAAATATACATTTCTCCAAAGAAGGCATACAGATGGCTAACAAACACATGGAAAAATGCTCAACATCACTCATTATCAGAGAAATGCAAATCAAAACCACTATGAGGTACCATTTCACGCCAGTCAAAATGGTTGCGATCCAAAAGTCTAAAAGCAATAAGTGCTGGAGAGGGTGTGGAGAAAAGAGAACCCTCTTACACTGTTGGTGGGAATGCAAACTAGTACAGCCACTATGGAGAACAGTGTGGAGATTCCTTAAAAAGCTGGAAATAGAACTGCCTTATGATCCAGCAATCCCACTGCTGGGCATACACACTGAGGAAACCAGAAGGGAAAGAGACACATATACCCCAGTGTTCACTGCAGCACTGTTTATAATAACCAGGACATGGATGCAACTAGATGTCCATCAGAAGACGAATGGATAAGAAAGCAGTGGTACACATACACAATGGAGTATTACTCAGCCATTAAGAAGAATACATTTGAATTAGTTCTAATGAGGTGGATGAAACTGGAGCCTATTATACAGAGTGAAGTAAGCCAGAAAGAAAAACACCCATACAGTATACTAATGCATACATATGGAATTTAGAAAGATGGTAATGATAACCCTGTATGTGATAACCCTGTATGTGAGCAAAAGAGACCTAGATGTACAGAACAGTCTTTTGGACTCTGTGGGACAGGGTGAGATGATTTGGGAGAATGGCATTGAAACATGTATAATATCATATAAGAAACAAATCGCCAGTCCAGGTTCAATGCCGGATACAGGACTCTTGGGGCTGGTGCACTAGGATGACCCAGAGGGATGATATGGGGAGGGAGGTGGGAAGAAGGGTTCAGGTTGGGGAGCACGTGTACACTGGTGGTGGATTCATGTTGATGTATGTCAAAACTAATACAATATTGTAAAGTAATCAACCTCCAATTAAAGTAAACAAATTTAAATTAAAAAAATAAAATATATATCACTTTGAAGAATTTATTTAACTTAAGTAAGTCAATAAATAGAAAATAACCACTGGATTCACATAATTCATAATTTTTATGACGTTTTATTTTCCCTTATTTATTAATGGAATTAATTGACATGTTTTATTAATTCCTTTGAATTAAGTGTAAGACATTTGAGAAGTGTTGGAAAAGCTGGATTCAAATCCTAACATTGTGTGACCTTAGTCAATTCCATAGATCTCTCCTATTTAAATTAATTATTTGTGATGGAATGATTGCTAGACTATATAACTTTTAAGTTTACTTTCACCTTGAAAAACATATGACTGCACCTTCTGTATATGACAGTTGGTGTAATTTTAGAGCTGTGCATCTCAGCTGGGGAGATTATCTGTGCAGTAGACGTTTGGTATCTGGAGACAGTCTTGCTTGTCATGACCTGATGTTTCTGCATGTGGGGTGTATTGTGTGTGCATGCATGTGAGTGTAAGTGTGTGCTGGTGGTGGGGAGGGTTATACTATCGTGTACTGAGTTAATTTCAGGATCCTGCTAAACAAATTGCAATGCACATGACAGCCCCAGACAACAAATAATTATCCAGCTCAAAATGTGAGTAGTCTTGATCTTGAGAAATCTTGCTTATAGAAACAAAGTATTCATAATTTTTTTTTTTTTTTGCAAAAGAAAAGTTATTTTTTAAACTGGTAAAAGTGATGCAATTCCAGATAAAATTGAGTTTAAGGCAAACTAATGAATGCCTCTCTATCAACTAAAAATGGGATAACTTCAAAGTATTTCACTTTGCCATCTTAATTACTGGAAACTAATAGTACACAAGAAATAAAATAACTTTCTGGATATTTTGGAAATCAACCAAGACTCGATGAATAATTTCAGGACCCAATGTGAAAGTGAATGAATCATGTGCCTCTTATTTACTGCTGAAATCTTTGCCTGAGATGTTTATCATTGTTGTATTTAGAAATAGTGCAGGTTAATTACATTAGTCAGAGTATCATGACAGTTATTTTAACAGAGTTATAAGATCAACATTTTATAGTATTTCCCTTATTTTTAATTATAAGTAAGGTAGTATTGTGGAGGTTAAAATTTCAGAATTGAGGGGTAACTGTAAATTTAGTTTTACATGACTTAAGAAAATACAGACTATAAAAGAATTTCAAAAAAACAAACCTCAACTTTTTTTCAGGTTCAGTGAATAAACAAACAACCTAAGGTAACAAATTAGCTGTTTATAATTATGTAATAGTTGGGACTTCTTATTAGCTCGGCATTGCCTGTATTTCACTCTTCTTTTCAGATAAACAAAAATAGAAATATACAAAAAAAAAAAAAAGCAGAAACCAAAATTTCTGCTAGAATAAACAACTTATTTAGAGAAATTGTTTTCTACAACCCTCTATTTTCTAAAGGCAAATTGCATAGAATATATTATCAATTTTTCCTATACAAAGTCAATATGTCTAATAGTAAATACAGCATTGAGCTGAATTCAGATAACCTGTATTCATCTGGGGTCATATCCAAGGGATTACTGATGCTCATTCTTTAAAAGTCCATGCTCTAAAGAGATCAATCTAAAGACGACAGTACCCTGGCATTTACTTGAGAAGTCAAAGTACTGCAGGTTTCCAGAGCCCCACCTAATTAATAACCTTGAGTCATGTAACCATTATATTTGGCCTTTTCATAGCCCATTATCAGATGATAAAACATTGTGTCTATGAGAGACAGACAATGATCTCAACAAACTCATTGTCATGTGTAATTTTTCAAAGAATGCTATATCTTCTATATCTTATCTGCTAAGGATTTGATTCTACACTCAGATTTCTTTCATAGGTGCAATTGTAGAGCAATTTTGAGTACTGGTTTGAAAGTCTAAGAAGGAGATTAGTGCTATTTGTGTTTACACTCTCTGAACTGAGAATTTCCTCTGTTTAGAGAGGGCATATTCACCAGTTGTGCGTATGACTTCAGAAAAGACATGAACACATGAGATCATGAAATGTGGTAGCATGAAGAAGATATCTAGTCAGTTAGCCATATCAACAGATATAACCCTAGACCTTGTTAGGGGTTTCATATGTATCTTTAATAATGTCCTTGCAGATAGAAGAAGACAAGATTTAAATCCAAAGACATACTTTATTTTATTCCATTTACTGGGAAATTGAAATACCTATTGGTAGATTCATTAGGTCTTCCCAGCATCCCTTTTTTTGGGGAAACTCATCTGTGTCATTCATGTGGTTCTTTTTTTGTGTGTGTGTGTGTGTGTGTTATTTTTTATTTTTTTAAATTTTATTTTATTTTTAAACTTTACATAATTGTATTATTTTTGCCAAATATCAATATGAATCCACCACAGGTATACATATGTTCCCCATCCTGAACCCTCCTCCCTCCTCCCTCCCCATACCATCCCTCTGGGTCGTCCCAGTGCACTAGCCCCAAACATCCAGTATCGTGCATTGAACCTGGACTGGCATCTTGTTTCATACATGATATTTTACATGTTTCAATGCCATTCTCCCAAATCTTCCCACCCTCTCCCTCTCCCACAGAGTCCATAAGACTGTTCTATACATCAGTGTCTCTTTTGCTGTCTCGTACACCAGGTTATTGTTACCATCTTTCTAAATTCCATATATATGCGCTAGTATACTGTATTGGTGTTTTTCCTTCTGGCTTACTTCACTCTGTATAATAGGCTCCAGTTTCATCCACCTCATTAGAACTGATTTCAATGTATTCTTTTTAATGGCTGAGTAATACTCCATTGTGTATATATACCACTGCTTTCTTATCCATTCATCTTCTGATGGACATCTAGGTTGCTTCCATGTCCTGGCTATTATAAACAGTGCTGCGATGAACATTGGGGTACACGTGTCTCTTTCCCTTCTGGTTTCCTCAGTGTGTATGGCCAGCAGTGGGATTGCTGGATCATAAGGCAGTTCTATTTCCAGTTTTTTAAGGAATCTCCACACTGTTCTCCATAGCGGCTGTACTAGTTTGCATTCCCACCAACAGTGTAAGAGGGTTCCCTTTTCTCCACACCCTCTCCAGCATTTATTACTTGTAGACTTTTGGATCGCAGCCATTCTGACTAGTGTGAAATGGTACCTCATAGTGGTTTTGATTTGCATTTCTCTGATAATGAGTGATGTTGAGCATCTTTTCATGTGTTTGTTATCCATCTGTATGTCTTCTTTGAAGAAATGTCTATTTAGTTCTTTGGCCCATTTTTTGATTGGGTCATTTATTTTTCTGGATTTGAGCTGCAGGAGTTGCTTGTATATTTTTGAGATTAGTTGTTTGTCAGTTGCTTCATTTGCTATTATTTTCTCCCATTCTGAAGGCTGTCTTTTCACCTTGCTAATAGTTTTCTTTGATGTGCAGAAGCTTTTAAGGTTAATTAGGTCCCATTTGTTTATTTTTGCTTTTATTTCCAATATTCTGGGAGGTGGGTCATAGAGGATCCTGCTGTGATGTATGCCAGAGAGTGTTTTGCCTATGTTCTCCTCTAGGAGTTTTATAGTTTCTGGTCTTACGTTGAGATCTTTAATCCATTTTGAGTTTATTTTTGTGTATGGTGTTAGAAAGTGTTCTAGTTTCATTCTTTTACAAGTGGTTGACCAGATTTCCCAGCACCACTTGTTAAAGAGATTGTCTTTAATCCATTGTATATTCTTGCCTCCTTTGTCAAAGATAAGGTGTCCATATGTGCATGGATTTATCTCTGGGCTTTCTATTTTGTTCCATTGATCTATATTTCTGTCTTTGTGCCAGTACCATACTGTCTTGATAACTGTGGCTTTGTAGTAGAGCCTGAAGTCAGGTAGGTTGATTCCTCCAGTTCCATTCTTCTTTCTCAAGATTGCTTTGGCTATTTGAGGTTTTTTGTATTTCCATACAAATTGTGAAATTATTTGTTCTAGCTCTGTGAAGAATACCGTTGGTAGCTTGATAGGGATTGCATTGAATCTATAAATTGCTTTGGGTAGTATACTCATTTTCACTATATTGATTCTTCCAATCCATGAACATGGTATATTTCTCCATCTATTAGTGTCCTCTTTGATTTCTTTCACCAGTGTTTTATAGTTTTCTATATATAAGTCTTTAGTTTTTTAGGTAGATATATTCCTAAGTATTTTATTCTTTCCATTGCAATGGTGAATGGAATTGTTTCCTTAATTTCTCTTTCTGTTTTCTCATTATTAGTGTATAGGAATGCAAGGGATTTCTGTGTGTTGATTTTATATCCTGCAACTTTACTATAGTCATTGATTATTTCTAGTAATATTCTGGTGGAGTCTTTAGGGTTTTCTATGTAGAGGATCATGTCATCTGCAAATAGTGAGAGTTGTACTTCTTCTTTTCCAATTTGGATTCCTTTTATTTCTTTTTCTGCTCTGATTGCTGTGGCCAAAACTTCCAAAACTATGTTGAATAGTAATGGTGAAAGTGGGCACCCTTGTCTTGTTCCTGACTTTAGGGGAAATGCTTTCAATTTTTCACCATTGAGGATAATGTTTGCTGTGGGTTTGTCATATATAGCTTTTATTATGTTGAGGTATGTTCCTTCTATTCCTGCTTTCTGGAGAGTTTTTATCATAAATGGGTGTTGAATTTTGTCAAAGACTTTCTCTGCATCTATTGAGATAATCATATGGCTTTTATTTTTCAATTTGTTAATGTGGTGTATGACATTGATTGATTTGTGGATATTGAAGAATCCTTGCATCCCTGGGATAAAGCCCACTTGGTCATGGTGTATGATCTTTTTCATGTGTTGTTGGATTCTGATTGCTAGAATTTTGTTAAGGATTTTTGCATCTATGTTCATCAGTGACATTGATGGATGTCAGTCTTAGCATCTCACCCAGGATACAGGAGTTATTTTGTGATCTAGGCTTAAATCACATTTTAGTGTGCATGACATTGCCAATTTTCAGTTTCAAGGAATGGGAAAATGATTAAGCAAAATTAGTTGAAGTACTTCAATTGTATTGCTATTTTAGCATCAGGAGCAAATTCTTTTTAGTGGGAGTTTTAAACTGGTAGCGACAACTACTGCTATTGGCCATGTTCAAGATTCATAAAGCAGTCCAATAGCACAAACAGAGATTATTGTCATCAGAGAGAGGGAAACAGAAAAAAAAAATGACATAATGTGAGCCCCTGGATCCAGTTGAACATGATTTCTCAAAGTTTGTTGAGTCCACATATTTTTCTTTTTCCTTTAATTCAAAATGGGTATACATTCCTTGATATTAAAAATTAATTTAAAAAAGCATATTAGGCCTCACATATCTTGGCTACCCCTAACATTCTGTCCTCAATTACTCTGACTGTCCTCTGATGTACTTGTCTCTATCAATGCTGACTCTTTGCCATTCCTTGAAAACTACAGCAGTATTCTTGGCTCTGGGTCAGTCGCAGCATGTTCCCTTGCCTAGACTACTCTTCCTCCAGATATCTTCACATGCTCAGGTATGAAATGATTTAATAATTGTATTTTTTATCCACAATCTGTCTTTGGGTTATTAGTATTTCATGATACTGGTATGAACAACTGCCATACCTTTATTATATCCTTCAAGTGTTTATACTCTGTTGAGGTCTTTTCTCATAGACATAAAAGGAGAAAAATTTGTGTACCATAAAAAGCAATTCTGACTACTGGAAAAAAAACATAAGCTTTGACTAGGCAAATGTTTGTTGGCAAAGTAATGTCTCTGCTTTTTAATATGCTGGCAGGAAAGTTATGACCAAACAGTCAGAGACGACTGAGAGACTAAACTAAACTAGGTAATTTGTTATTGTTCAGTCACTAAGCCATTTTTGACTCTTTTCAAGCCCATGAACTGCAGCATGCCAGGCTTCTCTGTCCTCCACTATCTCCCAGAATTTGCTCAAATTAAAGTCCATTGAGTTGGTGATACTATCTGACCATCTCATCCTCTCCTCTGCCACCCCTTTCTCCTCTTTCCTTCAATCTTTTCCAGCATCAGGGTCTTTTCCAGTGAGTCAGTTCTTCACAGCAGGTGGCCAAAGTATTGGCTCTTCAGCTTCAGCATCAGTCCTTCCAATGAATATTCAGGATTGATTTCCTTTAGGATGGACTGGTTGGATCTCCTTGCAGTCCAAGGGACTCTCAAGAGTTTTGTCCAATACCACAATCAAAAGCACTGGTTCTTTGGCATTCAGCTTTCTTTGTGGTTCAACTGTCACATCCATACATGACTACTGGAAAAACCATAGCTTTGACTATGCATATCTTTGTTGGCAAAGTGATGTCTCTACTTTTTAATACACTAGCTAAGTTTGTCATTGCTTTCCTTCTAAGAAGCAAGTATCTTTTGATTTCATGGATTTATGATTTAAGTTTTGGCTAAATAATACATACACTTAAAATATTTTAGCATGATTTACTAGTTTCCATTATAATAGTCTCCACATTTTCCTAGCTGTGTTATATTGCATATGGGTTATTGGATAAAAGAATCAGCTGTCATTACCTTCATATGTCTGTTTTCTAACAGATTGCTATCCATGGCTGGAAGTAAAAGTATCTTTTCAAGTATACACATACCTTACATGGTTAAAAGCAGCATTATGTTGTATGAGAATAACCCATAGGTCAACATTTTATCCCAATAACTGGAAGTAAAATTATTCATCTAATTCTTGTACAAAATCTATGACACATAGAAGTAACAAAGGGGAAAGAGGAGAGGAGAAGGAAAGGAAAGAGAAGAAAGAAGGGGAAAAGGAGGTGGGGGAGAAGAGATATGGAGAGTAGAAAAGGGAGCATAGAAAGGGAAGGGATAGAGAGGAAGGTCACAGTGGAAGCAAAGTCTAGGAAAAACATTAAGTAAACAAAATTTACCCTGTTCATCAGATCCCAAATCATTTATTCCTTTAAAATATGTTTGCATAAAAGGCAGTTGAAGAGCACACCAGAGCCTGTTTCCTCCAGACTACTGAAAAACCCTTTCTTAGTCATCCTTCTTTTTTTTTTTTTAATTAATTTTATTTTATTTTTAAACTTTACATAATTGTATTAGTTTTGCCAAATATCAAAATGAATCCACCACAGGTATACATGTGTTCCCCATCCTGAACCCTCCTCCCTCCTCCCTCCCCATACCATCCCTCTGGGTCATCCCAGTGCACCAGCCCCAAGCCTTAGTCATCCTTAATCATTGGCATGGATTATCATTTTCTCTAAATCTCCTCACATTCTTTCATCACAAACCCTGGCACAGCAGAATTTTAAAAAAATATATTAAAAAAAATACATGACTGGGGCAAAGGGAGGAAAATTATAGACAAAGCTAGAATTATCCCTGCAATGCAAGAGGGAGTGTTTGTGAAAATTAACACAATAATACTTTTTTGTTTTACAGAGCTTAACCTTGCTCAAACTTTTATAAATTTTCTGAGAGACTCCTGTTTATGGTCTTAATGTTCCTAATTGCTTGCCTTATATTTAGGGGTGTTCATGATTTCTCCAAAACCAATTCTCACATTCTCTTTCCAAAGTATGAAATATTTAGTAGTAATGTGTGTGTTTCTGTGTGTGAGTGTGTTAAAGGGTTAAATTTCAGTGTACTGTTACTATATTTTAAAACAATAATGTCAAAATAATAGTTTTCATTTAAGAATATCTCTTTTAGGTAAACATGCTATTATTTTGACTGCTTAATATAGACCTGTTTAATGTGCCAAGTTGCTTCAGTTGTGCCCGACTCTGTGCAATCCCATGGACTGTAGCCCGCCAAGCTCCTCTGTCCATGGGATTTTCCAGGCAGAATATTGGAGTGGGTTGTGCTGCCCTCCTCCAGGGGATCTTCCCAACCCAGGGGTCAAACCCACATCTCTTATGCCTCCTGCTTTGGCAGACAGGGTCTTCACCACCAGTGCCACCTGGGATAGTTACATCTAAATAAAACTAAGAACTTGCTATAGTAATTATATTGAAATAAGACCTAAGGACTTCCTCCCTGACAGAAATGCAAGCCAATATCTAAAGCAAAGATGAGAGATTATCACTGTGTCATTAAGATACTAAGGGTACATGAGGCTTCATAAACCTTCCAAATGTTTTACCAGTGCCTACTCAAGGCTTTCATGTGATGGTGAAACCTTTATTATACATTTTTTAAAATATTGATATTATGATGTGAGACAAATGAGTCTAGGACAGTGAAACATGGTTCTTGGTGCTTTTAAATTTAACCTTAAGGGTTAGGTAGCATAAGCAACACATATTTTCTACATGTCATTTTGAAGTGTACAAATCAACTTATTACTAAAGAATACAAGGTTTAGAAGGAGAGTAACTCATGCCTTGCATTGGAATAATACCATGCAAGAAAGTAATTAGAGGAAAATATTGCTATTCATTGTCCTCTAAAAGCACATATAGTCTCATCTCCCTCTGAACCAGTAGGTTTCATTCATTCATTTACTACTATTAGACAAATGCCTGCAAAACCCATGGTGATAGCACCTTTACAGCAGTAGGAAAATTTATAAGGACTTTTGAAAAAAATGAGGGACCAGTGAAGATAATTCCCCGTCATTCGTCAGATATCACTATTAGTGATTCAAACTCTTTTTATCTTCAGTGGTTATTAGGGAAGTACTTTAAATCAGATCATGATCAGCCAAGTCAAGGGTCTCACATATGGACAAAAGGAAGATACTGAACATTTTTGAATGAATATTGATATGAAGAGATCTGAAGAGAAGATAAATGAGAGTAACATGACAATAGTGAAGAGATAGATCTAGGGGAGCAGAGAATGACAGAGCAAAGTAAGGGGAAAGGCAAGAAGGACTTTGTGATTATTGAGATTGGTTGTGCTGATGATTCTCAATTAGGACAGAGACATCAGAATTTAGGGTGGGAGAATAATCTTCCTTTTAGGAGGATACGGATGTTACTAAGAAGGCTTCCAATCTACTGGCTTTGGTAACTTTGTAAAATGACCAGGAGAGGGGAGAAGCAGACTTGGAGAGAAGACATTAGGATTTCAGGATTAAACAACTTGTGGTTAACGTTCCCATGGGACACTCAGAACTCAAACACCAGGGAATCTGAATGATTTTAGCAAAGAGACATGAGTAGATTAGCATGTTTAATATAATTTGCCAAAGGAGTGAACAAATGTATTTTGTAAAAGGAAAAAAAAAAAGGTCCTGTTTTGGTTTGATGATCATTAGGGGGAGCCCTAGCACTTT
Organism: Bos indicus x Bos taurus; assembly: GCF_003369695.1. NCBI lineage: Eukaryota > Metazoa > Chordata > Mammalia > Artiodactyla > Bovidae > Bos > Bos indicus x Bos taurus. Next base: position 49,696,581 of record NC_040101.1, on the reverse strand, counting down.
TATACTTCTTTAGTTTATATCCAGATCAGAAGTTTTGCCACAGTTTCAGAAAAAAAAAAAGTTATTTTACACACAAAGTTAGCTTTATATAAAAATTGCTGCACATCAGTGACTCATATGTTTTCAGGGTTTGTGAGATAGACTCAAAATGTGTCTTTCAAATCACCAGTTGTGCCTCCTTTTTCTTTTCCAGGAGTATATAATGGCAAATAAGTGCCCTAACAACATTAAATATAGTACATTTCTCTCAAAATAACTTGGGTTATTTTGGGTTTCTCAAGATATAAATCAAAGTACAAAAAACAAAAAAAAAAAACAAAAACAAAACTCCAGTGTCATCATCTCTCTTCCTCCTCCAAGATGAACAGGAAGCATCATAGTGTAAAAGAGGAAAGTGTTGGTCAGCTGTCCTCTCCATTGCTTTCACCTAGGCTTGTATAGATCTGAGATCACCGTGAATAGCTTATCAGTCCTGCATTTATCCTGATTCACAAGTTACAACTTTAACATGATTTTCTACATTTTTGGCCTCTAAATGCTGTAAAAGCATGTGCTGTAGTGATGTGAAACTTGAGCTTTTTGCCACGTGTTGAATGATTGGGTGTTACTCAGTTGTATTCAACTCTTTGCTACCCCATGGACTATACAGTCCATGGAGTTCTTCGGGCCAGAATACTGGAGGGGGTAGCCTTTCCCTTCTCCAGGAGATCTTCCCAATCCAGGGATCAAACCCAGGTCTCCCTCATTGCAGGCGATTCTTTACCAGCTGAGCCACAAGGGAAGCCCATGTGTTCAGTTCAGTACAGTTCAGTCGCTCAGTCATGTCTGACTCTTTGTGACCCCATGAATCTCAGCACGCCAGGCCTCCCTGTCCATCACCAATTCCCGGAGTTCACTCAGAATGACATCCATTGAGTCAGTGATGCCATCCAGCCATCTCATCCTCTGTCATCCCCTTTTCCCCCTGCCCCCAATCCCTCCCAGCATCAGAGTCTTTTCCAATGAGTCAACTCTTTGCATGAGGTGGCCAAAGTACTGGAGTTTCAGCTTTAGCATCATTCCTTCCAAAGAACACCCAGGGCTGATCTCCTTCAGAATGGACTGGTTGGATCTCCTTGCAGTCCAAGGGACTCTCAAGAGTCTTCTCCAACACCACAGTTCAAAAGCATCAATTCTTCAGTACTCAGCCTTCTTCACAGTCCAACTCTCATATCCATACATGACCACAGGAAAAACCATAGCCTTGACTAGACAGACCTTTGTTGGCAAAGTAATGTCTCTGCTTTTGAATATGCTATCTAGGTTGGTCATAACTTTCCTTCCAAGGACTAAGCATCTTTTAATTTCATGGTTGCAGTCACCATCTGCAGTGATTTTGGAGCCCAAAAAAATAAAGTCTGACACTGTTTCCACTGTTTCTCCATCTATTTGTCATGAAGTGATGGGACTGGATGCCATGATCTTCGTTTTCTGAATGTTGAGCTTTAAGCCAGCTTTTTCACTCTCCTCTTTCACTTTCATCAAGAGGCTTTTGAGTTCCTTTTCACTTTCTATCATAAGGGTGGTGTCATCTGCATATCTGAGGTTATTGATATTTCTCCCAGCAATCTTAATTCCAGCTTGTGCTTCTTCCAGCCCAGCATTTCTCATGATGTACTCTGCATAGAAGTTAAATAAGCAGGGTGACAGTATACAGCCTTGATGTACTCCTTTTCCCATTTGGAACCAGTCTGTTGTTCCATGTCCGGTTCTAACTGTTGCTTCCTGACCTGCATAGACAAAAGGGTCAATTTCCACCTGGATTACTGCCACTCCTCAGTAGTACAGTTGTGTACAGAGGAACACATGAGCTGCTTCTACATCATAATCTCCTACACCATTAATGATCTCTTTGATATGCTGGTCATCAAATTTATTGGGTAGGACTAAAGTTTGGCCAGTAACCGAACAGTGCACTTGCTAGAAAGAGCCACAAATGCGAAGCCGGCATGATAGAGTGAGTTTGAATACAGTGCAAAGGAACAGTCAAAAAACTTAGAAGTGTATGCAGTGTGTTGGGGAAGGAAATAGCAACCCTCTCCAGTATTCTTGCCTGGAGAATCCCATGGACAGAAGAGCCTGGTGAGCCCCAGCCCATGCAGTTGCAGAGTCGGACACAACTGAGCAATTAACACTTCACTTCACATGCAGTGTGTAACAGAGGGTCTACTCACATCCAAACTCTGTTTCTGTGATCATCTGTCAGGAGTCAGACAGACAGGAAATTCTTAGTAGAAGGGACATAGATGAGTCTTTCATTAGTCATTTCAAAGAAGAAAGGGCTGAAGAGAAGTGGATTCCTAGAAGGTTATCATCTTTACAGGCTCTGTTAGACTCAAGAGGTATAACGAGATATGACTGTTGCTCCTATAATAGAAGCCAGTTGTCTTCAGCCAGATCTTCAGGATACAGGATGCTTTGGGCTGGTGCACTGGGATGACCCAGAGGGATGGTACAGGGAGGGAGGTGGGAAGGGGGTTCAGGATGGGGAACATGTGTATACCCGTTGTGGATTCATGTGGATGTATGGCAAAACCAACACAATATTGTAAAGTAAAATAAAATAAAATAAATTAAAAATAAAAAGAGTAAATTCATAAAAAAAAGAGATATTTTTGCTGAAATTGGATGTTTTCATTTGTTAGAGTTGCCATACCAAAATATACCAACCTCAGTGGCTTAAACTTCAGATATTAATATTTCCTCACAGTCCTAGAGGCTGCAAGTTTAAGATCAAGATGTCACAGTTGGGGGTCTCCTGAGGTCTGCCCTTGCCTTCCAGATGGTTCCCTTTCTGCTGTGTCTTCACACCTTTACATGTCTTATCTCTATGTACATATACCCCTGGTGTCTCTCATGTTGTTCAAATTTCCTCTTCTTATAAAAACATCAGTCAGATGGGACTAGAGCTCACTTATATGTCCTCATTTAATCTTAATTGCTCCTTGAAGTCCCTATCTCCAAATAATATCTCCAAATAAAGTCACATTCTAAGGTGGTGGGGGTTACAGCTTTAACACAAGAATTTTAGGAGTGCACAATTCAGTCCATACCAATAAACAAGGCTGACCAGGACACAGCTTAGTAAAGGAAAGCTTACCTTGTTTTCAGATATGTAAATAAATGGTGGCAAAATCTTAATGATCCAAAAATACTAATATTTTTAGGAGGCTGTTATTTCTATTGTGATTATTAAAATATGTTTCTCATTAGAAATATTTACAGGTTTATTTTGAAAGTAGTATAGAAGCATAATAAATAAGGTCATATTATATCCTCTTGAAAGACTATTTTTAATTTTGTTTTTAGCAAAAAACAAAATTTTTCTTCTAATATAATTTTGGCTTAAAGACTGAAGAATGGGGAATCTAGAGAGGATGGAAGATTGAAGAAACTGGGATAAATAAATTGAGCATGCTTGCATCATTATAAAACAATATTAAAACTGTATTTTAATCTTTTAATTGTTGATAGTTTGGTTAGTGTGTTCTTTGATAAATAATGACTGTTTAAACAGAAATTTAATACACTCTTAAGGATCATACAATTTGCTAAGTATTATGCCACTCAATTCTATGAATTTTATTTGTTTGTTTGTAAATGCCTTTCTATATTTGCTGTTGAATCAGGAACCAGCATAAGACATTGGACTGTAAATTAGGAGCATTGAATTTATTTGTACTTACACCTCGTAGACTTCATGCAAGTTATTTAACCTCTTTAATTCTGAATTTCACTAGCCAAAGGCTTTAAACCGTGTGAAAAATTTTGAAAACACATAGTGCTTCATAAATACAGCATTAGTATTATAATAGCTATTCCATTTTTATAAGAACAAGTTTAATTTACCTTATTACACTTTTCTTATCATTAGTTCAAAAAAATTTTTTTTTTCATGCTCAAGCTATATATTGGCATTGTAAATATTAAACTCAACTTTGGAAGGGTTTGAATGAAGGAATAAGTACTTTAGAGAAACAGTCATAGCATTTATTCTCAGTATTCTCTGATGCCAAGCTTCATCTGAAAATTATAGTTCATGAAATCTCAAGTACATTTAGGATCCTTAAATACTAATGGATTCTAAAGTGTATTCTATTTTGGGTGTTTCAGTAATTGGGCTCAAATTCTGGAGTTATAATATACTGAGGCAGATTACCTATGAACAAGATCTAGATTAGATAGCAACCATGGAACTGAACTGAACTGAATTGAGGTAATCACATACTAGCATATATTTTTTATGCAATTTCTTTCTACCTTACTGTATGTGCCAGCCTTTCCTAGATTCCTGCCAGATAACACTAGCTTCAATCCCCAAGTTAGAGAATTCATTCCATCTCCCTTAGGTCACCTTTACTCTCTCATTAGCTTTGAAGACAAGTGATTGTGTAGGCAAATTTATCAGCATAGTGCCTGACACATTGAATGCACAGAGCAAATGTAAGTCATCTCTATTCTGTTAATAAGGCAATACATTCCTTCTACAAGTTTCTTTTTCACTTGCTGTGATAGAACTTTCTTCCATTGCTATTATACATTTTAATGCCATTCCTATTTACTAAGATTGTGAATATATGACAGACATATGAATCTCGACAAGACCTTCATAATTGCAAAAGTATAAGGGAAATCTTCCCTACATAGATTTCTTACTTTGTTTTTTAGTTGTTATTTAGGTATTTTTTAAATGCCAATTGTATTGCCAGAGATTATGCCAGCCCATGGCTGTCCTATGTTGAGTTCAGTTCAGTCACTCAGTCGTGTCCAACTCTTTGCGACCCCCTATGAATTGCAGCACGTCAGGCCTCCCTGTCCATCACCAACTCCCCAGAGTGCACTCAAACTCACGTCCATCATGTCTGTGATGCCATCCAGCCATCTCATCCCCTGTTGTCCCCTTCTCCTCCTGCCCCCAATCATTCCCAGCATCAGAGTCTTTTCCAATGAGTTAACTCTTTGCAGGAGGTGGCCAAAGTACTGGAGTTTCAGCTTCAGCATCGTTCCTTCCAAAGAACACCCAGGACTGATCTCATTTAGAATGGACTGGTTGGATCTCCTGGCAGTCCAAGGGATTCTCAAGAGTCTTCTCCAACACCACAGTTCAAAAGCATCAACTCTTTGGCACTCAGTTTTCTTCACAGTCCAACTCTCACATCCATACATGACCACTGGGAAAAAACATAGCCTTGACTAGACTGACATTGGTTGGCAAAGTAATGTCTCTTCTTTTGAATATGCCAACTAGGTTGGTCATAATTTTCCTTCCAAGGAGTAAGTGTCTTTTAATTTCAAGGCTGCAATCACCATCTGCAGTGATTTTGGAGCCCCCCAAAATAAAGTCTTACACTGTTTCCACTGTTTCCCCATCTCTTTGCCATGAAGTGATGGGACCATTTGCCATGATCTTTGTTTTCTGAATGTTGAGCTTTAAGCCAACTTTTTCACTCTCCTCTTTCACTTTCATCAAGAGGCTTTTGAGTTCTTCTTCACTTTCTGCCATAAGGGTGGTGTCATCTGCATATCTGTGGTTATTAATATTTCTCCCAGCAGTCTTCATTCCAGCTTGTGCTTCTTCCAGCCCAGCGTTTCTCATGATGTACTCTGCATAGAAGTTAAATAAGCAGGGTGACAATATACAGCCTTGACGTACTCCTTTTCCTATTTGGAACCAGTCTGTTGTTCCATGTCCAGTTCTAACTGTTGCTTCCTGACCTGCATATAGGTTTCTCAAGAGGCAGGTCAGGTGGTCTGGTATTCCCATCTCTTTCATAATTTTCCACAGTTTATTGTGATCCACACAGTCAAAGGCTTTGGCATAGTCAATAAAGCAGAAGTAGATGTTTTTCTGGAACTCTCTTGCTTTTTCCATGATCCAATAGATGTTGGCAATTTGATCTCTGGTTCTTCTACCTTTTCTAAAACCAGCTTGAAAATCTGGAAGTACACGCTTCACATATTGCTGAAGCCTGCCTTGGAAAATTTTGAGCTTTACCTTACTAGCTTGTGATATGAGTGCAATAGTTTGAACATTCTTTGGCATTACCTTTCTTTGGGATTGGGATGAAAACTGACCTTTTCCAGTTGTGGCCACTGATGAGCTTTCCAACTTTGCTGGAATATTGAGTGCAGCACTTTCACAGCACCATCTTTCAGGATTTGAAATAGCTGAACTGGAATTCCATCACCTCCACTAGCTTTGTTCGTAGTGATGCTTTCTAAGGCCCACTTGACTTCACATTCCAGGATGTCTGGATCTAGGTCAGTGATCACACCATCGTGATTATCTGGGTCATGAAGATCTTTTTTTGTATAGTTCTTCTGTGTATTCTTGCCACCTCTTCTTAATATCTTCTGCTTCTGTTAGGTCCATACTATTTCTGTCCTTTATCGAACCCATCTTTGCATGAAATGTTCCCTTGGTATCTCTAATTTTCTTGAAGAGATCTCTAGTGTTTCCCATTCTGTTGTTTCCTCTATTTATTTGCATTGATCACTGAGGAAGGCTTTCTTATCTCTCCTTGCTATTCTTTGGAACTCTGCATTCAGATTCTTCTATCTTTCCTTTTCTCCTTTGCTTTTTGCTTCTCTTCTTTTCACAGCTATTTGTAAGGCCTCCTCAGACAGCCATTTTGCTTTTTCACATTTCTTTTCCATGGGGATGGTCTTGATTTCTGTCTCCTGCACAATGTCATGAACCTTCGTCCATAGTTCATCAGGCACTCTATCAGATAGTCCCTTAAATCTATTTCTCATTTCCACTGTATAATCATAAGGGATTTGATTTAGGTCATACCTGAATGGTCTAGTGGTTTTCCCTACTTTCTTCAATTTACGTCTGAATTTGGCAATAAGGAGTTCATGATCTGAGCCACAGTCAGATCATGTCCTATGTTAATAAAGAAAAAACAGCCTCTACTCTCATATAGTTTATAATCTAGAGGGAATAACAGACAATAACCCAGCAAATATCAAATGGGTGAAACATATTTGATATGTATTATAATTTTATTTTTATTTTTGTCTGTACTGGGTCTTTGTTGCTGTGGGCTTTTCTCTAGTTGTGGTGAGTGGAGGCTACTCTCAGGTTGTGGTGTGTGGGGTTCTCACTGTGGGCCTTCTCTGGCAGAGCACAGGCTCTAGGGCTCGTGGGCTTCAGTAGTTGTGGCCTGTGGGCTTGGTCATTGTGGCTCCTTGGCTTAGGTGCTCCTCGGCATGTGCCATCCTCTAGGATTAGACATCAAACGCAAGTCTTCTGCATTGATAGGAGGATTCTTTACCACAAAGCTACCAGGGAAGCCCTTGTTATGCATCATAAAAAGAATTGACAGGGTACTCTCTCACTTATAACAGTGTAGTCGACTGCAAAAATCACCACACTTTGTCATCCTTTCTGTTTCCACAGCCCTGCAATGTGACACAGTAGCTTCTATTGTTAAAAGCTGAAGTCTGTTTCCTCTCCCCTTGATTCTGCACTGTCTGGTGCCTTGAACAATGAACTGTGGTAGAGATGACAGTGTTCCTGCTCTGAGCACTAGCCTCAAGAAACCTAGCATGTTTCTGAGTCTCTCTGACTCTCTCTCTCTCTGCTACAAATACACATACACATATACACACATGTGCATAGTAACCTGCCTTTTCATCATGTGAACAAACTGGCCTAGACTTCTAGAATATATGAAGCCACATGGATTAGTCTTCCTATTTCCTAATGACACACAGTTGAATGGGCTGAATGAATGATCTGACCAAGACCAGGAGAACATGCCTAGCTGAGCTCAGCCAAAATAATTTACTGAAAGAATCATGAACTACAAACAGTTATTGTTTTAAAATGTCACTGGAGTAGTTATAATGAAGAAAATCTAACCTATCCAGTTAAATAAAGGATACTTTAAGAAAGGCCTTAGAAGATGAGACTTCAACTCAGATCTAGAGGATGAGAAGGAGTCATATGAAGAGTGGCTGAAGGAGCACTACAGGCAGAGGGACCTGCGTGTGCTGAAACATTTTGATTGAACTAAGTTGGTGCACTATATGAACTCATGGTTGTACAATGGGAATGAAATATACTGAACGATAGAAGAATGGGATAAGACGAAATTGGAAATGTAAGTAAGAGCCTTATTATGAAAAGCTTTGTGGGTCATGAACAAAAGTTGGCTTTTACCCCTAAAGACAAGGGAAACTACTGAATATTGTTTTTAAGCAAGGAGGTAACACAATTTAACTTATATTTTAGAGAAATTAATGTGGCAAAGACCAGATGGGAGATTATTACAGTAGTTTGGGAGAGATCTAGTAGTAATTTGCAATTATTTCCCATTTTCTTCCCCTTAGTAGACATGGGGGTTATATGATGTATCCTCAAAGCATTTTGGGGACTAACTTTTGGGACTCCTATTTGTAGCTGCCGCTAAGTCGCTTCAGTCGTGTCTGACTCTGTGCAACCCCATAGACAGCAGCCCACCAGGCTCCCCCGTCCCTGGGATTCTCCAGGCAAGAATACTGGAGTGGGCTGCCATTTCCTTCTCCAATGCATGAAAGTGAAAAGTGAAAGTGAAGTCGCTCAGTCGAGTCTGACTCTTAGCGACCTCATGGACTGCAGCCTAACAGGCTCCTCCGTCCATGGGATTTTCCAGGCAAGAGTACTGGAGTGGGGTGCCATTGCCTTCTCCTATTTGTAGAGCTGTCCCGAAATAAATCCACTATGTCTTGCATAATCTCATATGCTTATATCTGTCTTTGTTAACAAAGATGTTGATGAAGACTACAAAAGTCCTAAATACAAACTTGTAATTATAAGAAAAATCATGCTTTTAAATATCAAGAGAATACATTTCCTGACTTTCTGTTTTCTACTCTAAACACCTTTCTCCCTAACATTTGCTTTATTTTTTCTTGGATCTGATTTCCAATTTCAATCTACCATTAATTAATATTTTACTCAAAATTTTCCATTCACTCACATTAAAAAAATTCAAATAAAAACACTTGAGATACAAATGAAATATTTTTCTCTTTTAATTAGAAAAAAGTTCCTATTTTTCTGTTCAATCTAAATTAACATGTTCTATATGGCAACCCCGGAAAAGGCAATGGCACCCCACTCCAGTACTCTTGCCTGGAAAATCCCACGGATGGAGGAGCCTGGTAGGCTGCAGTCCATGGGGTCGCTAAGAGTTGGACACGACTGAGCAACTTCACTTTCACTTTTCACTTTCATGCACTGGAGAAGGAAATGGCAACCCACTCCAGTGTTCTTGCCTGGAGAATCCCAGGGACGGGGGAGCCTGGTGGGCTGCCGTCTATGGGGGTCACACAGAGTTGGACACGACTGAAGTGACTTAGCATAGCATAGCATAGCATAGCATAGCATAGCATAGCATATGGCAACCCACTCCAGTATTCTTGCCTGGAGAAACCCATGGACAGAGGAGCCTGGTGGGCTACAGTCCACAGGGTCGCAAAGAGTTGGACATGACTGAGTGACTAAACACACACACACACACACACACACACACACACACACACACACACGAGTTATGCCTTACTATTCATTTGTCAAATATTTCAACAAGACCCATGACCATATGACTATATTTAGCTAGATATTTTGTGCTTAAAAGAGATATCATTTTCCTATGAGATTAAATTAATTGAGACAGATTGATTAATGATTTTCCTGTAGTGGCATTGTTAGACAAAGCAAGATTCAAAGTCTTTTTCTTTCAGTCATAGATTGTTGCTATTGAACCAGAAAGATTTCCGTGAGGGGTGGCAAGGCTATTCAAATAACTATCTGATAAATGTTTCTCACCTTTGTGAATTACATCTGCTGGGAACCTTGAAAATAGTGGGAAGATAAAAAGAACACTGAAATATATAGGTCCTATAAGAGAGCACCTAAAGAAATGACAAGAGAACAGTGAATATTTTTCTCAGTGTTTTAAAAATATCCTCTCAATATTCTGCCTTTTTTTCAAATAAACAATGGGCTCAGAAGAACACTGGACACTTAAATGAGATGAAAGAGATTTTTATTTTCTATTTCTTAAAGCACATAGAAGTAACAGGTAAAGGTAAAGGATCATTCTTCTGATTCCAAAATAGTTTATTTCTATTTTAAAATTAATTAATAAGCACAAACAGTGAACTGTGATTCATGAGACATGCAGAGATTAAGGGGAGAAAGCGTGTCTAAAAGTAAAGGGAGTTGTAATACATGAGGAAAAATCACTTCTCTATATCACAGTCTCTGACCTTGAAACAACTACTAACATGCTTTATAAAATCTCTAATTAAACTCTTTTGGGCTTCCTTAAATTTAATTCACTTGTATTTAATTAAGAACTTCAATAACCTGAGAGAAAAATGTTTAGCACAAAATTATGTCCATAGTTTAGGGAAATAGAACTACCCATTTTCTTTCAGTTTTAGTTAAATATGTAATTTAAATAGATCTGTTTAATTCAGTGATGTAAATTATCTATCCAAAAGAATTTGCCTACGTGGTCTAGCAGTGCAAAAATGTTTTCCTGAGACCTGTCTTTCCAACTTACCCGTGTATTCTCTGTATATAGTACAACTCTATGGGAGCTTTTATATTAAGTGAACATCTAGCAAAATGTTATAACTTATCTCCCTAACTAGACTATAATCTCCTTGAAACAATTTTCTACCAACTAAAAAATAAAAATAAAGAATTAAAGAAAAGAAACTGATTAGGGCTGGTATTTGTATTTTGCATAGTCCTTAGTAAAGTCCTAGCATGAAGCATTAAGTTACTCATTTAACAAAGCTCATTATTCATTCTATAGAAGGCTAATGATTTAAAAAAAAAATCAAACTGTGTGTTATTCTTTTTTTTTTTTTTTCTTTTTTTTTTCTTCCAATTTTATTTTATTTTTAAACTTTACATAATTGTATTAGCTTTGCCAAATATCAAAATGAATCCGCCACAGGTATACATGCGCTCCCCATCCCGAACCCTCCTCCCTCCTCCCTCCCCATACCATCCCTCTGGGCCGTCCCAGTGCACCAGCCCCAAGCATCCAGCATCATGCATCGAACCTGGACTGGCAACTCGTTTCCTACATGATATTTTATATGTTTCATTGCCATTCTCCCAAATCTTCCCACCCTCTCCCTCTCCCACAGAGTCCATAAGACTGTTCTATACATCAGTGTCTCTTTAGCTGTCTCGTACACCAGGTTATTGTTACCATCTTTCTAAATTCCATATATATGCGTTAGTATACTGTATTTATGTTTTTCCTTCTGGCTTACTTCACTCTGTACAATAGGCTCCAGTTTCATCCACCTCATTAGAACTGATTCAAATGTGTTCTTTTTAATGGCTGAGTAATACTCCATTGTGTATATGTACCACAGCTTTCCTATCCATTCATCCGCTGATGGACATCTAGGTTGCTTCCATGTCTTGGCTATTATAAACAGTGCTGCGATGAACATTGGGGTACACGTGTCTCTTTCCCTTCTGGTTTCCTCAGTGTGTATGCCCAGCAGTGGGATTGCTGGATCATAAGGCAGTTCTATTTCCAGTTTTTTAAGGAATCTCCACACTGTTCTCCATAGTGGCTGTACTAGTTTGCATTCCCACCAACAGTGTAAGAGGGCTACCTGACTTCAGGCTCTACTACAAAGCCACAGTTATCAAGACAGTATGGTACTGGCACAAAGACAGAAATATTGATCAATGGAATAAAATAGAAAGCCCAGAGATAAATCCACGCACATATGGACACCTTATCTTCGACAAAGGAGGCAAGAATATACAATGGATTAAAGACAACCTCTTTAACAAGTGGTGCTGGGAAATCTGGTCAACCACTTGTAAAAGAATGAAACTGGACCACTTTCTAACACCATACACAAAAATAAACTCAAAATGGATTAAAGATCTAAACGTAAGACCAGAAACTATAAAACTCCTAGAGGAGAACATAGGCAAAACACTCTCCGACATACATCACAGCAGGATCCTCTATGACCCACCTCCCAGAATATTGGAAATAAAAGCAAAAATAAACAAATGGGACCTAATTAACCTTAAAAGCTTCTGCACATCAAAGGAAACTATTAGCAAGGTGAAAAGACAGCCTTCAGAATGGGAGAAAATAATAGCAAATGAAGCAACCGACAAACAACTAATCTCAAAAATATACAAGCAACTCCTACAGCTCAACTCCAGAAAAATAAACGACCCAATCAAAAAATGGGCCAAAGAACTAAATAGACATTTCTCCAAAAAAGACATACAGATGGCTAACAAACACATGAAAAGATGCTCAACATCACTCATTATCAGAGAAATGCAAATCAAAACCACTATGTGTGTTATTCTTGAAAGATCAAAACTATCGATACAAAGAGCAAAATCAGATAATTTTTAAAATATTATTTTGTCAATCTTATTTTAGATAGGGAAAGGAAGATAACTACAAAAGCTTTAATTTCTTAGTTTTTGATATAACTTTCTTTTGACACAAAGTTAATTTCATAGAGAAATAGCTCTATTATAATTAGACTTATTAATAAGTATTTTTGGTCCTTTAATAAGTGCTGTTAAATGAAATAGGTAGGAAATTAACCCTCATGAATTCCCTCTCTTTGTGTGTGTTTGGGAGTGGGGAGAAGAAAATAATTATTTAAAGAAATATAGATATTATGAAGCAAATATAAATATGTATACAGGTATATACAAACATAAATATAGTCACATATATGAGTATAAATGATGGTGAGCGCCATAAGTAAGTAGAGTTCTATCCTTTTTGATATTAAGAAGTAAGAACCAAGTTTATATAGGGTTATCAGAGAAGATGTTGTTTAAGTTGTAGCTGGGTGCTACCAGTGATTTATGCAAAATCGTGTCAGTAGTGTCCAGCTATAACTTAAACAACATCTTTCTCTAATGACCCTATGTAAATTTGGTTCTGAATACAGAACTGTGTATATTTCAGTTTATTCTGTTTTTCTGTGGAGATATTAGGTTGGTCTGAAGCAAAATTAGAAACTAACTGTATTTTTAAAAGCCATGATAATCACCCACTGATAAAGCCATAGTAACAAAAATATGGAGATCAAAGGAAATGGATTTATAGTATTTTTAGAGTATTTTGGAGACCCTCGAGATTTAAATAACCACCAAAGGATTTTTCTCTCTGGTTTCTCAATACATTTGAAGCTTTTCAATATTTGTCTATGAAAAGTAAGAGACGTATGATAAATAAAATTTGTTAAATTGTAGCATTGGTTAAAAACAGACCATATAAAGGATTGGTTTATGCAATCCAGAAAAACTTAGTAAAATATGTAATCAAGAGCCAACAATTTAGATAGTTGGACCTCACAAAATCACAGAACACTGAATTGAATTCTAATACCATTAATGAGGGTTTACCAGGTGGCACAGGTGGTAAAGAACCTACCTGCCAATGCAGCAGACATAAGACACATGGGTTCAATCCCTGGGTTGGGAGGAGGGCATGGCAACCCACTCCAGTATTCCTGCCTGGAGAATCCTATGGACAGAGGAGCCCGGTGGGCTACAATCCATAGGGCTGTACAGAATTGGACATGACTGAAGTGACAGCACATACACCGTCAAGTAGATAAAACAACTATTTCAATTCAAACTCCAACCTCAAATTTCTTTCTTGCCTCTCATCTTTGTCCGCTGCATCTTTGTATTTACAAATGATATGAGAAACAGTTTATATTTCTGACTGATAAACACTGTATAGAATAATATCACATTGTCTCAAGACAACAGTTCATGTTGGCCTGTTGAAACTTAAATTCTCTTAAAAAGAAGAGAGATTAATGAAAACAGGTGATATTTTCACCCCAAACACCAAGTCAGCTTCCTTTCTCATGTGATCCTCTTATACCCTTTGTCCTCTAGTTGTATCTCTATCCTACAGTAGGTAGCAGAATAAAGATAAGAGCTAGAGCACACAGTATTTTGGAGAAGTATTAACTGTGCCATCTCAGAGCACTGAAGTGCTTTTGTCTCTTAAACATAAGACCAAGCCAAATATAGGTAACCACTTTTTATTATGTCATACTACTGATAACAGAATAAGTGTCTACTTATATGTCTGTTAAAAAACCATGGTAACCCAAGGAGAAAAACCTAAGAAATTACAGTTGTGAGAAGAATTATTTATTCTATCTCCAAATCCCAATCCCAATGAAGATTTTCTTTTTTTTTTTTTTATCAATTGTAACATAAATAAGAAGGATGAGGGACTGTACTTGAATGTCTCTTCTGACATCAGTGATTGATTTTAAATAAAGATAGGATTAACATAAGAGCACAATGTGAAAGTACAGCCTGAAGAAAAAATTAATGTTTATCTTAAAATGTTACCTTTCAAGTTCTCATTCTAGCAATGATATTACATATTGTTGCCTGAGTAAATCCAAAGAACTTGTCTAATACTCTTTTCTTCCTTTAAAATAATCTGAGGACCAACTTACAAGATAATAATTGTTTAAAATGAGACCTTAGGCATAATGGGAACAAAATTATCTGTCAGTACAATGGTGAACTAATCTCATTATTGCATAATCATCAGTCATACTGGGCTGCATTTATTATTCTAATATTAAGATTATCAGAGATATAAATGGTTGGTAACTCCCTTGGTTTGCAGAGCTCTCTGCTCATAAAATATAATGTGTAAGTAAAAAAATTTTAAAACTCCATTATAATGGGCAGACAGCCTGCAAATGATTTTGGTACTCTGTAACATTTATAACATTTATTACACACTGAAGAGTTCAGTGCAGAAGTATTCTATTACTGTTGAAACAGCTTGGAGTGTATAATATGTACTTACAGTGCTATGCTGTCTGTCAGGGCATTTAGACAATAAAATATTCTTGATTAATGCACTATCCCTTCTTATTCTACTTTTCACTATAAAATATTCATACTGTGTCTTGAAGCATATACAAGTTTGCTTTATAAAGTACATATGTCTCTACCTGCTAAATAGTATTTAAAGCCTTTGGTTAGACTTTTGTGATGGTTTCAACTCTCCAAATGCATGTTTTTCCTTCCAAGAAAGATGATTAATTGCATTTTTATATTTTGAAATTTTAGCTATATCAGAATTGCATTTTTTATTATCTCTTAAGTCAAAATATATCTTATAGTAGGTGTTTACAGTACAAAGCCATTAGTTTCTTTTCATTTCATGTATTTGCTAGTCATAGTTGGTTCTTCCACAAGGATAGCATCTTTGGTGATCTCTTGCAGAAGTCCATGGATAGCCTCTTTAGAATTCCTTCATGTAAATTGAATTCAATGGCTTTGATAAAATGAGAGACAAACTGTGAATAGACTCTTACACTGGTTTCAGAGTTGTTGTAACTTTTATACAGACCTAGAAGAGACCAAAGTATTAGTGTTGGCACTAACTGACTAGGAATGTAAAACCAGAACAAAATATTTTATCTTCCTTCCCACCATAGGTGGTGCTTGTGCTCAGTCACTTCAGTTGTGTCTCACTCTCTGCGACCCCATGGACCACAGCCTGCCAGGCTCCTCTGTCCATGGGGTTCTCCAGGCAAGAATGCTGGAGTGGGCTGCCATTTCCTTCTCCAGTGATACAGTATGAAGTGAGTGAAGTGAAGTCACTCACAATAGGTGGTACTATCTGTTAAATGGACTCCACAACCCTTCATACATGCATATCTTCCAGGTCTTTAAGTGCATCCATAGAGTAGAATGGACAAGTCAAGTAATCAATTTTCTTATCTCTGATTTAATAAACTTCATTTCTGATTATTTCACTTATTGAAACTCTACTAAAGGGAAAGAATGATAATCTACATCATTTTATAATTAGCATGTCCCATCATATATTAATGCAATGGCGTGTGTGTGTGTGTGTGTGTGCAGTACATCTATGTCCATTTTTGCCAGTGTGTTCATTTTAAAATCTATGATAAACCTTGATTAATATGTTACCTTCCTGGTGCCCAGATGATAAGACCAAAACAGGAAAATTAAATTTTTTTAATCAGTTTTAGCCACTAACTTGCAAACCTTAATGTGTCATTTTATGATGGTGGTGTTAGGGAAATGGTTACACCTTTATCCATCTCTACCTGGAGAGTCCAATGTAGCACTAGAATGCAGATATTTATTTTTTCAGTGGGCATGAATTTGAGCAAACTCAAGATAGTGGAGGACAGAGGAGCCTGGCTGTAGTCCATGGGGCCACAAAGAGTCAGACACGACTTAGTGACTGAACAACAACAACCAAATAGTTGTTAAGATAAACCAGTGGTCAGTATTGTGCTCCTCTCTCTCATGTTATGCCTTTAGGCAGTAAATGTCCAAGGATATTACTTATTTACATGATATAGCTACTGCTTTCATTTACTCTCTAATAGTTCTTTGAAGAGCTTGAGATATATGGAAAGGAATGCCTTTCTGCAAAACCACTGAGCTAAAGGCAGAACGGGTCAAAGACCTCGTTTCTAGAATTTAATTGCCACAAGTTCTGCAGATACATATTGTGAGATTTTAATAAACAGTCGCATTAGTTTCCTAGATGATCTCTTTGATCAATTTTGTTTTTCTGTTTATAGCTTCAGATTATTTCATTTCATTTTTATATTAAAATCTAAGGGCTAAGTGAATTTGAAAGATTAAAATCAATGTCTTATAATTTATAAATGTTAGAAATTTCATTTAAATTCCCACATTTTTATGCAATATAATATTGCTTCTTTATTGATTTTGCTATCAGCTATATTTAACTTCTATGCAGAGTACATCATGAGAAATACTGGCCTGGAAGAAGCACAAGCTGGAATCAAGATTGCCAGGAGAAATATCCATAACCTCAGATATGCAGATGACACCACACTTATGGCAGAAAGTGAAGAGGAACTAAAAAGCCTCTTGATGAGAGTGAAAGAGGAGAGTGAAAAAGTTGGCTTAAAGCTCAACATTCAGAAAATGAAGATCACGGTATCTGGTCCCATCCCTTCATGGGAAATAGATGGGGAAATAGTGGAAACAGTGTTAGACTTTATTTTTTGGGGGGCTCCAAAATCACTGCAGATAGTGACTGCAGCCATGAAATTAAAAGCCGCTTACACCTTGGAAGAAAAGTTATGACCAACCTAGATAGCATATTCAGAAGCAGAGATATTACTTTGCCAACAAAGGTTGGTCTAGTCAAGGCTATGGTTTTTCCAGTGGTCATGTATGGATGTGAGAGTTGGACTGTGAAGAAAGCTGAGCGCCAAAGAATTGATGCTTTTGAACTGTGGTGTTGGAGAAGACTCTTGTGGGTCCCTTGGACTGCCAGGAGATCTAACCAGTCCATTCTGAAGGAGATCAGCCTGGGTATTCTTCGGAAAGAATGATGCTGAAGCTGAAACTCCAGTACTTTGGCCACCTCATGCTAAGAGTTGACTCATTGGAAAAGACTCTGATGCTGGGAGGGATTGGGGGCAGGAGGAGAAGGGGACGACAGAGGATGAGATGGCTGGATGGCATAACCAACTCGATGGACGTGAGTTTGAGTGAACTCTGGGAGATGGTGATGGACAGGGAGGCCTGGCGTGCTGCGATTCATGGGGTCACAAAGAGTCAGACATGACTGAGGAACTGAACTGAACTCAACTGAATAGCTGTATGCCTTTATGTATATTTTGTTATTTTTGGAGGGAGACTGCCCAAACAAGGAGAGCATAATCTAGTATTTTCAATACATTTCACTTTTTATTTTATTAATATTCAACAAAATTGCTTGAAGAAAAGCAGGCTTTACTTTTTATAAATTAGCTCAAACTTCTGAGGAACCATAGGTTGTGTATGTCATCATCCCTATTAATTAAAAGGGTAAACTTACTTTCAAATTTGAATGCATTGAAATATCAAAGAGGAAACTGGGCACTAGGTCTTATGTTCTGTCACTGACTTGCCCTGTAACTTTGAGTGAATGTTCTAACCTGCTTGATATATTATTTTTCTCATTGGCAAATCAAAAGACATTGAATTTGATGGTTTATGAGGTCATCTAAATAAATGAATGTTACTGTGTTCCAATACAACTTTATTAACAAAGGAGAAAGCTAGATTTGGTCAGTGAGCTGTAGTTTGTCAACTTCTGATTTAGAAGATAGTAATAGTCTTTTTCGGAGAAGGCAATGGCAACCTAATGCAGTACTCTTGCCTGGAAAATCCCATGGACAGAGGAGCCTGGTAGGCTCCAGTCCATGGGGTCACAAAGAGTCGGACACGACTGAGCGACTTCACTTTCACTTTTCACTTTCATGCATTGGAGACGGAAATGGCAACCCACTCCAATGTTCTTCCCTGGAGAATCCCAGGGACAGTGAAGCCTAGTGGGCTGCTGTCTATGGGGTCTCACAGAGTCGGACACGACTGAAGCGACTTAGCAGCAGTAGCAGCAGCAATAGTCTTTTTGGAGTTAATATACTGCCATAGAATCCCAAAGAGTATGGTGGAAATTGTTTTTAAATAAAACAGAATTAGAAATAATGAAAGAGTTGCACTCTTGTTTTTCTATTTTTCTTTAGGTGATGATCTAATTAATGCAGAAATATCACAAAATAGGGTCACGTTATACTTCACTTTCTGATATAAGTCTGGAAAATCAACTACGCACCAAGTTTGGATGTAGTGTATATATGAAGAGGTCTACGCCTAACTAAAAATCTTGGTATTCAAATTAGGAAAATGAATATCTCATTTTTATTCAATAGGAACACATAGAATACTTCAAAATGTAGATTAGCTAGACTAAATCTAAGAGATCAGTGTGCAAACTATTTTTAAAGTGCTGCTGTTCTTTTCTCTGCCTAAGGCAAATTTTATCTCTTGGAGCAGTAAAATCAAGCAGAAATATTTACTGTGAATCAGATTGGGTTAAGATATTTACATATATCATATCATTTAATTAACAGAATAATAACACTACAAAATTTGTGATAATGTATTTATTTTACAAATGAGGAAACTGTATTTCTAATGGCCCTATTAATAAGTATATATAATCACTTTCAAAACAAAGTTTGTGTAACTTCAAAGTTTATGTTTTTAACTACTGTATTATACATCTCTCAGGCTAATCACTATTTCTCCTTCAGATATCCCCAATCTCATTTTCTGTCTTATTTAGTTGATCAAATATGAAACAATGAGGAAAGAATATATGTCAAACCATGTTTTCACAAGCAACAGAAAAAATACTTGAGATAGTTCAATAGATAAAAGTAAAATTCCTTCCTACTTTTTTCTTTTACAGTTTTGAATGTTCATTCAATATTTGCAGCATCCTTTTGATCAAGCGCCTTATCCTTGTGGTAGGCCCTTGATAATGAAGACTCTATTGGGTTTTCTTTGTTCCTTTCTCCCTCTGACCAGTTTCTCACTTGTGCTCTCTGGGATCACCTAAAAAACCTACCTGGACATAAGTCTTTGTCTCTGGTCCGTTCTTGGGGGAAAACCTGTTACAGAATAGAACTCGGGTCCAGTGACATGATGTGCGGCCAAGCCAATCCACTGTACTTTTTGGAGGAAAGTATTACATTTATTGCAAGGTTCCAAACAAAGAATACAGAGTGGCTAATGCTCAAAAGACCTGAACTCTCTGAGTGCTTTCAGGGAAGGGACTGTGATAGCAAGGTGAGGGAGAGTATTCTGAGGAACGTGATGAGCTGTTGCACAGTTCTCTGAGTGGTGAGTTGTGAAGTAAGCAGATATGCTACCGGGGATAAATTATCAATGTTCAGGCTTCAACTGGTCTGTGGACTACCTGCTTATGGCCATCACTCTCCATCTGATTGGGGTCTGGTTTCTGAAAAACAACTTAAAAATGTGCATTAGACTTTACCTTTGAGACAGAACTAGGAGTCCGTGTGGTGGATTTAAGTTATAGTTATTGCTCTAAAGGCCTGACTGTCCTTCTTTGTTTCTGCATCTATTAGCTTTTCTAAAGATAGCTGTTACAGCTTGTTTCTTTCTTTCTTTACTCATGGAAAGTCTCAGAAGTCATAGTATATGGCCACAGTTTTTTTTTTTTTTTTTCTGTAATTACCAGCAAGCAGGGGACTCACTGGAGATCCTTTCACCAGGAAGGCCTCTACATAAGTCTGCTAGGTTTCAAACCAAGCTAAGATACACCTTTTTTAGGTAGCTCCTTCTAACTACCCCCAATCCCTAGACTGCTCAGATGTCCCTCCTGAGAGTTCCTAAAGCCCCCATGGCTTTTAAAATAAAATCCTTTGATCAGTGTCCATATTTTAAACTTACATAGAGATAAGTGTTCCATACTTCTTCTACAAGTGTTATAATGTTAATGGTTGTTTCTTTTTTGACTTTTTACAGCATATACTGACTACACAATACATTTGAGCACTTCACATATTTCCTGCCCTTGATCTTTCATCTGTCTTTGCTTTTCCTTACCCAGTGATAAATAAGGCATGTAAGGGCTGCTGGAGCACAACTTGCCTATTTTTTTTTTTTTCTATTTCTACTATTTGATACTCAAAAAATACCTGGAGGCTATAGGACACTGAGTCAGTGGTGTTTCATAGTTCTCTAAGAAGCTGCATGCTTCTTGACAATGTAGCACACATTTTCAGCTGAGAATTAAACCAAGTGATAGCGTATGGTGAATGTTGTCAGATTTGTAATCTCCAAAAAAGAAAGATTTAGTTTCGGGACCAGACACCAGGCTTGATCATTCAGGGCTCTTCTGTGGCAGAAGTTTTATTACAGTGAAATGGGACAGAGGAAGCTTCTGACATAGACATCAGAAGGGGGATGGAGGGCGCCCCCCTTGCTAGTCTTAGCATGGGAGCTATATACTTTTTTAATTAATTATTAAAATAAATCAAAAGAATGTCTCAAGGTTGTAAAGATCTTACCAGACCCACTCCCACAATATACATTTTAAGGTACAGGATTAGAGTTTAATAATAGAAAGATCTTACCGGAACAACTTCCATAATATACATTTTATTTTATTTTTAAACTTTACATAATTGTATTGGTTTTGCCAAATATCAAAATGAATCCACCACAGGTATACATGTGTTCCAATAACAGGATTAGTCAGAAGGTCTTCAGGAAGGAGAAACTGTCCTCAAGCAGGATAAATTATTGTTATATAATCCTTAGAGTCCAAAATGCAGTTCTTGGATGTAATCTCAAAAATGACAGAATGATCTCTGTTTCCAAGGCAAACCATTCAATATCACAGTAATCCAAGTCTATGCCCTGACCAGTAAGGCTGAAGAAGCTGAAGTTGAATGATTCTATGAAGACCTACAAGACCTTCTAGAACTAACACCCAAAAAGATGTTCTTTCCATTATAACGGACTGGAATGCAAAAGTAGGAAGTCAAGAAACACCTGGAGTAACAAGCAAATTTGGCCTTGGCGTACAAACTGAAGCAGGTGAAAGGCTAACAGAGTTTTGCCAAGAGAATGCACTGGCCATAGCAAACACCCTCTTCCAACAACATAAGACTCTACACATGGACATCACCAGATGGTAAATACCAAAATCAGATTTATTATATTCTTTGGGCTTCCCTTGTAGCTCAGTCAGTAAAGAATCTGCCTGCAGTGCAGGAGACCCGGGTTCAATCCCTGGGTCTGGAAGATCCCCTGTAGAAGGAAATGGCAACCCGATCCAGTATTCTTGCCTGGAAAACCTCATGGACAGAAGACCCTAGTGGGCTGCAGTCCAGGGGGTTGCAAAGAGGGCGACTAACACTCACTTACTTACTTATATTCTTTGCAGACAAAGATGGAAGAAGCTTTATACAGTTAGCAAAAACAAGACCAGGAGCTGACTGTGGCTCAGATCATGAACACCTTGTTGCCAAATACAGACTCAAACTCAAGAAAGTAGGGAAAAACACTAGACCATTCAGGTATGACCTAAATCAAATGGAAGTGACAAATAGATTCAAGGGATTAGATCTGATAGACAGAGTGCCTGAAGAACTATGGATGGAGGTTTGTGATATTGTGCAAGAGGCAGTGATCAAGACGATCCACAAGAAAAATAAGTGCAAAAAGGCAAAATAGTTGTCTGAGGAGGCCTTATAAACAGGCAAGAAAAGAAAAAAAGTGAAAGGCAAAGGAAAAAAGGAAAGATATACCCATTTGAATACAGAGTTCCAAAGAATAGCAAGGAGAGATAAGAAAGCCTTCCCCAGTGCTCAATGCAAAGAAATTAGAGGAAAATAATAGAATGGGAAAAATTAGATATCTCTTCAAGAAAAATAGAGATACCAAGGGAACATTTCTTGCTAAGATGGGCACAATAAAGGACAGAAATGGTATGGA
The DNA here is from genome assembly GCF_003369695.1 of Bos indicus x Bos taurus. Classification (NCBI taxonomy): domain Eukaryota; kingdom Metazoa; phylum Chordata; class Mammalia; order Artiodactyla; family Bovidae; genus Bos; species Bos indicus x Bos taurus. The sequence goes on along the minus strand of NC_040101.1, from coordinate 49,674,158 downwards.
CATAACAGAAGCAGAAGATATTAAGAAGAGGTGGCAAGAATACACAGAAGAACTATACAAAAAAGATCTTCAGGACCCAGATAATCATGATGGTGTGATCACTCACCTAGAGCCAGACATCCTGGAATGTGAAGTCAAGTGGGCCTTAGGAAGCATCACTATGAACAAAGCTAGTGGAGGTGATGGAATTCCAGTTGAGCTATTTCAAATCCTAAAAGATGATGCTGTGAAAGTGCTGCACTCAATATGCCAGCAAATTTGGAAAATTCACAGTGGCCACAACTGGAAAGGTCAGTTTCCATTCCAATCCCAAAAAAAGGCAATGCCACTGAATGCTCAAACCAAGGCACAATTGCACTCATCTCACACACTAGTAAAGTAGTGCTCAAAATTCTCCACCCAGGCTTCAACAGTACATGAATGATGAACTTCCAGATGTTCAAGCTGGATTTAGACAAGGCAGAAGAACCAGAGGTCAAATTGCCAACATCAGTTGGATCATCGGAAAATCAAAAGAGTTCCAGAAAAATATCTACTTCTGCTTTATTGACTACACCAAAGCCTTTGACTGTGCACATCACACAAAAATGTGGAAAATTCCTCAAGAGATGGGAATACCAGACCACCTGACCTGCCTCTTGAGAAATCTGTATGCAGGTCAGGGAGCAACAGTTAGAACTGGACATGGAACAACAGACCAGTTCCAAATAGGGAAAGGAGTATGTCAAGGCTCTATATTGTCACCCTGCTTATTTAACTTATATGCAGAGTACATCATAGGAAATGCAGGGCTGGATGAAGCACAAGCTGGAATCAAGATTGCTGGGAGAAATATCAATAACCTCAGATGTGCAGAGGACATCATGTTTACGGCAGAAAGTGAAGAAGAAATAATGAGCCTTCTGATGAAAGTGAAAAAGGAGAGTGAAAAAGTTGGCTTAAAGCTCATTTAGAAAACTTTTTTTGTTTTGTTTTGTTTTTTACGTTTTTTTTTTCTAATTTTATTTTATTTTTAAACTTTACATAATTGTATTAGTTTTGCCAAATATCAAAATGAATCCGCCACAGGTATACATGTGTTCTAAGATCATGGCATCTGGTCCCTTCACTTCATGGCAAAAAGATGGGAAAACAATGGAAACAGTGAGATACTTTATTTGGCGGGGGGGGGGGGGGGGGCTCCAGAATCACTGCAGATGGTGATTGCAGCCATGAAATTAAAAGACACTTGCTCCTTGGAAGAAAAGCTATGACCAACCTACATAGCATATTAAAAGACAGAGACATTACTTTGCCAACAAGGTGCATTTAGTCAAAGATATGATTTTTTCCAGTAATCGTGTATGGATGTGAAAGTTGGACTATGAAGAAATCTTAGTGCTGAAGAATTGATGCTTTTGAGCTGTGGTGTTGGGGAAGACTCTTGAGAGTCCCTTGGACTGCAAGGAGATCCAACCAGTCCGTCCTAAAAGAAATCTGTCCTGAAAATTCATTGGAAGGACTGATGCTGAAGCTAAAATTCCAATACTTCGGACACCTGATGTGAAGAACTGACTTAATGGGAAAGACCCTGAAGCTCGGAAGGAATGAATGTGAGAGGACAAGGTGATGACAGAGGATGAGATGGTTGGATGGCATCACCTACTTGATAGACATGAATTTGAGTAAGCTCCGGGAGTTGTTGATGGACAGGGAAACTTGGCGTGCTGTAGTCCACGGGGTCACAAAGAGTTGGACATGACTGATTGACTGAAGTGAATACTTATTACAGAATTTAAGCTGAGATTTTTGTTGTGTGATCATCAGTTCCAGGCTTAAAGAAAGAAATATTTTATGTGACTAAGATTAAGGAATGTAGGGAAAAAATTAATAAATTAAAGATGTTTTTCCTTTCCTCCTCCTTGAGAATTCTAGTCCCCTGTCTCTTCTTCGAGAAGCCCTAGACCCCTCTCTCCTCCTTGGGGACCCCAGACTTCTTATCAACCTACCTAGAAATTGACTCACAAATTTCACTTCATGCCATATGGAGTAAAAAATTCTGCGTTGTAATCATGACATGGCACAGAATGATGTTCAGAACAATATATATTACCTGAAAAGAGTGGGTACAGCAACAGACATTTGTTTCTATCGATAAGTTAGCTGAGGGGCAGTCTCTATTTTGCACTGTGATGTGATTGGAAGCAGAGTTCCACTGAAGTTAATTGATTTAAATCTCAATCCTTAAAGCATTAGTAGAGACATAAAAATCTAAAAACTCACTTTATATTGCCCTGAAGCAACAATTGTACCACTTTATATTGCCCTGAAGCAACAATTGTACATGAAAGTTATGTGTAAATCAAAGAAGGAAAATGTAAGAAGATTCCTAGTACTTCCAGTAAATAAAGGTAAATCTTTGTATACATCAAACTGTCATAAATGAAAACACATGGAGAACACAAAGCCCTTGCCTCATAAGTGTGTAAGGGAACTTAGTGAGAGCAATAAACTCAGCTATACCCATACAATGGCAGTCAGATTGAATGTCACAATTGTGATGACAGTAGATAATCCATAGATATTAAGAAAATTGTGCTCAATCAGTCAGTCATGTCCAATTCTTTGTGACCCCATAGACTATAGCCTGCCAGGCTCCTCTGTCCATGGGATTTTCCAGGCAAGAATACTGGAGTGGGGTGCCATTTCCTATGTTAGGGGATCTTCCCAACTCAGGGATTTAACCCAAGTCCCCTATATTGGCAGGCAGATTCTTTACCACTGTGCCTTGTAGGAAACCGTTGAGAAAATTGTCAGTATCTAAAATAATTAATTTCCTTGCTAGGAGATCAAAGCAGTCAATCCTAAAGGAAATCAGTCCTGAATATTCATTAGAAGGACTGATGCTGAAGCTCCATTACTTTGGCCACCTGATTAGAAGAACTGACTCATTTGAAATGACCTGGATGCTGGGAAAGATTGAAGGCAGGAGCAGAAGGAGATGATGGAGGATAAGATGATTGGATGGCATCACCAACTCAATAGATATGAATTTGAGCAAGCTCTGGAAGTTGGTGATGGACAAGGAAGCCTGGCGTGCTGCAGTTCATGAGGTCACAGAGTTGGACACGACTGAGCAACTTAACTGAAAATACTTAAAATATAAATTTAGTGAACTTAATTTTTTGTTAGTAATTTAACTCTGAAATTAGAAATTCGATTTCTAATATTCAGAACAGTTCAACTTACAAAAAAGAATGAAAAGCACAGCCTGATTCAATTCTGTCAGAATGTGCTATATTTAATCCAGTTTTCAAATTTTAAGAAAAATGTTTACTCAACAGTTTGTGAAAAGAATAGTAAGAATATGAAGAATTCAAAACATGTTTTTGTAAACAGGATACATCTGAAATTTTCCACCCAGAAATAATTGGTGATGCATAAATTTGTTTGAGACATTAGCTTTGGGGAATTAATAAAATGTGTTTCATAATTAGCAACCTAAGAAGTAGTTAGAAAAGCTGTTTTTAGCCCTTAGTTCTACAATCACATGTATTAGTATGATGAATAAGAGTCATATGAGCATGCATCTCCAGAGGCATTATTAAATTTTAAATGAATATCAGTAATGATTATGGACTATGACCTTCAGCATAGATAAGATTGGCTGTGGTATTATCCCATTTTCTTTTTTTTTTTCTTCCTACTAGAGAAGGTAGATTGGAAATGAGGAAAATAAAAAATTCATACAACTTCCTTTTTTTTTGCATTGTTAATCCATTATTTTTTGCATGCATTCACTAGTGAACCATGAAACCTGCTAATATAGAGAATCATCATTTGAGAATTAATGCATGGTGAATAGCGTAATGGAATTTTCATATTAATATTGTGAAAGTAAGGATTTTCCACAGCCTTGTAGTTAGGTGAAAGCCTTCATTTTAAAAATACACAAAATAAATCATGTAATTAAAAAGGTAAAAAATATAGTATTTTAATAACCTTTTTTCACTGATAATTAAAAAGAGATGGCGTCTGTTCTAGAAGATTATGTTGTGAGGATTTAGTAACTTCCAAGCCTTTTAATTAGTCAAAAAAAAAATTTAGTTTGTTTTTATAAAACATATAAGCCTCTGGAAATGTGGTCACAGGAGCACTTAAGATCAGGTCAAGTTAAAAGTTCCTCTCAGAACAAGGGAGGACACATAGATGAATCTGTATCATAATTTATTTCAGCAACTATTATGTGGCAGCATAAACTACAATGGAGCATATGTTTGTTTTCTCATTCAGTGATGGTCTTATGTGTCTTTTTATGTTTATATTATATGTAAGATATAGTATTTATATTTTCATGTAGATTCCTGTTAATGAATATTCATATTATTCATTTATTTAATTGAAAAATGTTGGTATGAAGTATCTGACCCACTTTATGCTGGAGTCTGTATTGACTAATAATGATATAAAACTTTAAGTACTTTAATATACAAATTAAAATAGCCTGCATAAATTATAGGGAATATTTTATTATTTTTCTGATTTTTTAAATTCAACTGCAGCACAAGCTGTTTATGCAGCTTCTTCAGAGTCACACACAGCTGAGAGCTAGTGGAGAATGGAATACAAACCTAGATGGTCAGGCTTCAGAGTTGCTGCTCAACCAGCTTAGAATCTTATTTAAGAGAAAGTACATGAACATGGAAAACAATTACCCTGTAGTGCAAGACTTAAATAAAAGTAAAAAAAAAAAAAATGAAGCTCAATAAAGATAGCAGGGGAACATATAAACAATAGATCTACTCATTGATAAATTTTATATTCCTTAATTCAGAAATACATCAGCTGCTTTTTGGTCTCTGTGGTGTCTTCTCCTTTGGTAATCTATCAATTTTATAAAAAGGAAAATTTTTCACAGCGTGTGTGTATATATATATATATATATATATATATATATCAATTCTACATGGTATATACTTTAAATACTTTACAATTTTATAGCAATTCAGTTCAGTTCAGTTCAGTTCAGTCGCTCAGTCGTGTCCGACTCTTTGTGACCCCATGAATTGCAGCACACCAGGCCTCCCTGTCCATCACCAACTCCCGGAGTTCACCCAAACTCATGTCCATCAAGTTGGTGATGTCATCCAGCCATCTCATTCTCTGTCGTCCCCTTCTCCTCCTGCCCCCAAACCCTCCCAGCATTACACCTCTATAAAGCTAGGGTTCAAAGGTGTTTCAACATAAGAAAATTAATAAACATGATACACCATATTGACAAAATGTAGGATAACGATCATATGACTATCTCAATAAATGCAGAAAAAGCACTTGACAAAATCCAGCATCAATGAGTATAGTTCAATAATGACATCTGCTACAATTAATCCCTACCCATAAGAAAACAGACATCACTGAGCTTCTTCTCTAGATGCTGGGGTTCCTCTCTGCTGTGTATTTCTCACTAAATAATGAGCAAATGTAAACTCTCCTGGAACATGTTACAGAACATCTTACATGTCCTTTCTTGCTCAATTCTTCCAGGAGCTTCCAGGGCAATTATTGCATTTCTACCGTTATGTGGGCCATTGCTCTTCCTGAGTTTCTGGGATCATCTTGACAACATTTTGGATCACCCTGTGGAGTTTTTCTAAAATGTTAAATCCTGTATTGCAAGGGATTCCCCTCATCTCATTAAATTCTTTCTTAAACAGTATACATTACACATTCCTCTCTTGAGCTAGTGTGTCCAAAAGGAAGGTACACATATGTATGTGTACACAAAGGTACCCATATATATGTTTACTAGTTCCTGAAACTCCTTCAGAGTACAGTTCCTAATTACTGACCTGGTGACCAGGAGTCAATTGAGGGGAAAATTGGCAGGAAGTTTACCTTGTGCGGGGCTTCTCTAGTGGCTCAGGTGGCAAAGAATCCGCCTGTGGTGAGGGAGACCTGGGTTCAATCCCTGGGTTGGGAAGATCCCCTGGAGGAGGAAATGGGAACCCACTCTAGTATTCTTGCCTGGAGAATCCCCATGACAGAGAAGCCTGTCGTGTGGAAGTCCAGGGGATCGCAAACCGTCTGAGTCAACTGAACGACTTTCACTCAGTCACTCACTCACCGTTGTGTGGCAGGGAAGGGCTGTCTGTACCAGCCACAAGCCAGAGAGGAACACTGAACCTTAACATGGAAGCATGGGCCACTTTAGGGAGCTCTCTGCATGGAAGGAATTGTAATAATTTAAGATTCTTAGTTTCATCAACCTCCAACCCATAGGCAAGTACTCCTGTTCTTTCTTAATCAGAGCTCTGGTTAGTATAGTAGACACGTCTAGGTTGAGAATTTTAGTTTCTTATAAATTCTGCTACTTTTATGGAAAAATTCTGAGTCTGATTCTATGTTTTCTCTGCCCATTTGCTGGTAGCTATAAAAGCCTTTTAATACACTGTGAAAGAGGCACTATTTTGTTCACACTTAGCTCTTAACTGATGATTTATTACCCTTAGCCTTTCATTTGATTTATCTAGAGCATCCCTTGCCCCTACAAGTATCCAATTTTATTGCTGTTGAAATTGCTATTTTCCTCACATGTCTTAGGTACCTCACACCTTTCACCACTAGCTCTATCCACCCCTCCCCACAACTGGTACACCACATAGTTCACCACCAGGTAGGATTTTAACAATTATATTGTTATCTATGCCATAAAAGGGGGAATTGGCTGATATTTCAATAATTGTCTCAGCAAAATCCATGGGGTAATATGAAGCTAGTAAGGCCCTTTATAGTCTGGTGTTGGAGGATAAATACGGCTCTCACATTCCTGCCTCTCCCAGCAGTCACTCTAATTGAAAACAGCAGTTTATTAGGGAAAATGAGAAAATTTTAAGACCACAATATTTTTATCTTCTTTTTAGATGAACACACTTATCTCTAAATTTTCTAATAATTAAAACTGATTCTTTAAGGTGAAATACAACACGAACTTAAGGGAAAAGAAATTCTTATAAATATTCACAAAAAATAAATATATCCATGTATAGAGCTAAAATTTCTGCAGATTGTATATCCAGAAGAAAATAGTTTAAAGTTTTGCTAGTCTTTAAAACATGATGCTGTGAAAGTGTTGCACTCAATATACCAGAAATTTAGAAAACTGAGCAGTGGCCACAGGACTGGAAAAGGTCAGTTTTCATTCCAATCCCCAAAAAAGGCAATGCCAAAGAATGTTCAAACCACTGCACAATTGCACTTATCTCACACACTACTACGGAGAAGGCAATGGCACCCCACTCCAGTACTCTTGCCTGGAAAATCCCATGGACGGAGGAGCCTGGAAGGCTGCAGTCCATGGGGTCGCTAAGAGTCGGACATGACTGAGTGACTTCCCTTTCACTTTCACTTTCATGCATTGGAGAAGGAAATGGCAAGCCACTCCAGTGTTCTTGCCTGGAGAATCCCAGGGACCGGGGAGCCTGGTGGGCTGCCGTCTATGGGGTCGCACAGAGTTGGACACGACTGAGGCAACTTAGCAGCAGCAGCAGCAGCAGCACACACTACTAAGGTAGTGCTCAAATTTCTCCAAGCCAAGCTTCAACAACACATGAACCATGAATTTCCAGATGTTCGAGCTGGATTTAGAAAAGGCAGAAGAACCAGAGATCAAATTGCCAACATCTGCTGGATCATTGAAAAAGCAAGAGAGTTCCAGAAAAACATCTACTTCTGCTTTATTGACTATGCCAAAGCCTTTGATTGTGTGGATCACAATAAACTGTGGAAAATTCTGAAAGAGATGGGAATACCAGACCACCTGACCTACCTCTTGAGAAATCTGTATGCAGGTCAGGAAGCAACAGTTAGAACTGGACATGGAACAACAGACTGGTTCCAAATAGGAAAAGGAGTACGTCAAGGCTGTATATGGTCACCCTGCTTATTTAACTTCTATGCAGAGTACATCATGAGAAAAGCTGAGCTGGAAGAAGCACAAGCTGGACTCAAGATTGCCGGGAGAAATATCAATAACCTCAGATATACAGATGACACCACCCTTATGGCAGAAGGCGAAGAAGAGCTAAAGAGCCTCTTGATGAAAGTGAAAGAGGAGAGTGAAAAAGTTGGCTTAAAGTCAACATTAAGGATGGGAAGGGAAGTGGGAGGAGGGTTCAGGATGGGGGAAACATGTACATCCATGGCTGATTCATGTCAGTGTATGGCAAAAACCACTACAATATTGTAAAGTAATTATCCTCCAGTTAAAATTAATTAATTAATTAAAAAATGAAAACTAAGATGACATCTCATCCCATTGCTCTGATTCCATTTCTTCCTGGCAAATAGATGGGGAAACAGTGGAAACAGTGACAGACTTTATTTTGTTGGGCTCCAAAATCACTGCAGATGGTGACTGCAGCCATGAAATTAAAAGACACTTGCTCCTTGAAAAAAAAAAAAGTTATGACCAACCTAGACAGCATATTGAAAAGCAGAGATATTACTTTGCTGACAAAGTTGCATTTAGCCAAAGCTATCGTTTTTCCAGTATCATGTATGGATGTGAGAGTTGGACCATAAAGAAGGTTGAACACTGAAGAACTGATGCTTTTGAACTTGGGTGTTGGAGAAGACTCTTGAGAGTCCCTTGGACTGCAAGGAGATCCAACCACTTCATCCTAAAGGAAATCAGTCCTGAATATTCATTGGAAGGACTGATGCTGAAGCTGAAACTCCAATCCTTTGGCCACTAATGCGAAGAACGAACTCATTTGAAAAGACCCTGATGCTGGGAAAGATTGAAGGCTGGAAGAGAAGGTAACAACAGAGGATGAGATGGTTGGATGGCATCACTGACTCAATGGACGAGTTTGAGTAAACTCCAGGACTTGGCAATGGACAGGGAAGCCTGGTGTGCTACAGTCCATGCGGTCACAAAGAGTCAGATACTACTGAGTGACTGAATTGAACTGAACTGAGTCTTTAAAACCACCAAGATTGCTTTTAAGATTTTTCTTCATATAAATACAGAAATTAATACTTTAGTATCTAATTTAGTTCTAAATTTAACCATATAATTTAAAAATATAAATTAATAATAAAATAACATGGTAGAAATATGAAAACCTAAATATGTTAGAAATAGCTTTCTAAGCACAACTTGTTATTTATTTGGAGATTTTTATGAGAGAAAGTGTAACTCATAAAGAACATAATTGAAAAAATAAAAGATATATTTTCAGTATCTTATATTTGTGATGAAGATAATGCTACATTATACTTTTTAAAAATTTTGTCATATATAGACACTTCTATAGATAATTTAATAAAATTATTATAAATTTGTTATAAATCTACTGATTGAATTAATTTATAATAACGAATATACTTTGCTCAAAATAGAAGAAATCTGAATTACTGACACAGATGTTCCATGATACCAAAATATATTTCTAGATGTAAATTGATGATGTTATAAGTTCTTTTTATTTTTCATAACTGCTGTTAATATGTTAAATAATTTGGAGATCATGGTTAAATGAGAGTGATTAAAATTTTATAAAAATTAGAATTTTATTTCAAGACTAATTATATTAAGTCAAATAAAATGGGTATTGTTTTTGCTTTAGCTCCATCCCTTCATTCTTTCTGGAGTTATTTCTCCACTGATCTGCAGTAGCATATGGGACATCTACCGACTTGGGGAGTTCCTCTTTCAGTATCCTATCATTTTGCCTTTTCATGTTATTCATGGTGTTCTCAAGGCAAGAATACTGAAGTGGTTTGCCATTCCCTTCTCCAGTGGACCACATTCTACCTGTTCTTAAAAAATGTTCTTCAGTCATACAGGGATTGTCACTGTCCGGAGAAGGCAATGGCACCCCACTCCAGTACTCTTGCCTGGAAAATCCATGGACAGAGGAGCCTGGTAGGCTGCAGTCCATGGGGTCGCTAAGAGTAGGATACGACTGAGCGACTTCATTTTCACTTTTCTCTTTCATGCATTGGAGAAGAAAATGGCAACCCACTCCAGTAATCTTGCCTGGAGAATCCCAGGGACAGTGGAGTCTGGTGGGCTGCGTCTATGGGGTCGCACAGAGTCTGACATGACTGAAGCAACGCAGCATAGAATAGCATAGCATAGCAAGATAATAATTCAATTTAACCACAAAAGTGTAAAACTATTGTAATTTTGACATTATATTATGTCAACTTAAAGGCATCAGACATACTGGCATTTACCAACACCAAATGTTAAATGTTATCTCTTTGGGGAACTCACTTTGCTTCAACCCAAGTGCTAATATCCCATCCTAGAATTTTTTCCTTGGGTCATCAAGTTGAGCTAATATATATTCAAATTTATTTTTGTTGAGATAGCTGTCAAATTGAAATTCAAATTTAATATTTGTTTTAAAATTTGAGGAACCCTGACACAATCTGTTGTCCCCCAAATGACATCAGTTTTGGCAGTGTTACACAAAATAAAAGATAGAAATAATACCACTAGAGAGGTGACATTTGGAAGGATGTCTTTTATCCCGCTTCAAAAAAGATGGTCAGGAAGATGCTTTCTCAACTCTGAAAATCCCTGTAAATCACAGCAAAGAGAGCTCTGCATTTACCCCCATCATGGAAAAAAGAGAAGAGCTAGTTCCAAAGAGCCTGGAGGGGACACCCAAAACTCCCAAGAGCCCACTGAGGAAACAAGTGGCCGTGTGTGTGTGTGTGTTCAGTGATGTCCACCTCTTTGTGACTCCATGGACTACAGCCTGCCAAGCTCCTCTGTCCATGGGATTTCGCAGGCAAGAATACTGGAGTGGGTTGTCATTTCCTTCTTCAGGGAATCTTCTCAACCCAGGGATCAAACCGGCATCTCCTGCTTTGAAGTAGATTCTTTACCACTGAGCCACATGGGAAGCCCTTAAAAAGATGTATTCATCCCTTACTTTCAGAATATTTTTGAAGAAGCTTAAAGACAGTAAGTATAAAACCTTTGAGAGAGGAAAATTATAAATACCACCACTACAACCAAAGAATAAGAGCAGCTATCCAGCATAAACAGGATTAGTTGTCTTCATACAATGAAAGTTTTGTAGTATTGTTCTTATCAACACTATTAGTTATAAATCTTTTCAGTACAAATTCCATGTACTTTTCTTTGTAGTGGTAAAGAAACGGTAGTAGTAATAGACTCTCTTAGTAAATACTACTGACCAAAAAATCAGTAGTCTTCTTAAGGATACATAAATATTGGTGATTTTATCTACATTTTAGAAATAAAGAGGTTTCTGCTTTAACAGGTTATCAGTTGTGTAAGGGTCAAAATCAAGAAGAGTTTGCAATTTAGGTCAGTTAGAATCTCTTTTTGGATACAAAGTCCATGCCCATCCACTTGTTCTCCTCTTTAAAAAATGTTTTGAATGAGCTTCAACTTTTACATAATAATGCAGTCTTAATTGAGAATATATCTATAACATTAATTACTCCTTTATCACTTCATATCATATCCCAATTGTATTGAAGATTATTTACCTCCTAAATGGTATAAAATTTATGCTTTGAATTCTTGTGATTTTCTGCATCTAGCTTGGCTTTTCAAGGCTTTGAAATGTACTGTAAAAGGTAAACCTCTACTTCAAAGATAAATATTAACTTAATCTGATGTTTTCCAAAACAGGCATATATCTATATTTTTCTGTATATTATTTATATAACGATTCAGGATCTACTTTTCTGCTTAATTCTCTTTTTCTTCTGTGAAAACAGACATTCAACTACACATCGAGAGATGTTTTCCTCATATATTGGAATCACTCATTGCTTAATTCTAAAGCCAAAAAAAGACTCAGTATTCAAAGTATGAGCTTAAGATTATGAGTTATTTTTACTAAAAGGCATATTATTATAACAATACATTTTGATTTTATGACCTCCAGTATGTCTTGAGAAGAAGGAGGAAAAAAACAGATGTTAAAACTGTTTTAAAGAAAATTACTTACTTTGTAATTTTCTGGAAAACATAGCTTACAAATTTATTTTGTCTTAAAGATAATTTATATGACAGATTATCTCTTCTGGGTGGCCATAGATACAAAAACAGATTTATTCCACCTGTTACCCTAGCAGCTTTTAAACAGAATTCTGTTTTAACTTTTATTTGTTATCTCCTTAGGCTTTATTGATTTGCTAGTGTCCTATATGAGCAAGAATAATCTAATTAAACAAACAGGATTATAAAGTTATAAAATATAAAATCAGAGGAAACTTATGGGTTATTTCAATGAATCTTGAAGATTCTTTGTGTGTGTGTGTGTGTGTGTGTGTGTGTGTAACTCAGTGAGCTAAACTGGCCATTTAATCTCCTTAGATTGGACAACCAGTGTCCTGTATACTTGCTAAGTCAACATCGCTGCTGGGAAACACTAGGTTCAATTGTTAAATTCAAATATAAATCTGTTTGGAAAACACATTTTTGTTTTAATTTTCCTCACAAATTGATGAGGATAAAATCAAACGTTATACTGGAAATGAAAACACTATTATACACATATTGGTTAATTCTTCACTTTATAAACATTTTATTTTCTGAAATAAAATGGCCTAATGCAGTGGCATGTGATTTTTTTTCCAGGTTGTTTTCCTTTTATTAAGTTGATTAGTGACATTTCATTTAGTGAAATGGGAATTACTTACTAGGCAAGGAAACAGTGTGATACAGGGATGTAACCACAATCCCAGGCCTTTTTTGACAAGCTCCCTCTATGCCCTAATGTATTTTGTAAAGTAATTAAACTCCAGTTAAAATAAATAAATTTATATTAAAAAATAAAATGATAAAATTGTCATCTGCTTCTTTATATTTAATGTCACTTCTCTATTTTGCATCATGTAGAACTGAGATTTTTACTTTGTATTTAAGGAAATGCTTGTCACCTTTTTACCTTTTTTTCTTCTTTTACAACTTTCATACTAATAAGGATTGGTTTTTTCCTTATTTAGCAAAATATTTGCATCCACAAACTGCAGTGACATTCTTGCCAAACTGGTTTAATGGTTCACATTAAGATCATCATTTCTATATGTTCTCAGTAAACATAGAAATGCTCTCAGTAAACCAGAAAACTGAATCTGTATACTTGGTAAACTGAAAGGGCAGAGCCTGGGATAAATTTCAACTCTTGATCAAATAAAGAAGGATAAAGAAGGATTAAAATAATGGATTGATTCATTGTTGATAGAATGCTTTTAAACTCTTTTGAGACAGACACTATGTGCTCTCTACAAATGTCACACCAATTAGCTGCCACTTCTTGACAATTAAATAGTGTTGCTTACAAAATTGTTAAGAAGACTACTTGTTTATGGAGGCTTCATATTTCTCCTTTCAGAGTTTTTCTCTTCGTTTCTGTCTTTTGACTTCATTGGAAGCCTATATAATGCTGTATTACAGCCATCACAAATTAAAAGACACAAAGGCCAGGCATTTAGTAAAAGACTTAAGAGGACATTATGAATGTGTGTGTGTGTGTGTGTGTGATGTATGAGTGTTATAAATTTTTGAATGCATGTGATTTTGAAGCAGGGACTCTCAAGTATTTCTAATTGCTGCCATAGCTAATTATGTGCTCTCAAAATAACATAGAGACTACATTTTTATTTGGAATCTCTTCATTTCTAAATGTCAGTTTCAATTATGGGGTGAATTGTGTTTCCTCTGACTCCCACCAATTTTATGTTGAAGTTTTAACCCTAGTAACTCAAAAAGTAATTGTATTTGGAGATAGGATTTTTAAAGAAGCAAATTAGGTAAAATGAGGTCATATGGATCGGCCCTAGTCCAATAAGACTGGTGTTCATATAAGAAGAGGAGTTTCTGACACAGACAATTCTAAAGGGGTGACCCAAAGAGCAGACAGCAAGAGGTAGGCTATACGAAAGTCAGAGAAAGAGGTCTTTCTTGTTGTTAAGTCACTTAGTCCCGTCCACCTCTTTGAGACTCCATGGACTGCAGCACTCCAGGCTTCCCTGTCCTTTACCATCTCTGGAGCTTGCTCACTCATGTCTATTGAGTCGGTGATGCCATCCAACCATCTCACCCTCTCTGTTGTCCCCTTCTCCTTCTGCCTTCTATCTTTCCCAGCTTCAGGGTCTTTTCTAATGAGTCAGCTCTTCTCATCACGTGGCCAAAATACTGGACCTTCATCTTCAGCATCAGTCTTTCCAATGAATATGCAGGACTGATTTCCTTTAGGATGGAGTAGTTGGATCTCCTTGCAGTCCAAGGGACTCTCAAGAGTCTTCTCCAACACCACAGTTCAAAAGCATCAATTCTTCAGTGTTAAACCTTCTTTATGGTCCACTTCTCACATCCATACATGATACTGGAAAAACCGTAGCTTTGGCTAGATGGACCTTTGTCAAAAAAGTAACATCTCTGCTTTTTAATATGCTGTCTAGGTTGGTCATAACTTTTCTTCCAAGAAGCAAGCATCTTTTAATTTCATGGCTGCAGTCACCATCTGCAGTGATTTTGGAGCCCAAGAAAATAGAGTCTGTCACTGTTTCCATACTTTCTCTATTTGCCATGAAGTGATGGGGCAGGATGCCATGATCTTACTTTTTTGAATATTGAGTTTTAAGCCAGCTTTTTCACTCCCCTCTTCCACTTTCATCAGGAAGCTCCTAACTTCCTCTGCTTTCTGCCATAAGGGTGGTGTCATTTGCATGTCTGAGGTTATTGATACTTCTCCTGACAGTCTTGATTCCAGTTTGTGTTTCATTTAGCCTGGCATTTTGCATGATGTACTCTGGATATAAGTTAAATAAGTAGGGTGACAATATACAACCTTGATGTATTCCTCTTCCAATTTAGAACCAGTCCATGGTTCCATGTCTGGTTCTAACTATTGCTTCTTGATCTGTACAAGAGGGCCACCTGCAAGTCAGAGAGAGGTCTTGGAAGAAACAAAATGTGCTGACACTTTGATATTGGATTTCTAGCTTATAGGACTATAAAAAAAGAACAAAAAGATTCTATTGGTTAAGCCATCCAAAATGAAAGTCACTCAGCTGTGTCTGACTCTTTGTGACCCCATGGACCATACAGTCCATGGAATTCTCCAGGCCAGAATATTGGAGTGGGTATCCTATCTATCCCTTCTTCAGGGGATCTTCCCAACCCAGAAATCAAAACGGGGTCTCCTGCATTGCAGGCGAATTCTTTGCTAACTGAGTATCAGAGAAACCCCTTTGTTATGGCAGCCCCAGCAAACTAATGCCATCTCATTTTTAAAAAATATTTTCCCGGTCAAATAAAGGCATCCAATTTTACCCAAAGGGTGCTAAATTTTACCTCTGCTTTATTGAATCATATTTTACCAAACGAGCTCTATAATTTGGCATCAATTTGTCAAGGCATGCAATGTTAACTCACTAGTTTTAAATTAAATGTCATATTTTTAATATGATTATAGATTCAGCTTCAATTGTGAAAAATAATATGGAGAAATCTTGTGTATACTTTATGGAGTTTCAACCAATGATAACAATACAATAAATGTCACACCAGGATATTGGCTTTAATTTACTCAATATACAGAACATTTTGATCAACATCTGCCCATCATGTTGCCCCATACTCAGTTCCTTCCCAGGAATTAAGTTCTTTTGTTTTTCATTTCTTTAATTTTCTCACTTCAAGGATGATATACCAATGGAATCATGCTATGTATAACTTATGGATATTGTTTTTCACTCAGTATAATTTCTTGGTGATTCATCACGGTTTATATGTATATCAATAGTATATTCCTTTATATTGCCAAATAGTATTTCATGCTATGATATGTTTCAATTTTCTTGCTTTGCTGAAGAACAGCTAGGTTACTTCCAGTTTTTCTTAATTATCAGTAGAGTTTCTATAAGCTATCAAGTATAGATTTTCATGTGAATAAGCCTTCATTTTTCTACAATAAATGACCAGGGGTGCAACTGCTGGTGTAGTAGTTACATATGTAGTTATTCAGTCTTCCAAACTGCTTTTCCAGAGTGACTATGCCATTTTATATTCCCATCAACAATGTCTGAGTGATGTGATTTCCCTGCCTCATTTCTGGCATTTTGATGTCTCTATTTTCTGTTTTAGCCATCCTAATAGGGTGTATAGTGAGATCACATTATGAGTTTATTTTGCATTTCCCTTATGTCTAATGATATTGAAGTCTTTTCATGAGCTGATTTTCCATCTGTATATATTCTTTGGTGAAATGTCTTTTTGTGCCTGTTGTCCTTTTTCTAATTGGGCTATATGTTGATATTACTACTGAATTTCAAAAATTATTTGTATACCAAATATCATAGTTATTAGCCCTTTGTCAGATATGCAGTTTAAAATATCTTCTCCCAGTCTGAAGCTTATCTTTACAGAAGGAGGCTTATCTTTACAGAGGTCGGGAGATGATTGAAATAGGTGAGGGATATAAAGAGGCACAAACTTCCAATTACAATAAATGTGTCTTGGTGTGAAATGTACAGCATGATGAATGTAGTCAATAATAATGTATTACCTTTGTATGGTGACAAAGATGGTCAAAAGGTACTGCTGCTGCTGCTAAGTAGCTTCAGTCGTGTCCGATTCTGTGCAACCCCGTAGACAGCAGCCCGCCATGTTTTGCCATCCCTGGGATTCTCCAGGCAAGAACACTGGAGTGGGTTGCCGTTTCCTTTTCCAACGCATGAAAGTGAAAAGTGAAAGTGAAATCGCTCAGTCGTGTCCGACTCTTAGTGACCCCATGGACTGCAGCCCACCAGGCTCCTCCGTCCATGGGATTTTCCAGGCAAGAGTACTGGAGTGGGGTGCCATTGCCTTCTCCGCAAAAGGTACAGACTTCCTTATAAAATAAATAAAGTACTAGTAGCATGATTAATATAAAGAATACTACTGCATATTATATATGAAGGTTGTTTAGAGAATAAAGCACAGAGTTCTCATTACTGGGAAAAAATAATTTTTTTCTTTTATTTCATATCTATACAAAATGATGGATGTTCACTAAACTTATTATGATAATCATTTTATGATGTTGGTAAAGTTAAATCATTATGCTGAATACCTTAAACTGATACAGTGATGAATGCTAATTAAGTTCATTAAATCTGGAAGAAAAGAAAAAATATTCTGCTAGATCACTGAAAATTTTATCATGGCATGACAGTCCTATTAATGCGTTTAGTCAGTACATACTTTTATGCTTAAATTCCTTGAGCAAAGGTCTTAGTAAATAGGAAAATATTAGATATGGGGAAAACTTAAAAACTATGAATATAAAGCTGTCAAGTACTTTTGACATAGGAAAGATTATTTTAATAGCATAATAAGATCCTTCAAGATCTTTATATATTAGAAGATAACATGAGTCCTCTTCCTTGGAATTTAAAGATATTCCTCTTTGAATATCATTTTACCTTTGAGTCAATGTTAAATCATAGTTTAAGCATCCCATTTACTTGATGTTAATTGAAAATATTTTATAATGTCAACATCTAGCATAATATATGTATTTTTAACAAAATAATTTTATTATATGAAATTATTTCTATTTCACTTGAAGTTTTATTGGTAATGACTACACTGCTTATCAACAATTTCTAGTATCTATTATTATCATAGCATTTTATATTCTGTCATTTATGATGTAAGAATGGTTTATATTGATTAATTTGTTTAATTTTTGCATCACTGAATATACCCGTTTGGTCATAAATTATTTAGATATACTTTTAGTTTTTCCATAGCTAATATCTTATTTAGAACTTTTGCATCTGTACTTACTAAGTTTGTAACTCTCCTTTCTTGGTAATACATTTATCAATATCAGATAGTCAATTAATTCTGGATATGGTATCATTTATATAACATCAAAATTATGTATTTTTAGAGAATCTGATTATATTACATGTCTTTCTTGCTTAAATAATCTTACCCAAGGATATAAAATTTGAAATATATTAAGGGATCACAGTCATAAGAGATAGAGTTAAAGTGTTTTGAGTAGCACAAAAAGGTAGCATTTATTTTAACAAGGTGTGAATCATCACATATTGTACATTTACAATGTTGTACATATTGTAAATAAATGTCAAGTGCTAATCATTTTTGAGGAAGTAGGTCAGGAAGAAAAATAGTGACATGTGAGAACAAGGGGAGTTTGTCCTTGGTCTGCTTTAAGTTTGAAATTTATCTGCATTGTTACTGTAGACTTCCGCCAAACTTTTGTACTCTAGTGTGCACTCTGACACTAGAGTTATTCAGACTCAGAACTTGCCTAATTAGAAATAAAGGAAATAGCCAGTCAACATCTAAATATGTCACTCTTCATGATTTGCTTAAGCAGAAGAGACCAAGAACACTTATTGCCAATTGAAAATTCACCACGAAGTTTCTCAAGTGTTGTAAATCCCAGCTAATTAAATTTTAAGTAAGGGAATTACATTAAGTGCTTTATATCATAAGGACACTGCTCAGTCCAACATAAGGCAGTAATTTTTTAACTTTGACCCAAGCAACCCATAGAATTAATGACATTTACAAAAATTGCTATTCTCTCTCTTCAAATTCCCAAGAATATTGACTATATGATTATCTCAATTGTATCAGATGACAGTAGTAACAAAAGTGAGAAAAATTCATTGAGATATAATTAATTGTAGATTAGAATAGTTGGGTATATCTTTTTAAAAGATCACCATGGAGTAAGTTTTCCCAGTGTAGAAAATTTCAGTTCAGTTCAGTCGTTCAGTCATGTTCGACTCTTTGCGACCCCAGGAATTGCAGCATGCCAGGCCTCCCTGTCCATCATCAACTCCTGGAATTCACTCAAACTCATGTGCATCGAGTCGGTGGTGCCATCCAGCCATCTCATCCTCTGTCGTCCCCTTCTCCTCCTGTCCCCAATCCCTCCCAGCATCAGGGTCTTTTCCAATGAGTCAACTCTTCGCCAAAGTACTGGAGTTTCAGCTTTAGCATCATTCCTTCCAAAGAACACCCAGGGCTGATCTCCTTCAGAATGGACTGGTTGGATCTCCTTGCAGTCCAAGGGACTCTCAAGAGTCTTCTCCAACACCACAGTTCAAAAGCATCAATTCTTCGGCTTTCAGCTTTCTTCACAGTCCAACTCTCACATCCATATATGACCACTGGAAAAACCATAGCCTTGACTAGACGGACCTTTGTTGGCAAAGTAATATCTCTACTTTTTAATATGCTGTCTAGGTTGGTCATAACTTTCCAAGGAGTAAGTGTCTTTTAACTTCATGGCTGCAGTCACCATCTGCAATGATTTTGGAGCCCCAAAAAATAAAGTCTGACACTGTTTCCACTGTTTCCCAATCTATTTCCTATGAAGTGATGGGACCAGAGGCCATGATCTTTGTTTTCTGAATGTTGAGCTTTAAGCCAACTTTTTCACTTTCATCAAGAGGCTTTTTAGTTCCTCTTCACTTTCTGCCATAAGTGGTGTTATCTGCATATCTGAAGTTATTGATATTTCTCCTGGCAATCTTGATTCCAGCTTGTGCTTCTTCCAGCCCAGTGTACAATTTATCCCGAGTCAAATATATCCTGATACCAGATCTAATTAATTTCAATATTCACATCCACCTTTAATGAAGAGTTTTAAGTGGAAGGAGAATGATTGAGTTGACCTATAATGCAATAGAACAATTTCAAATATAATTTCAGAGGAAACAGCAACAACAAGAAAGGATGTACTAAGAAACCAATCCATATCATGACCTATCCTAGCCCCTATTCCTGAACCCATTCTCATGAACATGTGAGTGAGCTCAAGGAAACAGCTGGTTCTAATTGAGTAAGTTTTTAATAAGTAAATCAAAATTGTAATAAAAAGCAGAACATAAACAGGCAAGCATTCAAACATCGTTTTGTAATGTATCTGTGTTTATGTGTGTATCCACCTTTTTCTTTGTCTATTCATCTGTCACTGTACATGAGTTGTTTACATATCTCAGCTATTGTGAATAATGCAGCAATAAACAAGGGAGTACAGACACTTCTTTGAGTTCCTTATCTGAATTAGTCTGTGTACATATCCATAAGTCAGATTGCAGAATCAAATGTTAGTACAGTTTTTTTGAGGAATTTTCATATTGTTTTCCATAGCTGTGGCACCATTTTACATTCCTACCAGCAGAGTACAAAAGTTGCAATTTCTCCACAATTTTGTTAACACTTACTATTATTGTTTTCTATAATAGCTATCCTACCAGGTGTGTGATGGCTTTAATTCATTTTGAGCTGAATTTTTGATATGGTATCAGGTCAGTGTCCAATTTTATTTTATTTTACTTCTTTTACATTTGGATATCCCCTTTTCAATAATTCTTTAAAATTCTTTAAATATTCCTTAAAATATTCTCCTTCCTCCACTGTGTTATAATGGCATCCTTGACAAAGGTACAGTTTTAAGTTTTTACATGGGTTTATTTTTTTTCTCTCTGTTCTGTTCCATTGGTCTTTATGTCTGTCTTTAATCTAGTAGCATATTGTTTTAATTACTGTAGCTTTGGACTATATTTTGAAGTCAGTGAGAGTGATGTCTCCAGTTTTGTTCTTTCTCAGGATTGCTTTAGGTATTCTGAGTCTTTTGTGATTCCATATGAGTATTAGGGATGCTTTATCTATTTGTATTTAAAAAATGGCATTGAGATTTTGATGTGCTAGCATTGACTCTCTGGATTGCTTTGGGGTAATACAAACATTTTAACAATATTCATTCTTCCAATTTATGAACATGAAATGTCTTCATTTACTTGTTTCCTTCAATTTTGTTCATTAGTACTTTTTAATTTATGTTATGTAGATCTTGCACCTCCTAGGCAGTTTATTCCTCTGTATTTTATTCTTTTGGATGCTATTGTAAGGGGAAGTTTTTAAAAATTACCTCTTCAAGTGGTTTCTTGCTAGTGTATAGAAATGCCTTTGATTTTTGTATTTTTACTTTGTAATCTCCAACACTATTGGATTTACTGATTAATTCTAAGTTTGTTTTTTTCTTTTGTGCAGTCTTTACAATTTCCTATATATAGTACCATGTTATCTTCAAGTAGAGGCAATTGTACATCTTTCTTTCAACTTGTGTAATTTATTTTTCTTTTTATTGCCTAGTTACTTTGGTTATGACTTCCAGTATTTTGAATAAAAGTGGTGAAAGTTGTCATCCTTGTCTTGTTCCTGATCTTAGAGGAAAACCTTTCAATTTTTCATTTTTGACCATGATGTTAACTATGGCTTTATCATGGGTTTATATAGACTTTTTTTATGTTGAAGTACATCCCTTCCACACCCAGTTTTTTGATAGCTTTTATCATGAAAAGGTATTGAATTTGACCAACTACTTTCCCTGCATCTATTGAAATTATGTTATTTTATCTTTCATTCCTTTAATATGGTATATTTCATAAAATAATTTGTGTATTTTGAACAGTTTTCACATTACAGGGATAAATTCTACTTGATTATAGTATATGATCCTTTTAATATGCTGGTGAATTGAATTTACTGGTAGTTTCCTAAGGATTTTTGCATCTTTGTGTATGAAGGATATTGGTCTATAATTTTCTTTTCTCATAATGTCTTTGGTTTGGGGATCAGCTGGCCCCATAAAATGATTTTGGAAGTATTCCCTGTTGTTAAAGTTTTTGGAAGAATTTAAGAAGAATTTGCATTCTTAGAATTCTTTTAATGTTTGGTGACATTCACTAGTGAAGTCATCTGATTCTGAATTTTCTTTATTCAATAGTTTTTGATTACTGATTCCATCTATTCAAGTTTCTATTTTTTCATGCTTTGGTCTTGGTAGGTTGTGTGTTTCTAGGAATTTATCCATTTCCTTAGGTTATTCAGTTTGTTGGTATATAAATTTTGATAGTCTTTTGTGCTCCTTTTTATTTCTTTGACATCCATTGTGATGTCTGCTCTTTCATTAGGCAAGTAACAGACTGAGAAGGCTTGTCATCTATGAATAGAAAAAAGGAAGATGACATAGGCATGGGCAGAGGAGCCCAGAGAGCAAAAAGATTCAGGGCAAATAGTTGGAAGAGGAAAAGTACTGGACTGTAACCAAGGAGCTGATGATATTTGCCTGGTGGGATTTCAGAATTTTTATACTAATTATTATGTGCCTACCATTTTCGCCCTTATTAAATGGAAGTGTTTGTTGCTATTGTGCTATCTTTGACTTACCATTACTTGTGAGGTATAGTTGGGAAAGAAAATGTGTCTCTTTAGTACTAGGTATTTATATTGAGAGGAATCACCTGAGAAACTTAAGTTTCAGAGTTACCCTACAAAATGAATGCAATCATATGCAAAAACCTGGGCCTTGAGTTTAAGTTTGATACCATAGTAGATAAGATTTTAGGAAATGTTGAAAATAGGTGAATATATTTTGCAGTAATTCCTTTCCTTGCAGACAGTTACCTCCTCATATTTTTGTTTGGTTTCACCTGATAATTGTATAAATGAAATCATACAGTATCTATTATTTTGTGTTGTTTCTTTGTATTTTTAAAGATTGGTTTTTGTTGCTGCATATATTAGTAGTTTGCAATTTTGATAGCTGAGTAGAATACCCTTTTATGAATATATTGCAGTGTGTTTCAACCATTCTGCACTTGAGGGACGTTTGGTTGCAAAACAGAGAAATCCTAGGAATATTCTTTACAAGTTTTTAATGCAAACATTAAAAATAGGAAAATCCAAATAGGAAAAGGAGTACATCAAGGCTGTATATTGTCACCTTGCTTATTTAACTTATATGCAGAGTACATCATGAGAAACGCTGGGCTGGAGGAAGCACAAGCTGGAATCAAGATTGCCAGGAGAAATATCAATAACCTCAGATATGCAGATGACACCACCCTTATGGCAGAAAGTGAGGAAGAACTAAAGAGCCTCTTGATGAAAGTGAAAGAGGAGAGTGAAAAAGTTGGCTTAAAGCTCAACATTCAGAAAACTAAGATCATGGCATCTGGTCCCATCACTTCATGGCAAATAGATGGGGAAACAATGGAACAGTGTCAGACTTTATTTTTGGGGGCTTCAAAATCATTGCAGATGGTGATTGTAGCCATGAAATTAAAAGATGCCTCCTCCTTGGAAGGAAAGTTATGACCAACCTAGACAGCATATTAAGAAGCATAGACATCACTTTGCCAGCAAAGGTCTGTCTAGTCAAGGCTGTGGTTTTTCCAGTGGTCATGTATGGATGTGAGAGTTGGACTATAAAGAAAGCTGAGCACCGAAGAATTGATGCTTTTGAACTGTGGTGTTGGACAAGACTCTTGAGAATCCCTTGGACTGCAAGGAGATCCAACCAGTCCATGCTAGATATTTGGCAAAACTAATACAATTATGTAAAGTTTAAAAATAAAATAAAATTAGAAAAAATAAATAAATAAATAAAGCAAGCAAGGAAAAAAAGAAAAAAAAAAGAAAAAAAAAATAATAAAGGAAATCAGTCCTGGGTTTTCATTGGAGGGACTGATATTGAAGATGAAACTCCAATACTTTGGCCACCTGATGAGAAGTGCTGACTTATTGGAAAAGACCCTGATGCTGGGAAAGATTGAGGGCAGGAGGAGAAGGGGATGATAGAGGATGAGATGGTTGGATGGCATCACCAACTCAATGGACATGGGTTTGGGTGGACTCCAGAAGTTGGTGACGGACAGGGAGGCCTGGTGGGCTGCAGTTCATGGGGTCACAAAGAGTCAGACATGACTGAGTGACTGAACTGAACTGAATGGGAACATAAGTTTATATTTGTTTAATACATACTTAGGAAGTGTTGAGTCATAGGATAGGCATCAGTTTCAATTCATAAGAAATGAACAGAAATTTTCCCCATGTAATTGTTTCTTATTATCCTAGCAGCACTGTATGAAAATATCAATGATTCCAAATTACTGTCAACAGTTGGTCTTGCTATTGACTTTAATTTTTGTGATTCTAGTAAGCATATAATGGTATTTCATTATGATTTTAATTTATTTTTTTGTTTCTTATACATTTATTTTCATATGCATATCATGATTTATTTATTTATTCATTTCTGAGAAACTACCCTCTCATCGCAGCAGGAATCATGCTTATTTTGTAACCCATTTGTCCACAGGTTAGGACTATGCATTAACAGTTAAATGCTGAATGACCAAATGAAAGTTTAAAATAAGATTGATAGAAGAGTACTTATCTCTTTTCTCTAATGTGCTCATCCAGAATTCAGAGATTTCAGTATCAAATTCCAGTTCTGCCAATTTGCAAATGGGAAACATTAGACAAGCACTTTGTTGTTGTTCAGTTGCTCCATCATGTCTGACTGTACATGGATTGCAGCACACCAGCCTTCTCAGTCCTTCACCATCTCCCAGAGCTTGCTCAAATTCATGTCCATTGAGTCGGTTATGCTATCCAACCATCTCATCCTCTGTTGTCCCCTTCTCCTCCTGCCTTCAATCTTTCCCAGTAGTATCAGGGTCTTTTCCAATGAGTCAGATCTTTGTATCAGATGACCAAAGTATTGGAGCTTCAGCCTCAGCATCAGTCCCTCCTGAATGAATATTCAGGACTGGTTTCCTTTAGGATTGACTAGTTTGATCTCCTTGTAGTTCAAGGGACTCTCAAAATAAGGCAATCACTTATTTTGGCTAAATTTCCTCATATTTACAATAGTTACACATTTTCCTTATTTTGTTCTTCCTTATTCTATTGCTACAAAATAATATAAATTTTGTCAACAGTGACTGAAATTTTTTTAGCTCTTAAAGGTTTAAAAATGTATTTATATTTGCTGTATTCTTATGGGGGACAAAGGGAATGAGTGAGCCAGGAATACTTAATTTTAAATATCTCATAGGCCCAGAATTAAGTTTCTATGAAATGTAAAGCTGGTTTTAATTTTCTCACCTACCACTGAGTAGAATGTGTTTCATGGCTGTCATTCCTGTTGCTGTTGTTGCTGCCACAATTATTGTTTTCCACTTACCAATATTCACAATAATTCTAATGTGACTCAAGCATCTTCTCTCCCTAACTCTTTCTGATAACCATTTATTCTTCATCATCTCAATACACAGCAGTTGTTGCAAGTCCCAATTTTGCCACATCATATGCCATTAAATCACTACTATCAATAAGAAAAAAAATAGAGCTTGTTAGTAGTTTTGTTACACTGATTTCATGTTGAAATAGTATTTTGGACATACTGGGTTAAATAAAATATAATACTAAAGCTAGGTTAACCTGTTGTTTTATTTATATTTTATTTTACATATTTAAATGTGGCTACTAGGAAGTTTGTTATATATGTGTCTTGCATTATGGATACTAGCTTAAGTGATTAAAACACTCTACTTCTGCTCATTGACTACACTAAAGCTTTTGACTGTGTGGATTATAACAAACTGTGGAAAATTCTTCAAATATGGGAATACCAGGCCCCTTACCTGCCTCCTGAGACATCTGTATGCAGGTCAAGAAGCAGCAGTTAGCACCAGACATGGAACAATGGACTGGTTCCAAACTGGGAAAGGAGTACATCAAGGCTCTATATTGTCACCCTGCTTTTTAAACTTATATGCAGAGTACATCATGTGAAATGCTAGACTGGATGAAGCACAAGCTGGAATTAAAATTGCTGGGAGAAATATCAATAATCTCAGATATGCAGATGATACCATCCTTATGGCAGAAAGTGAAGAGGAACTAAAGAGCATCTTGATGACAGAGAAAGAGGAGAGTGAGAAAACTGGCTTAAAACTCAACATTCAAAAAACTGAGATGACATCTGGTCCCATCACTTCATGGCAAACATATGGGGAAACAATGGAAACAGTGAGAGACTTTATTTTCTTGGGCTCCAAAATCACTGCAGATGGTGATTGCAGCCATGAAATTAAAAG
Organism: Bos indicus x Bos taurus; assembly: GCF_003369695.1. Lineage (NCBI taxonomy): Eukaryota > Metazoa > Chordata > Mammalia > Artiodactyla > Bovidae > Bos > Bos indicus x Bos taurus. Next base: position 49,648,196 of record NC_040101.1, on the reverse strand, counting down.
ACACTTACTCCTAAGAAGAAAAGCTATGACAAACTTAGACAGCAGAGACATTATTTTGCCCACAAAGGTCCATCTATTCAAAGCTATGGTTTTTCCAGTAGTCATGAATAGATGTGAGATTTGGACCATAAGGAAAGCTGAGCACTGAAGAATTAGTGCTTTTGAACTGTGGTGTTGGAGAAGACTCTTGTGAGTTCCTTGGACTGCAAGGAGATCCAACCAGTCAATGCTCAAGGAAATCAGTCCTGAATATTTATTGGAAGGACTGATAGTGAAGCTTAAGCTCCAGTACATTGCCCACTGATGCGAAGAACTGACTCATTAGAAAAGACCCTGATGCTAGGAAAGATTGACAGCATGAGGAGAAGGGGACAACAGAGAAGCTGAGCTGGTTGGATGGCATCACTGACTCACTGGACATGAATTTGAGCAAGCTGCGAGAATTGGTGATGTACAGGGAACCCTGGTGTTCTGCAGTCCAGGGTTTCAAAGTCTGACATGACTGAGTGACTGAACTGAACTGAACTGAACTGAAAGCACTACGTTTAATATATATTTACCTTTCCAGTGAGATTTATTCTTTCAAATGCTTTTTTGCTACTAGTTTTTACCTTTTCTTTTCAAATTAGAATACCTTTAGCATTTCTTGTAGTGCCCGTTTAGTAGAGATGGACTCCTTTAGTTTTGCTTGTCTGAAAATCTCTTTAACTATTCAACTCTGAATAACTTTGATGAATAGAGTATTCTTGGTTAGTAGTTTTTTGCTTTTAGCACTTTGAATATTTCATGATACTCCCTTCTCTTTTTACAACATTTCTCCTGTGAGATCTGCTGATAGTCTTATGGAGTTTCTTTCATATGTATCAAATCATTTTTCTCTCACTGCTTTTAAGATTCTCTCCTTGTATTTAACTTTTGACATTTTAATTATAATGTGTCTTGATGAGTATCTCTTTAGGTTTATCTTGTTTGGAATTCTCTTGTCTTCCTGGATCTGTAAGTCTGTTTCCTTCTTCATTTTTAGGGAAGTTTTCAGCTATTATTTCTTCAAATATGATTTCTGCCTCTTTCTTGCTCTCTTTGCCTCCTGGGAGTTCTTTAAACTGAGCATTAGTTCATTTAATTTTGTCCCATAAGACCCTTAAGGTATCTCCAATTTTTTTTTTTTCATTTTTTTATATTTATGTCTCATTTGGTGAGTTCCAAGTACTTGTCTTTGAGTTCACGGATTTGTTCTTTTCTCTCATCCAGTCTGTTGTTGAACACCTCTAGTTTATTTTTCAGTTCAATTAATATATTCTGCAGCTCTTATACTTCTATTTGGTTCTTTCTTATATTTTTCATCTCTTTGCTGAGATTCTAAGTGTTTTCATCTTTCTTCTCCCCAGTTTGATTAGCCTCTTTATGACTTTTACTTTTGACTCCTTATTAGGTAAATTACTTATCTGCATTTTATTAAGGTTTTATTCCTGAGGCTTGATCTTGTTCTTTCATTTGGAAGAGAGTCATTTACTTATTCATTTTTCTTGATTCTCTGAGTTGGTTTTTCCACAGTAGATGAAATTATCACCTCTTTCAGTCTTGAAAGAGTAGCTTTTTCTAGGAGATGAAATTTGTTGATCAATCCTGCCTTCAGTTCAGTTCAGTTCAGTCGCACAGTTGTGTCCGACTCTTTGCGACCCCATTAAATGCAGCACTCCAGGCCTCCCTGTCCATCACCAACTCCCAGAGTTCACTCAGACTCACATCCATCAAATTAGTGATGCCATCCAGCCATCTCATCCTGTGTCGTCCCCTTCTCCTCCTGCCCCCAATCCCTCCCAGCATCTGAGTCTTTCCAATGAGTCAACTCTTCGCATGAGGTGGCCAAAGTACTGGAGTTTCAGCTTTAGCATCAGTCCTTCCAAAGAACACCCAGGGCTGATCTCCTTCAGAATGGACTGGTTGGATCTCCTTGCAGTCCAAGGGACTCTCAAGAGTCTGCTCCAACACCACAGTTCAAAAGCATCAATTCTTCAGTGCTCAGCCTTCTTCACAGTCCAACTCTCACATCCATATGGGCAGATCATGGTGGAGAGATCTGACAGAATGTGGTCCACTGGATAAGGGAATGTCAAACCACTTCAGTATTCTTGCCTTGAGAACCCCATGAAAAGTATGAAAAGGCAAAATGATAGGATACTGAAAGAGGAACTCTGCAGGTCAGTAGGTGCCCAATATGCTACTGGAGATCAGTGGAGAAATAACTCCAGAAAGAAAGAAAGGAAGGAGCCAAAGCAAAAACCATACCCAGCTGTGGATGCGACTGGTGATAGAAGCAAGGTCCAATGCTGGAAAGAGCAATATTGCATAGGAACCTGGAATGTCAGGTCCATGAATCAAGGCAAATTGGAAGTGGTCAAACAAGAGATGGCAAGAGTGAACGTTGACATTCTAGGAATCAGCGAACTAAAATGGACTGGAATGGGTGAATTTAACTCAGATGACCATTATATCTACTACTCTGGACAGGAATCCCTCCTAAGAAATGGAATAGCCATCGTGGTCAACAAAAGAGTCTGAAATGCAGTACTTGGATGCAATCTCAAAAATGACAGAATGATCTCTGTTTGTTTCCAAGGAAAACCATTCAATATCACAGTAATCCAAGTCTATGCCCCAACCAATAACGCTGAAGAAGCTGAAGTTGAACGGTTCTATGAAGACCTAAAAGACCTTTTAGAACTAACACCCAAAAAAGACGTCCTTTTCATTTTAGGGGACTGGAATGCAAACATAGGAAGTCAAGAAACACCTGGAGTAACAGGCAAATTTGGCCTTGGAATACGGAATGTAGCAGGGCAAAGACTAATAGAGTTTTGCCAAGAAAATGCGCTGGTTATAGCAAACATCCTCTTTCAACAACACAAGAGAAGACTCTACACATGGACATCACCAGATGGTCAATACTGAAATCAGATTGATTATGTTCTTTGCAGCGAAAGATGGGGAAACTCTATACAGTCAAAAAAAACAAGACCGGGAACTGACTGTGCCTCAGACCATGAATCCTTTATTACCAAGTTCAGACTTAAATTGAAGAAAGTGGGGAAAACCACTAGACCATTCAGGTATGACCTAAATCAAATCCCTTATGATTATACAGTGGAAGTGAGAAATAGATTTAAGGGCCTAGATCTGATAGATAGAGTGCCCGATGAACTATGGACGGAGGTTCGTGACATTGTACAGGAGACAGGGATCAAGACCATCCCCGTGGAAAAAAATGCAAAAAAACAAAATGGCTGTCTAGGGAGGCCTTACAAATAGCTGTGAAAAAGAAGAGAAGTGAAAATTAAATGAGAAAAGGAAAGATATAAGCATCTGAATGCAGAGTTCCAAGGAATAGCAAGAAAAGATAAGAAAGCCTTCTTCAGTGATCAATGCAAAGAAATAGAGGAAAACAACAGAATGGGAAAGACTAGAGATCTCTTCAAGAAAATTAGAGATACCAAGGGAACATTTCATGCAGAGATGGGCTTGATAAAGGACAGAAATGGTATGGACCTAACAGAAGCAGAAGATATTAAGAAGAGATGGCAAAAATACACAGAAGAATTGTACAAAAAAGATCCTCATGACCCAGATAATTATGATGATGTGATGACTGACCTAGAACCAGACATCCTGGAATGTGAAGTCAAGTGGGCCTTAGAAAGCATCACTATGAACAAAGCTAGTGGAGGTGATGGAATTCCAGTTGAGCTAGTTCAAATCCTGAAAGATGATGCCATGAAAGTGTTGCACTCAATATGCCAGCAAATTTGGAAAACTCAGCAGTGGCCACAGGACTGGAAAAGGTCAGTTTTCATTCCAATCCCAGAGAAAGGCAATGCCAGAGAATGCTCAAACCACTGCACAATTGCACTCATCTCACATGCTAGTAAAGTAATGCTCAAAATTCTCCAAGCCAGGCTTCAGCAATACATGATCCGTGAACTTCCTGATGTTCAAGCTGGTTTTAGAAAAGGCAGAGGAACCAGAGAGCAAATTGCCAACATCCGCTGGATCATGGAAAAAGCAAGAGAGTTCCAGAAAAACACCTATTTCTGTTTTATTGACTATGCCAAAGCCTTTGACTGCATGGATCACAATAAACTGTGGAAAATTCTTCACCGCCTGACCTGGCTCTTGACAAATCCTGCCTTAGATCTTGTTTATCTCCCAAAACTTCGTGCTTGTCTAGGCAGTCTGTTATATTTTTAATAGCTCCCACTGGTTAATTATATGCCAACACCTGTCAGTGTCTCAGATGAGAGGATCTCAGCATCTAGATTCAAGTTGATTGGAGGTCAGACCCTTAGGCAGTAGTTTTTAAAAATATGCAAATATATATAGTCCAGTGGGACTGCAAGCATAAGCCCCACTGGCCACCAAAGCCTGGCAATCTGGAGGTGTTCTCTGAGTGACAATCATAAATATTGGAATGTCAGATGAGTACATAAATTCTTTTCTGGGAGTCATCAGTTAACTAGGGCCAGGCAGAGGGAGAGCACCAAGATGGATTTCATTGCCCATGCTCCTTGAGAGTGGCTCCATCAGCCACTAGATAAGCAAAGAGGCCTCTTCAGAGAATGACTGGGTAAATGTGCACTGGTCTGCTGTCCGTACAGTGCCTTAGGCTATTAGCCTGCCAAGAACTGTCTCTCTGATTATCATAGTCCTCTGGACTCAGGAATGCAAACATTCCTGGCTACCAGAACCACATAATCAAAGGGTGTTCTCTGAATAGCAGCCACAAAACCTGGGGCATCATACCTAAAACCAGGGTGTCAGATACATGTTAAATCCCTGAAAGACTCTGGATCTCTGGAGTGCAGCAGAGAGAGAATGCAAAAATAGCACCTTCCCTCCAAGGTTCCTGAAAAGGATTATAGCCATCCCCAAAGTGTACATTTAATTAGAAGCCTGCTCCAGAGGCCACAGCTATAATAATTAGCTCATAGGCCTCCTTTAGAGAAAAATTTGTCTCCTGTGTTTGTTGCTTCTCACTCTATTCTAGGTGTGGTAGCTGTGTAAGAACTCTTTCTCCATTGGTTACAGCCTATGAGACCCACAAGCATAAACTTCATGCCCATCAGACCCGAGTTATGTGGAGGTGTTCCCTGGCAACAGCCAAAATAGTTGTGGTGCTAGACAAGTGTATAACCTCCTCTCTAGATAACTGTGTTTGTCAAAGTTCCACAGGACCTTGAACAGAAGCTCTACTGGCCTCCAGAACCATGTATTCAAGAAATGTCCCCTGGGAAACAGACACAAATATCAGGGCACTAGATGTCTGTCTTTCTGGGAGATACTGGCACTCTAACAGCATGGTGAAAGGAAAATGCAATGGCAGCATCCACTGGTCTCTGTCCCCAGTGAATGTTTCCAGCAAGTTCCTTGAGGTCTGTGTTATATTAGATGCCAATTCCTGTAGCTGAAACTCTAACATTAGCAGGTGAGCTTCCTTCACTTTGGGGCTTCTTTGGTGGCTCACATGATAAAGAAACTACCTGCAATGCAGGAGACCCAGGTTCGATCCCTGGATCAGGAAGATCCACTGGAGAAGGAAATGGCTACCCACTCCAGTATTCTTGCCTGGGAAATCCCATGGACAGAGGAGCCTGGCAGGGGCAAGTTCATGGGGTTGCAAAGAGTCGGACACAACTGAGTGACTAACACTTTGAACTTCCTTCACTTTAAGTCTGGGTGAGATAAGCTGCCTTTGAGATGATCCCTGGTGTGATGAGTCTAATTGTACAGATGCTTTAAAAGCCATTGTCAGATTACTTCATTCTGTGGGTTTTTCAAAATTATATATTTTGGGAGCTTGTCTTTCAGCTGGAGGTCTTAAAAGTTGAAATACCCAATGTGGCATTTAAATCTTCACTCCTTATGGAGAAACTCAGCAGGTCACAGTGTCAGAGGTGGGGTTTATGGAGAGATAGCTCTCCTAGCTGCTTCAGTGTCTTTTTTTCTCATTTGCCTTGTGTAACCATCACTAAGTCAGCCATTAGGTTCTTTTCAGAGAAAATTGTTCCATATGTAGCCCTAGACTAACTGTATTCCCTGGGAGGAAGTGAGTTCAGGATCAACCTATGTTGCCACGTTGAAATTTTCACTACTAACAGTGGGAACAATTTATATAAAAAAGCATAAGTACTCTTTTCTTTCAAAAACTATATATTTCTTTTCACTAAAACAAAATATTTTTTCTGCAATATATTTGTGCCTGAATTTAAATGTTTAGCTGCTAACTATTAACATTATTTACCTTCCATTATTTAGTTTGTCCAATATTAAAAAATGCAAATAGATGAGAAAATTGGGAGAAACTTAGAGTAAAAATTTAGGAACATCATTAAACTAAAAAAAGCATTTTAGATATTTTTTCAAATGCTTAGGTCCCTAACAAAACCAGCCCACTATTTACTTCAATGTCTCTTACCCATCTATATGAATTGTTTCAGTTCAAAAGGAGCCTCCATTGTCACATATATAATCATGTGATCTAATATATATTATATGGTCTATAATGTACATGCATAGAGTAAATAATATACTAACATGTATATTCATACTAATATAAATGTCTTAAATTACGAAAACATAATTTTAATCAAATTGATATTTTAGTGAAGTTTTCTGTATGTACCTTTTCTATACTCTGTTTTCTTATATTGCTTACTATTATTATGAGGTTATGTATTTGAAAAATAAAAGAGAAACAAATACATGTATGTATGCATATAATGCATATAAACAAAAATACTTGTAGTATAATAACCAATTATCAATGATAGTAAGTTTAATTGTTTAAACAAAAAGTTTGACTAATAAGGGTAATTATATTTCTTTTCACAGTGTTGGTTACAGTAAAGGCAATCAATCCTGCCTTTCCCTCTGCCAGAGTTCAGATACCTCTTCATCTCTTGGTAAGTCAAATTATTCATTTTTTCCTGAAAGGAATCAAAGTCTTCTAGGTGGTAGTCATGTTTTATTCCAAAATTATCTTTTCTAAGAATGGATTGACAAATAAGAGATTATAATAAGGACTCTTGTTAACATAAACCAATCATGAAAGATTGGGGAAAAAATAAATTGTTATTTCAGGAGCATTGTGAGTTAGTTCCTATCCTCACAAACCTTACAGCTGGGTGAGCAAGGCACACATGTGACAGAACTTAAAAATAAGTAAAGGTCTTTGTAAAAAATCAAAGTAAATATTTTGACTTTAAAGATATTTCCTATTTTATAATGAACACATTTAGTTGTTTATTAACCTAAACTATTCTTATATATAATACACATTTTCTATATTCTCTTCTGGATAGTTTTAGAAATGATCATTTTAATATCTGGTTTAATAATAGGTTTCTTAACCTTGGGACTGGTGACATTTTACATTGGATGATTGTTGTGCAGAGCTGTCTCATGCTTTGTAGATATTTAACCACATCTCTGGCTTCTACCTACTAGATGCCAGTAGCATTCCTCTCACTCATGACATCTAAACATGTCTCCAGACATTGCCAAATCTTTCTTGAGGTGCAAAGTTTCCCTCATTGAGAATATTTTGTCTACAAAATTTTTATCAATGAATTCGTAATATATTAAAGGCGATTATGTTCACATTTCCTTGAGGGTTATTTTAGTTATCAGAGTAGTCTGAGAGTTGCCTATCAGAGATGAGGGTCTAGCTAGATCTATTGCTGAAGACAGAGCCTGAAGAAATACCTGTTTCAGCCTCCTTGAAAGCCAGGGAATGATTTTAATGCTGGCCACAGGAGGAACTGATCCCAGGATGATCACCTTAATATGGAAGACACCATGATAATGTAGAGGACAGTGAAGTGAATAGTAGCTCTAGGTGAAAATAGTAAATGTTATACTTAATATAAGATTGTCCTATTGAAAAATTTTTCTTATCAAATATTATATCAAAATTACTTACAACTAATAAAATTAAAATCAACTTAAAAAATGTAATAACAAGTTAAGTCTATAACAACAGATCTTGATAAGCTACATAACTCCTTTTTGCTGTCTGTTAAAGATATTTGTTGGTGACTTTGATTTATATTTTTCACTTTGTTAATAAAAAAAAGTTGAATCAAAAGCTGCCTAAAGGTTGAATCAAAGTGAACTCATGTTACTTAGAAATATGTGAGAAGTTTCTTACATTAATATTCATTTCAGTATATTAATCAAGCATCAAAACAATTCTTTATAGCTACTACCTATATGTTCAAAACTATAACATGGTTTAAATTCCCTGTATGAGAAAAGATTCTAAATTGCATTTTTTTTTTCTTTCTATCCTCTTTTTATAAGTATGGATTGATAGCAGGTGGCACAATCTCCTCATTGGCATTTGGTGACAAAATAAGAACTGGGGGATTTTAAGGGTTATTGAACACCATGGGGAAATTTTCATCCTGGAACATGGATAATTAGCATGCAGAACCATTAATTTTAATAGGAGTTATGTGGCTAGTCTGGAAAATTTCAGTGTATCAACCCAAAGTTACATAGTACAGGTGTTTAATTGATGGAATTAAAATCAGAGCTGACTTAATTAAAAGATTAAAGAACAAAACTGAACAGTTGCTTGCAAAGGAAGGAAGGTATAGAAAATAAACTTTTACATTTGGCACAGATGAAATAATTTTATTAAAAGAACAAGAAGAATCTATCCAACAAATCCTAGCTGTATCTAATGTACTGAATTTGGCTATAGATAAAAATCTTTGTTCTTTTAATAATACAGAAAAACTTAAAAACTATATTATTTGTTATCTTGAAACAAATGATTCAATTTCTTTATTATTTTTTTATTTTTGTGCATTTCATGGAGTACTGACAGAGTCTTTCCAAATCTGTTTTCATTTAGCTAAACATTAAACTTTCTTAATTAATATGTTCTTAGTAAAATGTAACCAATACACCTAGTGATGTGCTTCAGTGAGAGCCAGATACACAGCTTCTTAGAATGTTTAAGTTGTGTTTATGGAATTACTGCTGTTAAGAAAAAATTCTTAAGTCAATATGCACATATCAACAGGTGAACTATTATTACATTTGGCTTCTATAGATAGACTTTTTTCACTGGCCATTTTGCAATTTGTTATTTAGGTACCTAAAAGGAGATAACATTTCTGAATGCATTGCCTATATTATCGTATGATAACGATGGCTGAAGCTTTGCTTTTAGACTGTTAGAGTTTATTTCACTATTGCATGTTTCTTAATTTTCTGGAAAATTATATCCACAACTGACTTTCTAACAATAAGAACAATCATGTCACCATATATTCAGTATTTTTTAAGAGGACAGATGTGTATTATAAGATTTATAAGTTATACAGTATGTCAAGGCTGTATATTGTCACCCTGCTTATTTAATTTATATGCAGAGTACATCATGAGAAATGCTGGACTGGAAGAAGCACAAGCTGGAATCAAGATTGCCGGGAGAAATATCAATAACCTTAGATATGCAGATGACACCACCCTTATCACAGAAAGTGAAGAGGAACTAATAAGCCTCTTGATGAAAGTGAAAGAGGAGAGTGAAAAAGTTGGCTTAAAGCTCAACATTCAGAAAACGAAGATCATGGCATGTGGTCCCATCACTTCATGGGAAATAGATGGGGAAACAGTGGAAACAGTGTCAGACTTTATTTTTCCGGGCTCCAAAATCACTGCAGATGGTGATTGCAGCCATGAAATTAAAAGACTCTTAGTCCTTGGAAGGAAAGTTATGACCAACCTAGATAGCACATTCAAAAGCAGGGACATTACTTTGCCAACAAAGGTCTGTCTAGTCAAGGCTATGGTTTTTCCAGTGGTCATCTATGGATGTGAGAGTTGGACTGTGAAGAAAGCTGAGTGCCGAAGAATTGATGCTTTGAACTGTGGTGTTGAAGAAGACTCTTGAGAGTCCCTTGGACTGCAAGGATATCCAACCACTCCATTCTAAAGGAGATCAGTCCTGGGTGTTCTTTGGAAGGACTGATGCTGAAGCTGAAAATGCAATACTTTGGCCACCTCATGTGAAGCGCTGATTCATTGGAAAAGATCCTGATGCTGGGAGGGATTGGGGGCAGGAGGAGAAGGGGACGACAGAGGATGAGATGGCTGGATGGCATCACCGACTCAATACACATGAGTTTGGGTGAACTCTGGGAGTTGGTAATGGTCAGGGAGGCCTGGCGTGCTGCGATTCATGGGGTTGCAAAGAGTCGGACATGACTGAGCAATTGAACTGAACTGAGCTGAACAGACTTTATTGGGTATGTGTGATTCCATTTGGTGGGACAAAGCTAATCTGGTTATTCATTCAGATACCTGCACTCTGAAAATCCCTCTAAGTATGTATCAAGTAGGAAATAACTTCTGTAGGAAGATTACTTATAGAATGTTGAATACTTACATGTCCTCTTACAAGTTTTACATCATTTTAAATTCTCTGAACCTCTGTCTCCTAGTCTATAGTATAGCAGTAATACTATTTAAAATAGTAACAGCATTCAGGATAAAGGGAGATGAAGGATGATCTGTGTCTGCCATTTAAACCAAATCATTAAATGCTAGACCTTCTTTCCCCTTTCCTCATACTTCATCATAAGAATAACTGGGATGAAATAAAGGGCTACTGAACATACACACTTTAGTGTCACAAATCCAGAGATTCTGACTTGTCAGGTTAGGGCTGATGCATATGATGTCTGTACCATAGATTGAGAAATTTTACCTGGAAAGTGAGATGTTTATATTTAAAGACAGGGTAGATGACTAGTGTTTTATAATCATTGTGTAGGTATGCAAAAGTCCAATGCTCTGTCTGTCCTACTAATAGCAAATGTTGTTGTGATTGTTAAGTTGCTCAGTCGTGTTGGACTCTTTGTGACCCCATGGACTGCAGCACGCCAAGCTTTCTTGTCCTTTGCTATTTCCCAGAGTTTGCTCAAACTCATGTTCATTGAATCAGTGATGCCATCCAACCATCTCATCTTCTGTCGCCACCTTCTCCTCCTGCCCTCAGTCATTCCCAGCATCAGGGTCTTTTCCAGTGAGCTGGCTGTTTGCATCAGGTGACCAAAATATTGGAGCTTCAGCTTCAGTGTCAGTCCTTCCAATAAGTATTCAGAGATGATTTCCTTTAGGATTGACTGGTTTGGTCTCCTTGCTGTCCAAGGGACTCTCAAGAGTCTTTTCCAGCACCACAGTTTGAAAACATCAATTCTTGGGTGCTCAGCCTTCTTCCCAGTCCAACTCTCACATCCATATATGATATTTTAAAAATTCACTTTATAAGGATCTATTGTTATCCTTAATACTCTAAACTTTGCCCTTATTTTGCTATGTGAGTATGTTTTTTAGTTTTTTCTTTATACACTTGTTTCTAACATCATTTTTTTGGTTAATCAATAAAACCAAATCAACTTTGCACAGAAACTTATGTATCTCAAAGAAATTATTTTTTCAAATGTAACCACATTTTGGAAAGGACTAAATTATCTTTCTGTACTTTTCATATATTGCAAGGTCCAAAAGTTTTTTTTGAAACATATTTCCAAAATATAAGTAAGTGAAATATATTCTATACTCCTTAAAATGAATTTTTGTTATCCAAAGAAACAGTTTAGGCAAAACAATGTCTCTACTGGAAATTATTAAGTCGTAGGAAAAATATTTAGGTCACAGAATAACTATGTTGCTTATTGAAAACACACACACATACTGAAAGAGTAAATAATTATCCAGATATATTTTATAGAAATATGCCTCTTATTATATTATTTTAAAAACTCTTTCCACTAATTTATACCACTCTGTTTTTGTTTTTTTCAAATTGCACATGTAAATCTCTTTCGTATAAAAATAACAAATTTTATGTGCTATCTTTGATATTAATTTAATGGAAATATCAAGAATAATAAATTCAATAATATATAGTCCCTTAGTAGTAAGATTTTACAGTTGAATTAATGAAATTTGTATATCAAGCTTTGTTCATTTATTTTTAATTTTTATAAATACTATACCACTCTGAATACATGAATTATGTTTTCTTGCCTTATCAAATTATTAGTAACTCAAGTCATTCATGATCCTTGGCATTAAACATCTGCACTATTTCTGATAGCAACATTTTGCAAAACAACTTTGAACCTAGCTGAGTACTCAAAAGTATTGTTCGTATCAAAAGAGAATTAGTTAAGTTTAAGTGTTTGCCACATAGTTACTTAATGATGTTTTAAAAAATGACTTAGAAGTGCCCTTTTATTTTGAAGTAGTACTGATTGCATTCATTTCCACAGAGCATCAGTAATTTTATACTCTGCCTATCCACATGTTTAGCTCATGTTGAGGATGTATATGTGCATGCACGCATATGTGTACTGTGTGTCATTGTATTTGTCATATATTATTAAATAATTCAGGCTCCTTGAAGCAAAATATCCTCAAAGGAAGGAAAAGTAGTTTTTACCCATGTATTACACCACAGTATTCATTAAAATCTAAATACAATGTATCTTTTAATGAAAGTCAGATATATCTACTAACTACATTTATATACATTCTTGGATTGGCCTCTTCCTGATAAGAAATACGTTTTGTTTTTTTTTTTTTATAAACTTAAGCTCACTTGAAGGCTGACTACTCCCTAAGTTGTTGTGTGTTCCTATTGCATGGTAAGAGAGCTAATGGTCACTGTCTACTAGTTACCATGTGAATTCTTCTCTACTGTATGCAGTTTATAAGAGCCGAAGAAGCACTTTCTACTTTGACTTTAAAAAACATTTGCAGTATTCTTATTTTTTTTTTTTTTTTTACATTGGTTTCAGATTTGCTGAAATAATGTGATGTATTTAGACAAGGGCAAAAATTAAATGTGTTTTTATCTATCAGTCTATTAATTCCATTCAGAAAGTGTTCTGTAGAGTCTTAATCACTCATTTAGAGTCAAGTGTTTCTACTGGCTGAGATTGGTCCTTAAATTTCTGTTTCTCTCCCTGAAAGACAGTTAGGATAAAGGAATCTTTGGGATCCTTTGACACCATGAGGAATTAAAGTGTATATTACAGTTATCTTTTTCATTTAAATGTGAGTATACATCTCTTTTTCTCAACCTACTTGAAAAAAAACAAAATGGCATTTCTGTTTTCATTAACCCTTTTACCTAAGTCTCTTAAAGCAATTTTGTTTCCTTTGTTCCTGCTACAGAGGCTGAGTTCAGGTGTTCACCGGAGTGCATTATTGCTAGAAAATGAACTCAAATTTAAAAGAGTATTATTGATGATCCTTTTAAAAACTTTAATTATTTGCTTCAGAGATGTTATTTACCTATTTTAAAATTCACTCCTTTAAGGTGTAAAATCCAGTGGGTTTTAGTATATTTACCAAATGTGCATACATTACTACTATATAATCATACAGCACTATTGTCACCCCAAAAAGAAACCCTGTACCCATCAGCGGTCACCTTCCAATTTTCTTTCCTCTAGCCCTTCCATTCAGCTCAGTTCAGTTCCGTTCACTCAGTCGTGTCTGACTCCCTGCGACCCCATGAACCACAGCATGCCAGTCCTCCCTGTCCATCACCAATTCCCAGAGTTCACCCAAACTCATGTCCATCGAGTCAGTGATGCCATCCAGCCATCTCATCCTCTGTCATCCCCTTCTCCTCCTGCCCTCAGTCTTTCCCAGCATCAGGGTCTTTTAAGTGAGTCAGCTCTTCACATCAGGTGGGCAAAGTACTGGAGTTTCAGCTTCAACATCAGTCCTTCCAAAGAACACCCAGGACTGATCTCCCTTAGAATGGACTTAGATATCCTTGTAGTCCAAGGGACTCTCAAGAGTCTTCTCCAACACCACAGTTCAAAAGCATCAATTCTTCTGCCCTCAGCTTTTTTATAGTCCAACTCTCACATCCATCCATACATGAGTACTGGAAAAACCATAGCCTTGACTAGATGGACCTTTGTTAACAAAGTAATGTCTCTGCTTTTAATATGCTGTTTAGGTTGGTCATAACTTCCCTTCCAAAAGTGTCTTTTGATTTCATGGCTGCAATCACCATCGGCAGTGATTTGGGAGCCCCCCAAAAATAAAGTCAGCCACTGTTTCCACTGTTTCCCCATCTGTTTGCCATGAAGTGATGGGACCGGGTGCCATTATCTTAGTTTTCTGAATGTTGAGCTTTAAGCCAACTCTTTCACTCTTCTAGATCTAAACTAAACTAACTTAGTTTCTGTCTCTATGGATTTGCCTGTTCTGAATCTTTTATACAACTTCATTCATATAATATATGACATCTGTGCCTGAATTCTTAAACCTCTGATATATTATAGCCTGGATCAATGCTTCCTTATTTAATGATATATTCCATTTACTTATCAATACCAAATTTTATTAACCATTGATAAACATGTATATTATTTCCATGTTTTGGATTTTTAAATAATGATGCTGTGAACATCCATATACTAATTTTACATGGATCTGTGTTTTCAACTCTTTTTCATATTCATCTAGGAGAAGGAGTGCTGGGTGATGTGTTAGTTGAGTGTGTAATTTTGGTGTATTTGCCAAACCATTTTTCAAAGCAACTCTATCATTTTACCACCCTGCTGTCAAAATATGAGTGTTCTACCCTCTCTTCACCCATGCTCATACTTTTTATTTTCTGTCTTTTTGATTATAAACATCCTAGTGGGTGTGAAGTGATATTTCATTGTGGTTTTGATTTGTGTTTCCAGAGTGACTAATGATATTGAACATCTTTTCTTCTTCGTATGGGATATTAATATGTGTTCCTTGGAAAAATATTGATTAAAAATATTTGCTCATATTTCCCATTGCTCCTTTTTTAAATTGGGCTTTTTGTCATGTATGGTTGAATTATGAGTATTTAACATTTTTTAAAAATTTACTCAATTTTTAAAGGTTACTTTCTATTTGCAGTTATGACAAAATACTGGCTATATTCCTTGTGTTGTACAATAAATAGATCCTGAGCCTATCTTACACCAAATGGTTTGTTCCTTTCCACTTCCCCACTCCCTGCCCCTCTCCACTGGTAACCACCAGTTTGTTCTCTGTCTCTATGACTGTTTCTTTTTTTTGTTATATTCACTAGTTTCTTAAATTTTTTAGATTCCACATTAAGTGATAACATATAGTATTTTTCGTTCTCTTGCTTATTTCCCTTGCATAATGCCTTCCAAATCTATCCATGTTGCTGTGTCAGAATTTCATTCTTTTTATGACTGATTAGTATTCCATTGTATATGTACACCAACGTCTTCTTCATTCATTGTCAATGAATGCTTAAGTTATTTCTTTTTCTTGGCAATTCTGAATAATGCTGCTATGAACATCGAGGTGCATGTATAGTGTTTATTTATTATTATTTTTTTTTTGCATATATACTCAGGAGGGGAATTGTTGCATCATATGGTAGTTCTGTTAGTTTTTTGAGAAACTTTTATACCATTTTCTGCAGTGGCTAACCCAATTTATTTTCCCAACAGTAATGTACAAGGGTTCCCTTTTCTACACATCCTTGTCAGCAATTTTTAGTTGTGTTCTTTTTAATGACAACCATTCTAACATGTGTGAGTTGATATCTCATTGTGGTTTTGATTTGCATTTCCCTGACAATTAGTTATGGTGAGCCTTTTTTCATGTGCCTGTTGGCCATCTGCATTTCCTCTTTGTAAAAATGTCTATTCAGTTCCTTTACCCAATTTTTAATCAGATTTTTTTTATATTGAATTGTGTGAGCTGCTTATAAATGTTGGATATTAAGCCTCTATTAGTTATATCATTTGCAAATATTTTTTCCCATTCAGTAGGTTGCCTTTTTGTTTATGGTTTCCTTTGCTATCAAAAAAACCTTTTAAGTTTAATTAGGTTTCATTTATTTGTTGTTGTTTTTATTTTCTTTACTTTTGTAGATGGACCCAAAAAACTATTGCTGTGATTTGTGTCAAAGTGTGTTCTGCCTATGTTTTCCTATAGGAGTTTTATATAATCTGGTCTTATGTTTAGTTTGTTAATCCATTTTGAGTTTATTTTTCTAAACGGTGTTAGATAATGCTGTAATTTCATTCTTTTACATGTAACTGTCTAGTTTTCCTAGCATTATTCACTGAAGACTCTCTTCTCCATTGTATATTCTTGCTCCCTTTATTGTAGATTAACTGACCACAAGTGAATGTATTTATTTCTGGGCTCTCTGTCTTGTTATGCTGATCTATGTGTCTATTTTTGTGTCAGTACCATACTGTTTTGGTTACTGTAGCTTTGTAAGATAGCCTGAGGCCAGGGAACCTAATTCCTCCAGTTCCATTATCCTTTCTCAAGACTGTTTTGCTCTTTGGGGCCTTTCATGTTTACATATGAATTTAACAATTTTTACTTCTAGTTCTATGAAAAACCCCACTAGTGTTTTGATAGGAATTGCATTGAATCTGTTGGAGAAGACAATGGCACCCCACTCCAGTACTCTTGCCTGGAAAATCCCATGGACAGAGGAGCCTGGTAGGCTGCAGACCATGGGGTCGTGAAGAGTCGGACACGACTGAGTGACTTCACTTTCACTTTTCACTTTCATGCATTGGAGAAGGAAATGGCAACCCACTCCAGTGTTCTTGCCTGGAGAATCCCAGGGACAGGGGAGCCTGGTGGGCTGCCGTCTATGGGGTTGCACAGAGTCGGACACGACTGAAGCAACTTAGCAGCAGCAGCAGCAGCATTGAATCTGTAGATTGCTTTGAGTAGTATGGTTATTTCACAATATTGATTCTTCCAATCCAAGAATATATATTTTTCCATTTGTTTGTGTCATTTTCAGTTTACTTCATAAGAAACTTACAGTTTTTGGAATTCAAGTCATTTGCACCCTTAGGTATGTTTATCCTTAGACATTTTATTCTTTTTATGCAATTACAAATGGGATTGTTCCCTTAATTTCTCTTCTGATACTTCATTGTTAGTGTATAGAAATGCAACAGATGTGTGTATATTAATTTTGTATCCTGCAACTTTACCAAATTCATTAATGAGCTCTAATAGTTTTCTAGTGGGCTCTTTAGAATTTTCTATTAATAGTATCATATTATCTGTAAACAGTGACACTTTTACCTATTCCTTTCCAATTGGATGCCTTTTATTTTTATTTCTTTTCCCTGATTGATGTGGCTAAGATTTCCAAAACTATGTTGAATAAAAGTGGCAAGAATGGGCATCCTTGTCTTGTTGCTGATCTTAGGAAAAAATGCATTTAGCTGTTCACAATTGAGTATGATGTTACCAGTGGGTTTGTTATATATGGCCTTTGTTATGCTGATGTATGTTCCTCTATGCTCACTTTCTGGAGGGTTTTTATCAACATTAAACAAACGTTGATACAGTTCACATTTTATTAAAGGTTTTTCTGCATTTGTTGAAATGGCTTTATTCTTCAATTTGTAGTGTATCATATGGATTGATCTGAGAAATCCTTGCATCCATGGGATAAATCCCACTTCATCATGGTGTATGATGTTTTAAATTTGTTGTTAGATTTGGTTTGCAAGTATTTTTCTTGGAGTTTTTAAAGTGTTTTTAAAAATATATTCTAGATTATAGATTCTTTCCATATAGGTTATTCATATATTATATATATATATATACACACGCACATTTCTTTCTGTAGGTTTTCATTTCACTTTTTAGATAGAGCCACTTGAAGTACAAAGTTTTTAATTTCAGTGATGTCCAGTTTAACTCTTGTTGCTTATACTTAAAGTACCATATCTAAAAAATCATTGCTTAATCCAAAGAAGATTTATATAAATGTTGTTTTTATTTTGACTACTTACATTGAAATATTTGATCTAATTTTAGTTAATTTTGTATATATTGTCAGATAAGAGTCCAGTTGTATTCTTTTCCCAGTGGATATCCAGTTATCTCAGCACCATTTGTTGAAAAGACTATTCTTTCCCCTATTTTTAAAATTTCTGTTCCATATATTGGACCACCTCAGTTCCTCTCTCTTAACTTAGCCAATGCATTTTCTGACAGCTCAAATATTCTCTTGAGCCTCTCTGAATTTTTTACATTAAGCATTGTATTATACTTTCTGATTCTGTGATTTTTAGTTTTCTATGATTTTTATTTCTTTACCAATATTCTATCTTTAGTGAGACATAATTTGTATACTTTCATTTAGTTATTTAAGCATGGTTTCTTTTATATCATTGAAAAAATTTTAAATGGTTGACTTTATAATTTTTGCCTAATAAGAATAAGTTGTATCCTCAATAACTTTTCTTTTGTCTGCTATCTTTTCTGTATGGGCCATACTTTCTTATTTCTTTTATGTCTCAATTTTTAATGAGCACTTGACATTTTATATAATATAATGTGATGACTCTGGAAAACAGATTCAATCCTATGTTTTGTTATTTCTGTTTTAGTTGTTATTGTAGTTATTAACTCAGTTTGTCTAGTACCTTTATGAACTAATTCCATCAAACCTGCATTCTTTGACGTTTCAGTCTAGTGAAGTTTCTATTCTGTTAACTTGCTGCTGCTGCTACTAAGTTGCTTCAGTCGTGTCCGACTCTGTGCGACCCCATAGAGGGCAGCCCACCAGGCTCCCCCGTCCCTGGGATTCTCCAGGCAAGAACACTGGAGTGGGTTGCCATTTCCTTCTCCAATGCATGAAAGTGAAAAGTGAAAGTGAAGTCACTCAGTCATGTCCGACTCCTAGCAACCCCATGGACTGCAGCCCACCAGGCTTCTCCGTCCATGGGATTTTCCAGGCAAAAGTACTGGAGTGGGGTGCCAAACTTAGTGGCCAGTTAAGACAGAGATTTCCTTTCCTGCTCCAGCATGTCTCCCAGCCTTTCAAAGAGATGTGTGTGTGTGTTGGAACATATCGTTAACAGCCAGCCAAGTTGAATAGTCTTTGTCTTCTCATCCAAATTTAACCATTTTTCTTTGATAAATTTCTTCTAACTTAAGTTTTGCAACCCTTTAGTCAATTTCTAGTACAAGTCTACAGCTTTGCCATTTTAGCCTTCAATTTCTCTGTGTACAAAGCCTCAAGTTCATTTAGCGGTGAGAATTTAGGGTCTTTTCATGTCTTTTCTTAACATGCATGCAGCTGTCCAATATGCACTCACCCTTACATGTAAGTTGGAGAAGGAAATGGCAATCCACTCCAGTGTTCTTGCCTGGAGAATCTCAGGGATAGGGGAGCCTAGTGGGCTGCTGTGTATGGGTTTGCACAGAGTTGGCCATGACTGAAGTGACTTAGCGGCAGCAGCTTATATGTAAGTACCCCACTGCAAATTCCCAGGAGTATATATGTCATGGCCCTAGAAATAAGGAAACTGCACAGATGGAGCACAAAAATTTAAATGCCTACTGGTTTCTCTTCTGGTTCTTGTCAAAAGACTGGCTTATAAATAATCAGTGGAAATTCTTTGTGGCCTCAAAGAGTGACTATTGCAAGCTAGAAGTTGAATAGAAGTGGAGAAGAATTACACAACTATATATTAGAGTTCTGAGTTAGCAAGAGATGGAAGTGTTTTAAGCATTCAATTGAGACTTCAGACAAGCCACTGCTTAGAAGTGAGGACCGTAATTTAGATCATCAGACTAAGGGATAAAAATAAAATAGAACTTCTTAAACAAAGAATAAAATTAACTTGTTAGGAAAAGAAGGATGATAAATAAACTGCCTACCAGAGTAAAACTGAACAGCAGTTAAATAAAGATAATACAGACAAAAAATATGTAAAATAGAATGACTCTATTTCAGTTTGGAATAGGGAGGAATAGTGTAAATGAACAAAATGAATTTTATATAAACAAATAAAAATGATTTTTTACTACAAATACTGATCAAAAGAGAAGACTTCTTTTTGATGATGAAACACGAATTTCTGTATTGTCCCTTGCTCATCTCTCACAATATTATCTTCACTAATTTACTTGTTTGTTTGTTTATCATATGTGTGTTATTTTTACTTATCTATATAATCATAGATGCCCTTGAGTGGAGAATTGCACAGCCAGGTTAATTCATTTTGAACATTACATAGAGACAATTTTTGCAGAAATGCACTCAGCAACTGGTTTTGGTAAAATGTGGCACTGAGTATTTTAATTTTTTTTTTTTCATAAGTTCAGTGGCACACCATTTAAAGTAATTTAGATGTATGTTTTATACATAGCAAAAGCCTAGGTTGTTATAAACCATTCTTAGCTACTAAAAATACATTTTTTATGTAGCAAGATATAGAATTATCTTTGAATAAAAATCTCATCAAGATAAAAATTTATCTCCAAAGAAATATGTAGAGCCATTGTCACTTTAAAAAGTGGTTTTAAATTGACCATTAAGTTAAGTATATTGATTTAATAAGCTTGGACCTTTTCCATTTTCTTAACTAACAGGGAGACTACAGTCAATTAAAGTTGAGATATTAGGAAATGACATTAAAATTGAACAGAAGGCAGTGAAGCAATATTTGTAAAAAGCAAGCTCTGCATTTCAGCAGCTGCTTGAGCATATAACCAACGTATAGCTCCAGATAATATTTAACATTTCTAAAGACAAATACCTCCTAAGATAAAGTTATGTGTTTCAGCTCCCATCTGCCCCTCTTCACCTAAAGATAAATATAAATATGCACATACATTTGCATATGGAATGCACATATGCAGACTTAACATATGCACTTCTAAGTACTGATGAAAAAAGCAAATCTATGTACTTCCTACCCAAAGTAAAAACCAGTAACTTTGAATAGTCCTGAATGTCCCTCTACAAGTTTATCATTTCTCTTCTTCCAGAGGTTAACCACTCTTATAATTTTTCTATTAATAATTGGTGTGCATATTAAATGTACTGTATTAGAATTTATTCCTATTTATTAGAATTTATTTATCAATCTGCTTTTAATCTTGAGATGACTAAAAACATAATTTGTGCAAAGTTCTAGTTCATTTATTTTTCACGGTCATTCTTCCTATGTTTTTCTTTCTTTCCTTTTTTTTTTTTTTATTATAAAATACTGTCTAGAGCAGTCTTATCCAAGTTTTTCAAATTGCATTTTCAAATTGCTTGTGAGGGAGTGATTGAAAGTCACTCAGACATGTCCAACTCTTTGTGACCCCATGGACTGTATAGGCCATGGAACTCCCCAGGCCAGAATAGTGGAGTGGATAGCCTTTTCCTTCTCCAGCGGATCTTCCCAACCCAGGAATCGAACTGGAGTCTCCTGCATTGCAGGTGGATTCCTTACCAACTGACCTATTGGGGAAGCCAATAGCTCAGCTCCTAGGGTGTATTATTCATAGTTACAAAGTGATGCCAACTATTTTGTAAAGTGGTTATATGTATATACACATTCACTCAGATGGTCATTAAAATGAAAATTTTAATGACTAGTGACACATTGGATAATAACAAAATGAAAATTTGAAAAACTGTAGAATAGATTTGATGTGAAAAAGAATTCAGTTCAAATGTGAGAGACAGAGCTTTATTAATGAGAAAGTTCAACATGCCTGTGATAAAATTGCAGAAGTATAAATTAGAAAGAATAAAGAAATGTAGTATTCAAATATAATATTTGAAAATTACACAAATTGGTATAAGACATAAATCCTCATATTCAATAGAAGAGTAAATCCTGAAATTTTTATCTCTTAGTATAAAATAGTATTCCATCAAGACATTTCAATAGAAATCATAATTTTAAAAAAATTATAAAGAACATATATGAGTAACTTAGTTAAAAGGTAGAATAGATTACTGACAACACCAAAGGTATGATATTGTAAGAAAAATGTTAAAATTAATTAGAAAAACTTTTTTAAAAGCTTTTGCTCTGTGAAAGATACTGTTAAGAGATTGAGAAAACAAACCAAATGCTGGGAAAAAATATTTCCAAATATATCTGATAAAGAACTTGTATATAAAATATACAAAGAATTTTAAAAAACTCAGCAGTAAGAAAACATCCTGCTGGATCAAGATATTGAGATTGTGGATCCTGAGCTCATCATTTCCCATGGACACACCAAAATATAACTATTGACTGAGCAACTATCTCTGAGGACAACCTGAAATACTGCTGCTTCTGTTACTTGCTAAGTCCTGTCCGACTCTTTGCAACCCATGGACTGTAGTCCCACAGACTCCTCTGTCCATGGGATTTCCCAGGCAAGAATACTGAAGTGAGTTGCCATTTCCTTCTCCAGGGGATCTTCCTGACCATTCCTAGCAATGTACAGTCTCCCAAGACTGAATCAGGAAAAAGTAGAACATATGTTTTAAAATCTGAGATAAAATTTGCATTTGTGAGTTAAGAGGCATGCAGAATAAAGATAGATCATTGTAACACGTTTTATAATATCAGAGAATTTAGTGATGGAACATCATTTTTAAGTGAAAAAAAATCAAGGTGCAGAATATTGTACATATTATAATTCATTTACATAAGAAGCATGTTTATCACCTCAAGGAATAGAATGGGAATGAGATAGTTGGAAAGAGATATTGTCTTAATCTTTTGATATACAGGTATTATTTTGTAAATCTTGGATTATGAAAATATACATTATTGACAATGTTTGAGGGCTGAGAAACAACCTTTTCTAACTGGTAAAGTAAAGCTTCCAGGATGCACTTTTTTTCCCCTTAGATTAAGTTAAATGTTTAAATTTTGAATGACAAAAGATATGTGTAAACTAGGATTTTATTTCCTGAATTTTTTCTCTTAGAGAAGAAAAAGCAATATTTAACTGAAATGTACATATGTAAAGCCCTCCCCAGTGATGATCTTAGTAAAAGGTGCAAAGTCCTGCAATTCAGTTCAGTTCAGTTGCTCAGTCATGTCCAACTTTTGCGACCAGTACGCCAGGCCTCCCTGTCCATCACCAACTGCTAGAGCTTACTCAAACTCATGTCCATTGAGTCGGTGATGCCATCCAACCATCTTATCCTCTGTCGTCCCCTTCTCTTCCCACCTTCAATCTTTCCCAGCATCAAGGTCTTTTCCAGCGAGTTAGCTCTTCACATCAGGTGGCCAGAGTATTGGAGTTTCAGCTTCAGCATCAGTCCTTCCAATGAATATACAGGACTGATTTCCTTTAGGATAGACTGGTTGATCTTCTTGCTAGCCAAGGGATTCTCAAGAGTCTTCTCCGATACCACAAGTTCAAAAGCCTTAATTCTTTGGTACTCAGCTTTCTTTATAGTTCAACTCTCACATCCAATAATGACTATTGGAGAAACCAAGCTTTGACTAGACAGACCTTTGTTGACAAAGTAATGTCTCTGCTTTTTAATATTCTGTCTATGTGGGTCATAACTTTTCCTCCAAAAAGCAAGCATCTTTTAATTTCATGGCTGTACTCATCATCTGCAGTGATTTTGGAGCCCAAAAAATAAAGTCTGTTACTGTTTCCACTGTTTTCCAATCTATTTGCTATGAAGTGATGGGACCAGATGCTATGATCTTAGTTTTCTGAATGTTGAGTTTTAAGCCAGTGCTTTACTCTCCTTTTTCACTTTCTTTTTTTTTTTTAATTTAAATTTATTTATTTTAATTGGTGACTAATTACTTTACAAAATTGTATTGGTTTTGCCATACATCAACATGAGCCCGCCACAGGTGTACACGTGTTCCCAATCCTGAACCCCCCTCCCACCACCCTCCCTATACCATTCCTCTGAGTCATCCCAGTGCACCAGCCCCAAGCATCCTGTATCCTGCATTGAACCTGGACTGGCAATTCATTTCTTATATGATATTATACATGTTTCAGTGCCATTCTCCCAATTCATCCCACCCTCTTTTTCACTTTCATCAAGATGTTCTTTAGGTCTTCACTTTCTGCCATAAGGGTGGTATCATCTGCATATCTGAAGTTATTGATATTTCTCCTGGCAATCTTGATTCCAGCTTGTGTTTCATCCAGCCCAGGGTTTCTCATGATATGCTCTGCATAGTCTAACATATAGGGATTTCCAGATCTGAACTCAAGTTCACGTGAATGACACATGCATTACAGTCAAGTTTCACCAGACTATTATTTTTGCATATTGCACATATATACATATTTCTCTAATTTTAAAAATCTCTTTTCCTTTCCTACCTGCTAAAATGCTAATCAGCTACTAGAGGTTTGCTTTCAAAATTATTCTGACTCTCTGAACCTTCTGGTAATTGCTCCCTGTCCTGCACATTCACACACTCTGTCCTCTATTACAGATAATTGTGCATATATCAGTGTCCAAGACTAGACTCTATCTTCTTTAGGGGAGACGTATTTTACTTTTTATTGAATCTTCATCTGCTCCTAGAAAAAGATCTTTACATAGAAGGTGTTAGATTGACTTGAAAGTAATTATGAGATGTCCTCACTTCACTTAATACCACAGAAATGATCTTACAAGAAGGTTGACAATGATAAGTGGTGATTTTCTGAAATTTCTTAGTGCCACATTGTCAAAGATAAAATGAGAGCTATGATCAGCTTTTATGTAGTAATTCAAAGTGTGTTTGAAAATCATCTCTAAATATGTATAATTTGTGATATAATATCAAAAGTGGTTAACTGGGAACATACCCTGTAAAAATGTTTTTAGGTTACACTCTGTTAATAGTTTTTACTGTGTGGTTAGTTGTTCAGTTGTTTCCAACTCTTTGCCACCCCATGGATTGCAGCTGACCAGGCTCCTCTGTCCATGGAGATTCTACAGGTAAGAACACTGGAGTGGGTTGCCATGCCCCACTCCAGGGAATCTTCCCAGCATAGGGATTAAACCCAGGTCTCCCACATTGCAGGCAGATTCTTTAACATCTGAGCCACCAGGGAAATACTAAACTAAGCATTTTATTTCATCTATACTGTTGTGTATCATTTCTCACCTTCCTTTGTTTTCTGACACCAGACTTTGGTTACATAACTCTTTTAAATTGTGCTATGGAATAAAAATCCCTGCACTTTGCTTTTATTGTGTAGGTCAGGAAGGAGGGAAAGACAGTTGCCTGGAGGATAGAGATTGTAGATCAGTGATAGAATCTCTGGTTTAAGTAGAAGGCAAAACCTGGAATAATGGAGTCTACTTACTGGGAGAAAGTGGGTATTCCCAGATTTGGGGTGAGAAATGAAGGGAGTTTCTGATTTAACATGCAAGTTATATGCCTTGTGAATAACCGAAGATGATGTATCATACTCTAAATTGATTTACTAAAAAAGATAACCAATTGAAATTCATTATGTACCAGGCTTCAGTGATATAGCAAAAGGCATTCAAAATTCTCTTCTCTCACCTCGTTACACATAGTCCTACCTACTTTCTCTTTCTAGTTGTCCTTAAAGGTGCTAAAAAACTCACAATATGATAAAAGAACATATGGTCTCATAGTTAAACTGCACTTAGAAGGTAGGCATGGTAAAGAAACGTGAATAGTTTACTACAGTGTGATCATCCTTATTGGAAAAAACCTCAAAATACATGATACAGTGATGCTGAGTTAATAACATCATTTTCATATGAGGGGGGCCACCCATATATGATATATCACTTAGTACATGAAGGATTAAGATCTCCATTAATAAATACATCAGAAATTATTTAATATATATATATATATATATATATGTTTTTTTTCTAGAATAAGCATGACTTGGTGTGATTCACAATTCTACTCCTGATTAAGTAGCAGTAAACTAGTAAATTAGTAAACTGCATTTAGGGGCTTCCCAGATGGTGCTAATAATGGTAAAGAACCTGGCTGCCAATGTAGGAGATGTATTAAGAGACGTGGTTTGATCCCTGGGTCTGGAAGATCATCTGGAAAAAGGCATGGCAATCCAGTCCAGTGTTCTTGCCTGGAGAATCTCATGGACAGAGGAGCCTGGCAGGTTACAGTCCATAGGGTCACAAAGAGTGGGACACAACTGAAGAGACTTAGCACACACACACACAAACTATACTTATATCTTTTGAACCTCTCTTAATATTACACTTCATGTGTATGTAGATTAGTAATAATAGCAAATATATACTGTGATAGTATGAATGAATGAATTTATACTTGTAAGGCAGTTGGCTAAGTGAGATATGGAAATGGTTAACTAACATTAACTATGAAAAAGATAGGATGTTATTAATCAAGAAATGAGCCTATTGTGATTTCACCCTTTAATGTGTTTAAATAATCATTTAATTATTGTTTGTTAAAATTAGACAAATTTAAGGAAAGAATAAAAAATAGAAAAAAAATTAATAGGACATGTATATTCCCTCCAAATTTGCAAACACAAGACATAGAAACAAACAAACAAAAAAAAAGTAAGGCAATTATAATTAAATTAGTTATTCTTGGTCTTCCCTTGTAGCTCAGCAGGTAAAGAATCCACCTGCAGTGAAGTAGACCTTGGTTCAATTCCTGGGTTGGAAAGATCCCCTGGAGCAGGGATAGGCTATTCACTCCAGTATTCTTGGGCTTCCCTGGTAGCTCAGTAGGTAAAGAATCTACTTGCATTGTGGGAGACTTGGGTTCAGTCTCTGGGTTGGGAAGATCCCCCTGGAGGAAGGCATGGCAACCCATTCCAGTATTCTTGCCTGGAGAATCCACATGGAAAGAGGAGCCTAGAAAACAAGAAATTTAATTTAACATGTATATTCTCCCCAAATTTACAAACACAAGACATAGAAACATAAAACAAGTAAGGCAATTATAATTAAATTAGTTATTCTTGCTTCCAAAAGTAGAAATACTTATATTCTATTTTTATAGTCAATCCAATTTCATCTATTTTGAAGATTGACTTTTCTAAGTGAAAAGCACATAGAAGGACTTCTTATTGCCAAGAAAAATTAGTTCCCTTTATCACCTACAAAGTAGGAGATGATTTAAAAGTGATCAGGACAAAGAGTTTAAGCATAAGCATTGTATGGTACTTTCATTCTCTCATTTTACATAGCAAGTATTTCTTGTGAAATATGTCATGTAATCACTGAATCACACAAATCAAGCATAACTTTGAAGTTAAAATATCTACCATTAGAATTGTTTCAAACTTGAATTTAAGTCAGTTAAAATTCCCATTAAGTTGATGTATAAAAATTCTGTATGGAAATAATGATATGTAATCATAAATCATTCTGAAATAGCTGAATTAGTCTTATTTCTGAAGCATAATATTTACACACTTCATCATCCACACACTGGAACAAATGTATATTATTTCCAGCGGTTAGGTGATAAAAGACACACTTGCTTATTTGACAAGATTTTATCTTTCCCTTTCTAATTCTTATTTATCACATGGATGTCTTCATTTACAGGAATTTTTTTCCCCTAAAATAAACCCTACATTTAAAGATATTAATCTCTATCTTTATACAACACCCATTTTTTTTCATGTTTTTATGACAACTGTAATTTTACATAATGTAATTGATATTATTCCTAAAAGATGGTTGAAAGAAGATGCTCTGGGGAAATTGCTCAACAACAAACAAAATCAAATAAGACACAGATAATTAAGTAACATACAGGGAAATATTGCCATTTTATTCTATTTAAGGGTAGCCGAGGTCAAGACAGAATATAATCATAACAAATCATGCTTTATTTTAAACTCCTGTCAACTTCTTTCTTGTACTAATATTCCTCCAACCATACATATTATTATTGCCTTCTTCCTACATGGCTCAGATGGTAAAGCATCTGCCTGCAATGTGGGAGACCCAGGTTCAATCCCTGGGTCAGGAAGATCCTCTGGAGAAGGAAATGACAACCTGCTCCAGTACTCTTGACGAAGGAGGAGCCTTGTATGCTACAGTCCATGGGGTCACAAAGAGTCGGACACGACTGAGCGACTTCACTTTCCTTTCCTTTCTTCCTAGGTAACAATATTATGAGATTGTCATTCTAGGGGAAGACATATCTTTCTATAACTATGTTGGGAGGGATTTGGCAAAACTCATGAAAAACATAGTTGACTTGAAAATAGTCAACTTAAAAACCAGAACATTTGTTTCAGATTTCCCCAAAGTTCAGTATCTTTTCTATAAAGGATAAATTTCTAAATATAGGGCAGACATTACAGAGCACTCACTGCCAGTGTGTCCTTCATACTGCAACTATAGGGAACTATATTCTGTATCTCATGGTAAGCAATATGTAAACCTTATTTAACTGATAGAAAGTCCAACATTATTGGCATTTTCTTTGTTATGAACCATTGACATGGTCTTTATAGGTATGCACAATTCTACAATAATGTAAACTATACTGGATACATTATTTGAAACAAACACAACTTTCTAAAATAGATAACCCATTTGTTCTGAGAAACCTTACAAAATTTAAATTAACAATCCACTATAGATTTGTAGCTATTACTAAATGACAGACATCTTTCTTATTTCTTGTCCTCACCAACTTGACCCTCTTTGATTAATATTTGATAAATGCACAAAGAAAACTGTATAACATTGAGAAGTTGGAATCCATAGTACGGGATCATAAGATTTTTCCCTTGTCTTTGAAACACTGATGCATTTGCTAAAGCCTATATGTAATATGAATTTTTAGTGTTATTTTAGCCAGGAAAGATATGCTTTAAAGACATATCTCTTGTGAGTTATTTCTTGGATAAGTAATCATAGTGATACTTATGTTCTAGAGACCATGGAACAAAATAGGAAATCATTACATTATTCTATTGAGAAGAAACTCTGAATGCTGAAACAGCTTAATAAGGTCTCTAATTTTGAGTTCTGTTTTTTTTTTTTTTTTTTGGTACCCAATCCACAGTTGTGTATTCTAGCTATATTGGTCTAGTTTAGTAAAGAGCAAGAGTAGATAATTGATTGGATATTTATGTGAAATATAAATGTACATAATGTGCATGCATGTGTTTGTGTGCCTGTGTATTTGTGTGTGTATCCCTTGATACATGGTACCACTCACTCCAATGTTAGATTTTCCTAAATATATTTTAACTAACATATTAACCTTTTAAAAACAACATACCATTAGCAAGTTACAAACTTCAGGTAGGCAGGTCATTTATCTTCTGTATAACCTATAAATATTAGGAGGACTGGGAGAAATACACAGCATAACCTGCTAACATTGATTGATGATTCTACTCTCACACAGAAGGCAATAGGAGGAAAGTTAGAGAGGTAGAGATGGTATATAAGATTCATCTTTGTAATCTATTATAACATACACTTTCTTCGTTGGTATTTGTAATCTTCATTCCCTTCTCCTCGCTGCAATTTCTCCCATAATTAACAAAACTTTTCAATGGAGGATTGGTGTGGAAGACAAAATAGTGTTCATTCTATCTAGTTCTCTGGAAGCCTACTAGCAATTTCATAAAAAATTTCTATAGTGAGTTAGTGCTTCAAGAAATTCTGTTAAACTCCAGGTCTATTTGAGCTAAAAAACAAATTTGTAATTGTGCAAAACAATTATTTATCACTGAAGTGAACCCTTATGTAAATTTTAAAAATCAGTCAAATATATATCTAAATATCTTGAAAAGTTAACAGTGAGAACTAAGATATTATTTCTTAGAAAAGGAAATGTGAGGAAAGAGAGAATATTAAACTATGCACTAAACAAACCCAAACTTAATTGTTTTGTATTTGTGTTACCTTTTGTATGTGAAATATTTATTGTGGAGAAAAAAAGCCTTTAAACTATTTAGCAGAAATTTTATTCTGAATTATTATTGAAGAAAGGTGTGGAATGTTTAATATTTAAGGAGTATATATATATACACACACACACACATGTATACTACATTTAGGTCACAGTTGTAGACTCATTTATTTTAAGAGAAATGTGTTGTAAACATATGAAAAATTTATAAGAACACGATTAAATAATGCTTTTAAACTATATTTCAGCATGTTTCTAATATTGAATTACTGTATTTTGCCACATTCTTTTATTCTGTGAGATAGTGACAAAAGTGTGAACTTAATTTTGGCTTTCCAGATCATATCACTGCAAGTAGTTGCTTTTGAGTAAATCAGGATGTTTTTGTTTGTCAATTGAAAAGTAATATCCTCAAATTGTAATTGCACCTGTAGAACAATCCTGATTTATCACTTTGACTAAGGACATACTCTCTTTGAAAATCCAAGGACACTACAAACATCTACCCAATGTCTTCAAAATATTTCGAATCTGATGTTGAAAGCTTTACTATAATAATGTGTCTTCCTTTATTGTTTTGCTATGGCTGCCTCTACTCATCAGGAATTTGTTTCCTTACAAACTGTCACCAAAACTCTACCATTGAAAGCCCAGCATTTGTATCATTTTCTTAGAAAGATTTCCATAATTTTATCCAATCTTCAGGCTATTGTAAAGACTTATGTATGTATCTGTTACTATATATTTATGTGCTCATTTTTTTAAATTTTTTTATTCTTTTTTTAAATATAAATTTAGTTATTTTAATTGGAGGTTAATTACTTTACAATATTGTATTGGTTTTGCCATACATCAACATGAATCCGCCACGGATATACACATGTTCCCCATCCTGAACCCCCCTCCCCCTCCCTCCTCATACCATCCCTCTGGGTCGTCCCAGTGTGGTCATTGTTTTTAAGTTTACAATTATCTTCCTTTTTTTTTTTTTTCCATCTTTCTATGCCCTTGACAACAGAAACTCCATTTCATCCATCATTTGTGTCTTTTGCATTCAGTACAGTCACAGTCATAAAGCTTAATTACTATGCATGTGTATGTGAATGAAAATGTCTCACAGTTTTCTAGTGTTTCATGTTCTGATAGCAAACCCATCCCCTTTATAATTGTCTTGCTCTTCCATTGGATTTCTTAATTACATCAATTAAGTTCTTTCATCTAGGACTTTGCATATTTGCATTATATTGATTTACCTATAATAAACTAAGAAAATTCATTATGATAATAAATCCCAATGTACTGATATCTGAAAATTTATCTTACCAACAGTAATTAAACACAAATTACTACTTTTAACAAAATTTTGAATTCTCAGTGGAAATTGAAATGTTATTTTATGAAGAAGTCCTTATTTTAAGGGGAAAATGTCTACCCCAGTGGAGGGTAGTCATCTAGTGCTGCTGAGAACACTACTCAGATCACAAGAAATCTTTTCAATCCCAGGAAGCTACTTAACAATAATACAGTGACTCTAAAGAAGTTAAGTAATGTCTTCTTTTACCCAAAGTGAGGCAGTTGGATTTAATGCTCCCTGGTAGCCCTTCCATTTCAAATATTATATGCAAACAAATCTGTCCTTTAAAATTAATGAAAGTCCATTTCAATGACTTTATGCTAACCTTTCTGGTATTTAATTTATTCCATTCTCTGCTAAAGCTATGATTTTCCTTTCACTTTCAAGCTGCTTTTTACAGCTAGAAAATTTTTTAAAAATATGATCTTGTATTAAGCCTGACAAAGTCAAACCTGTTTTGACTGGATATTTATTGGTCTAAGAAGTATGAACATTTCTGTGGACACTCAGTTTCTTAAAACTCAAGAAAGCAACAATAATGGATTAAGTTCAAAGTAGTTTTATAGAGTAATTGCTTTTTCTTTAGGTCTGTGATTAAGTGAGCAATAGCAATGCCATCCTATTGAGTACAGTTCTTAAATTTAGACCCACATAAGTTTCTATTTTAGAGAGCATGACTATGAAAGTAGGGAAAGCAATTAAGATACAATGATCACATTCCTATTCACTTGATGATGGGCAAAATTTATGAGTTGTCTACAAAGTATTGACACAGACCTTGTATTGTATAAATGAGGACAGAGTAGGATGTGGTGCATGTGAAGGTGAAGAGGCTCTTGGAGACATTGTTTCTTCTTTGTCATCTTTACATTTAATAAAGATGATCTCTATTGATGCTTTGTGAGCATCTATGATTTATTTAACTTCTGTAAACAAAAAAAGTTAAGAATTTTTATAGAACATGATATTCCTTTATTACATGGATAATTTATTAATTGTATAATTATTTGCTCTTTGCTTATCATCCTTTTCAAAATGTTAAATCTTAAGAGAGCAGGGATTGTGTTTTTCTTGGTCATATTATCAAGTCCAGTAACTGATACATATGAAATGCTTAATAATTTAGTAATATTAATTGAATTAATTAACATAGTCCACAGATTTCCATTGTTCCTGAATGCTTAATAGTCTCTGTTTTTCATAGTCTTTTGATTTCAGAGGCTATCTGGGGTGTGGGGAAGGATTATCGCAATTTTGTTAACTGAAGAAAAGATACCTTTCTTAGTGATTTCCAAATGATAGAAGTATTAAATGTATCCTTGAAATTGTAGGTATTTTCAGCAGAGTCATGAACTATGCATTCAGTTTAGAATCTAGTTTTCTTTTGTGTTTATTTGATTTTATAACGGTTACAAGTCACATGTTTATAGTCTTTATAGTTTTATTTCACCTAAAAATGTAGTTATGTTGTGGGTGTTTTGATTGTTAATGTTTCTGCTGTGGATTTGTTTTTAAAGAAGTTACCTTTTAACACAATTTTATGGAGATATATGTTGATATGAGAATATTAATTTCATTTGCACATACTAATGGAAGTCAGAGTACTTTTTTGTTTAAAAAATAATTATTATTAGGTTCTTACAAAATTTTTGGTTAGTATTATAATTGCATATTATTACTCTGAAGAGCATATATCCATGGAGTACAAGAAAATTTCAGGAGTAAATATGAGTTCTGGATAAGCATTACTTAGTAGAGAAAATTCTTCATAATAGAATTCATAATTGACAGTTTCTTTTAGGCAAAGTATTAGTATGAATATAGAGATATGTCTACTAAGGAATATAACTGCTTTTGTAACTATGGCCATTTAATATTTTATAATTCCATACTTATGACAAAAATTATATCCAATCCTATGTTGACAAAGCCTTTGAGGTGAACTCATACTACATCTAACTGATATAAGTATGCTTATTTCAGTTAGGCACTTACTATACTTTTAGAACATGCACCTATGGACATCTTATCTTTGACAAAGGAGGCAAGAATATACAATGGAGAAAAGACAAGTTCTTTAACAAGTGGTGCTGGGAAAACTGGTCAACCACTTGTAAAAGAATGAAACTAGAACACTTTCTAATACCATACACAAAAATAAACTCAAAATGGATTAAATATCTAAATGTAAGACCAGAAACCATAAAACTCCTAGAGGAAAACATAGGTGAAACACTCTGACATAAATCACAGCAAGATCATCTATGATTCACCTCCCAGAGTAATGGAAATAAAAGCAAAAATAAACAAATGGGACCTAATTAAACTTAAAAGCTCTTGCACAACGAAGGAAACTTAAGCAAAATGAAAATACAGCCTTCAGAATGGGAGAAAATAATAGCAAATGAAGCAACTGACAAATAATTAATGTCAAAAATATACAAGCAGCTCCTGCAGCTCAATTCCAGAAAAATAAATGACCCAATCAAAAAATGGGCCAAAGAACTAAACAGACATTTCTCCAAAGAAGAAATACAAATGGCTAACAAACACTTGAAAAGATGCTCAACATCACTTATTATCAGAGAAATGCAAATCAAAACCACAATGAGGTACCATCTCACGCAGGTCAGAATGGCTGCTATCCAAAAGTCTACAAACAATAAATGCTGGAGAGGGTGTGGAGAAAAAGGAACCCTTTTATGCTGTTGGTTGGAATGCAAACTATTACAGCCACTATGGAGAACAGTGTGGAGATTCCTTAAAACCTGGAAATAGAGCTGCCATACAACCCAGCAATCCCACTGATGGACATACACATTGAGGAAACCAGAATTGAAAGAGACATGTGTACCCCAATGTTCATTGCAGCACTGTTTACGGTAGCCAGGACATGGAAGCAACCTAGATGTCCATCAGCGATGAATGGATAAGAAATTTGTGGTACATATACACAATGGAATATTACTCAGCTGTTAAAAAGAATGCATTTGAACCAGTTCTAATAAGGTGGATGAAACTGGAGCCTATTATACAGAGCAAAGTAAGTCAAAAAGAAAAGCATCAATACAGTATATTAATGCATATATATGAAATTTATAAAGATGGTAAAGATGACCCTATACACGAGATAGCCAAAGAGACACAGATGTAAAGAACAGGCTGTTGGACTCTGTGGGAGAAGGCGAGGGTGGGATGATTTGAGAGAATAGCATTGAAATATGTATATTAACATATGTGTAATTGATCGCCAGTCCAGGTTTGATGCTTGAGGCAGGGTGCTTGGGGCTGGTGCACTGGGATGACCCTGAGAAATGGGATGGGGAGGGAGATGCAAGGGAGGGTCAGGATGGGCAACACATGTACATCCATGGCTGATTCATGTGAATGTATGGCAAAACTACCACAATATTGTAAAGTAATTAGCCTCCAATTAAAATTTAAAAAAATAAAATTAAAATTAAAGTGCTTAACAGCTTGATACCTAGTTTTTTGTTTTTTGTTTTTAAAAAGCAAACAAACAAAAACAAAACAAACAAAAAAAGAAAATGGATGGGGAGAATAGACACTGAAAGCAAACCACATGAGCAGTATTTTCTTTGAAAGAGCTCATTTAGTGAAGAGAGCAGTAACAACAAAAATGCAAGGCATAAAATTATAAAATATTGATATAATTTGTACAGTTTCGATTAACAGGGACAATTACTATTATGGGAAGTATAGAAGAAAATAGATCATTGTTGATTCCAGATTTTCAGCCTATAAGTCTAACAGCAAGTATTATTTCATGTTGACTTTTTTGTTTATGTCCTGGGGACGAGAATGTTCATAATGTCCAGCTAAATATAATCAGACACCTCATTTGAGAATAACAAATGAAGTCTAGTCAGGAATTTTGGTAAAATCCTTTAAAAGGTTATTGTTATATAAAATATCTTAGAATCTCAGATTTCCAATGCTCATGCCATTAACATGGGTAAATAACTGTAAATTTAAAAAAATCATCACATTGAATATAAATCTATGTGTAATAGTTTCAGGTCAGGCAAAAATTTGCAAAATATAATGCTGCTTAAATATTAAGTTAAAATAATATTATTCTGATAACTACATTTATTTTTCTAGCTTTGCTGAAGAATGCCTTCTGAAACATATGTTCATCCTTTGTCCTAAAAGTATGATGAGATTTCCATTTTTTTTTTTTTCTTAGTTTGCTCAGTATTATTTAAAAGCCTAGTACCACCAACTATCAGGGCTTTCTTGGTGGCCCTGAAGGTAAAAAAATCTGCCTGCAATGCAGGAGATCTGGGCTCAATCACTAGGTCAGGAAGATTCCCTGGAGAAGGGAATGGCTACCCATTCTAGTATTTTTACCTGGAAAATTCCATGGACAGAGAAGCCTGGTGGGCTACTGCCGGGAGCCGGCATATTGCATATTGAGTGCATATTGCATATTGAATGCAGCACTTTCCACAGCATCATCTTTCAGGATCTGGAATAGCTCAACTGGAATTCTATCACTGCCGGAAGCCAGCGTGAGGAGCTCCACCCATGACAAAGGTCATGAGGAAGGAGGCTCGGCATACGAAAAGGCGGGATCGAGCCTCAGGAGTCCCCCTGGAAATTCTCGAGCATCTACCCCCAAAACCAGAGTCTGCCTACTTTCTGCTTTGTGCTCTCACCTACACCTCTGACTTTACGAGGGGCTGTCCCCCACTACCTCTCTCTGAAAAAAGAATTAACTTACAGCTCCAGTTAATAATTCCTGGGTGTGACAGTGTTTCAACCTACAAACTCCTTTGGAAGTCCTCTAGCCTGCCTGAATAGGTTTTTCCGGCCACATGTGATTGCTCAGAGCCTCCCAACTGTGAGAGGCAGGAGATGTTCTAAACTGTCTAAACACAGATTCCTTTGAGTAGTTAAAAGATTGATTAGAAATTGTATTGGTGAAGGGTTTTTCACTTATTGGGCCAATGTTTGCTGCTAAGTCTCCATACTCCTTACCTACTGTGTCCTTGGGAGTGTATTGATTGATATAATGGGTGTATAGAAATGTAAGTAGTAGCCTCAATGTTTGTAACTTTGGACCCTTGAGTTAATTCTTTTCTTGATTGAGCCCACCACACCTTTGCCCTATAGGAATGCAACTTTATCTAATGCTTTTGGAGGGTGGCTTCTGACTTTGGAATAATCACCTTTAGAGGAAAGTAAGTTTCTTAAAATGTTAACAGGCCTCCTGGCCAGAAGATGATGTAAATCACCTGAACTTTTGCATATGATAAGTTTGAAAGTCTGGCTTTGATTAGGATCAGGAACTGCTGTCCTTGCATGACTCTACCCCTTCCGTCATTATCCTCTGTGCACAACTTAAGGTATAAAAACTACTTTGGAAAATAAAGTGCGGGCCTTGTTCATCGAAACTTGATCTCCCCATGTCTCTCTCTCTCACTCTGGTTGAGTCTCCATCTGGAGCGCAGAACCCACCTTGCTTACTAAATATGCCTGGGCTTCTAAGATCTGACCGGGGAGGCCTCAGTGTCTCCCCTCCTTCGGGAGAACGGAAGGACGCCTGCGGCCTACGTAAGTGGTGCAAACTTCGTCTTGAAGTTTTATGGGTCTCCCGCGTAAACCAAGCTACTCAGCCTCTTTTCTTCACTGAATTTTCCTACTGAGCTATCCTTATTCTATTACTCTTTATATCCTTAATTAACGTTTAATTAAAGTTGTTTCCTGATCCTCGCCTATGCCGTCTCTCCTTCGAATACCCTGGATCAGCCGGGGCTGGACCCCGGCAGGCTACAGTCCATGAAGTGTCAAAGAGTTGAACATGACTGAGTGACTAACACTTTCACTTTTCACTTTTTACCACTATCACAAGACTCATATATTTATTGTGAAAAGGAAAGTTTCTGGTAAGACTTCAAAGCAAG
The DNA here is from genome assembly GCF_003369695.1 of Bos indicus x Bos taurus. NCBI lineage: Eukaryota > Metazoa > Chordata > Mammalia > Artiodactyla > Bovidae > Bos > Bos indicus x Bos taurus. Next base: position 49,611,174 of record NC_040101.1, on the reverse strand, counting down.
TCATGACTTATTCATAGTTACAAAACAAATTTCTTTCATTTTTCTAATTTTTGCCTTGATTAGTGTAACATAAACCATCAGCTCAAATGTCATTTTAACAAATAATCTATTTTGATGACAGAGATGGAGATGAATTTGTAATGTTAACTTATTTTCATAACTTATTTTATGTACAAGTGCTTCTTGAATAATGGATAGTAATAGATAATATTCTTAATATATATACTTTAGAAACTTTAGACTATCCTGTATGTTAGTACGAATTTGATTATGTCTCAATCAAATTTCAAACCACGTCTCACATGTATATGTATACATATATATGTGTATACATGTACATATGTATACCTGTATATATGTACAGACATATACATGTCTCTACAAAGCACTTCAGTTTTCCAAAGGTGAAAAGGCAAAGCACATATGAATTGAAATCTAATATTGAGCTACACATTATACACGGAAAAGTATAATGCTTTTTAAATTGTATAAAGATGACAAGGCTATGACTCCAGGATCAGTATTATTTTCTCCTAGATATTATGTGTAGAATTTGAATAAATCATCACAAATAAGTTCAGTTTATGTCTTCATGAACATTTAATGTTACTTTTTTAATATTTGATGACAAAGATGATTGTAATTTTGGTTTGATGCATTTTTTAATGAAAATATAAATTTAAGTTCAGAATCAAATATTTAAAGTAAACTAGGAATGTTTACAATATTTTACAGTATAGCCTAATTCTGAGCACTTCTTAAAAATATACTCAGCAAGCATTTATTAAGTACGTGAATTGCACACAAGTAATATGATAGAAGCTATGTATACATGACTTATTTTCTTAATGGAACTCCAGAATAGCAAGGAAAAAGGGGATGAAAAAATAATTATAAAAAGAACAAATATAATAATCAAGATATATAGAATTATGTGTGAGACTATAAAGGAGAATGCACTTAATGATGCCAAGGAAGTTGTGCTGTGTGTGCATCTGACTCTTTGTGATCCCATGGACTGTACCCCCACCATGTTCCTCTCTCCATGGGGATTCTCTGGGCAAGAATAATGAAGTGGGTGGCCATGCCCTTCTCCAGGGGATCTTCCCAATCCAGGGATCAAACCCAGGTCTCCAGAATTGCAGATGGCTTCTTCACCAGCTGAGCTACCAGGGATTTCCTGCCAACGAAGTTTAGGGTATACTTATGGAGAGAGTGACTTTTTCAGTGAGTGTTGAAAATATTTACTAAATTAACAAGTGAAAGCAGAGTCCAAATGCAATTGCATTATCATTTTTGAAGAGACTGTATAAAACTACAGTAGAAATGAATATTTTAGGGCATAGAGATATCTTATTTGGATTAATTTGACTTGAAATTCTTACATGATAGCTACAAAGAGGTTAGAAAAAGAGTCATATCCACGTCTGTTTCTCATGGAAGAAGGTTGGTTAATGTTAAGGAATGTGATATATAAAAATGTATTTAAAGTCCTAGATTCAGATGAAGAACTGGCATGAGGCCAGAAAGAGTAAGATTCACTTTTGGAATTACAGTTTGTTGTAATCAAGTTTTATTACTTATTTCATAGGCTATTATCATAACCTTTTAATTTATCTATCTGCCTTCAACTTTAGTACTCACTAATTTGTCATGAAAACTATAAATAGATTTATCTTTCCAATACACACACACATAGAATATATGCACATTTGCTTTAATCACGTTCTCAAAAATGTTTTCCAACTTTTCACTGCCTCTGTTATATCAAAGGAAAATATTTTAGCCCTGTATTTCAAAGATTTTTTTTCTGAATTTCTACTGTGTCTTATGAATTCACTTGTTACTCTTAACAATACACCAGTGAAGGGAAAGGACACATCAGAATATTTCTCCTTAAATTTATAACCTATCCTGCACTCTAAATCATGTTACTTACTTTTCATTTATTGGGACTCCAGAAGCCTCTTTGCACACCCTAAAAATATATCACCTAACTAGATAGTACCCAGTTTTTTTTCTATTTTCAAAGTCTTATTATAGAAAGCAATCTTTTGTACTTAAATTTTCTGAAAAATATCATCACTTATGTTGCGTAATGGTTTAATTTGAAATATGCTGTAAAATTTATTTGAAAACTATTTTGATGTACTAAAACTTTATGTGCATATGTGTGTATACACATACACACACACACACAAGTATTCCCCTATTACTTTTAGGAATTGAAAATTGAACTCAGAGATATTTGTTTATAAAATAGATGAGAGAATATATGAGGTATCTATGGTAATATTCAGTACTGTCTATTATATTTCCAGGTTTTAGTCTACTGTTTTTTGGCAAGCTTCAGTCTGAGTCATGAGATCTTTCTTGTTTTGCTTTCTTTCCATCAGTGAGCTTGTTTAACCTCATAATTTTAAATATCATCTCTTCATCAACAATTTTATGGTTAGCCCTGATCTCTACTCTGAACTAGAGATTTGAAGACCAATTAGCTAAGTTAAAATGTACACCTTGATAATTAGATATTTTATAATCAGTGTCATTAAAACAGAATTCCCTATTCCTAGATCCTTCAACAAGCTCTTTCCCTTTAGTTGCCTCCATTTTAGTAAATCACCAATCATTCATACTATTGCTGGAGTCTGTCTCCCACATCCATCCCATCAGCAGACCTATTAGTTTAATTTCAAAATATATTTCATATTTCCCCATTTCTCTACTCTTTGGTAACACTCCTGCTATATAATCTTCTACTATAATCTCTCATTAGGAATATTTACTTCTAAAGGAGACTGAATATGACCACTCTTCCCTCTTACCTTCCTACAACAGCCTCCTATCTATATCATAGTTTCCACTCTTGCTTATACATAATCTATATTTATTTAGCAGTCTGAGTAACCAGCCCCTTCCAACCTCCACTCTCATCTCTTGCATTCTTGGACTTCTCAGTATGCTCCAGTCATTTTAGTTTCTTTCTCTTCTTTAAACTCATCAAGTTCTTTCTTATTTCAGGTAAATGATGCTCTCCCTGCTGATTCCAAGTTGGCTGAACATTTCTCATTCTTTAGGTGTCATCACACAAGCATTATCCCTTCTAAAATGCTTTTCCTCACTATTATTTCATTGTAGGCCCCTGCTTGCCCTCTCCTGGCCCACCGAGTTGATATATTATAGTATTGTTCCAGATTTCTTCCATTTGCCCCTCCAGATCCATTCTCTTTGTGAGTCTCCACCTGGGATTCTTCTCAGCGAGGCTCACTGTATAAAAATATCAATAGCCTTTCTGGTTGGCTTCAGCTTGGGAGGAGTTTTGGTAGAAGGTGGGAAATGAGAACAAAGCCAGAGAATTTACAGCTCCATCTCCCTCCCTGTGAAGTTTCTTTGTGCTGGTTCCTGAATCCTGGACAACTTCACACTTGTGGTTTCTTGTAACCCTTTCCTCTTCTTATCACCTTAGGCCTAGGGTGGTAAATTATTCTTAGCTATAAGTCACTGCATGATCTCTTGGTATTCCACTAAGCACAAGTCTTTGTAAACAGACCTTTCTTGTAGACAAAACAAATGAGCAAGCAAGAATACAAATAAGTTGTTTGGATTTTCTAGTGTGAATCTGGTTATCTAATTTAAGAATATTCTTTTTTTTTTTCTTCCATGGGCTAATAACATGATAATGATGCTTTTGAACTGTGGTGTTGGAGAAGACTCTTGAGAGTCCCTTGGACTGCAAGGAGATCCAACCAGTCCATTCTGAAGGAGATCAGCCCTGGAATTTCTTTGGAAGGAATGATGCTAAAGCTGAAACTCCAGTACTTTGGCCACCTCATGCGAAGAGTTGACTCATTGGAAAAGACTCTGATGCTGGGAAGGATTGTGGGCAAGAGGAGAAGGGGACGACAGAGGATGAGATGGCTGGAGGCATCACTGACTCGATGGACATGAGTCTTATTGAACTCTGGTAGTTGGTGATGGACAGGGAGGCCTGGCATGCTGCGATTCATGGGGTCGCAAAGAGTCGGACACGACTGATTGACTGATCCGATCTGATCTGATCTGAATCTGTAATAATATTTTTCACTTATTGGTTTACTGTTTACTGTAACTCAATATAAACTCTGTGAGGGCAAGGAACTTTCCTTTTTTGTCCATTGGTATTTTTATTCAGCTTCTAGAATAATGTCTGATGTAAAGCAGATACAAAATAAATATTTTTTATTAACTGACGAATCAAGATTAGAATAATTACTTTAAATGGAATAATTGAGGTTAAAATTAAAGTTATTATGACCAACAAGTTTTATTTTCTTTGATAACTTTAATGAGGAAGGATATTCCAGTGATTCTAGATTTATAAATTGCAGTTGAGGATAATTTGAACAATGTAGGAAAAAATTTAGATGTTTAAATTTTTATGATGCTAAAGAGGCAAGTAGTTGAAAAGAAATTTAATTTTAGCACCAAATTTCAGTTTTATACAGACTTTTTTGGCATTATATAGCATACGATTTAAACATATAAGATTACTTGCCAGTCCTCTGTTCTCTGTTACCACACTAGTGGAGGTAACTCTTTAATTATAATAAATTGACCAAGCCACTTCTGGCAGAAGAATCAAATAAACAATTGCTCACATACATATCTTTGACTTGCTAGAAATGAGAGTTGTTGTAAATAGTAAGTCAGAAGAAGTGACTCTAAAAAATAGAATAGGTTCAGTGAGAAGATATACTGTCTCTTTCTTATTTTTAATCCTTTCTCTGTGTGTTACTAGAGCGAGTTTTCTGACAAGTGGTATACTTTCTCTATTCTGACTGACAGCCTAATCTCCAGGGAAAGCCTAAGCTTTTCAGTAGATCAAAGCTATGCCTTTCACACTCAGTGACTGCTGAGCCCATGACAGAAAAGTGGCTGACACTGGGAGATAGTGTAGGGTGACTTCTGCCAGAGTGAGGAAATTGGAGATGAGAGCACAGAGCATTGTTATGAAAATATTGGAGGCAGTTTTTCATCATCTGCCTTCAAGGACTGAGTCTTCCTTGTTAAAAGAGAAGACTGAATTCCCAAATCTTGAATTCTGAATGTCATATTCCATCCAGCAGTGTCTTTTCATTTCAATATAATCTCTATATCTCTTCATTTAAATAAGAAAGAAATTAAATAGTGCTTCATATTTTATAAGAGGTAAAAGAATTCTTTTGTTTCTGGATAAATCTATCATTTTAAAAGAATATTCTCTTTGAATAGAGAATAGATTCTCTTGATAGAGTCTCTTCATATTTTCTTCATCAAGGAAACATAGACTGTAAAATAAGTAGTAGATTAAATTTGAATAACATATTTAATATCATGTAATTTAATAAGAATATTGTAAAATATTTTATAATATGTATAACATAAATACAACATATAAAAGATTTTCTTTTTATCATTTTCTTGCTCATTTATAATGTCAAATTTTCCTAATATAAAATACATACTAATATTCCCTAATACAAAATATAATACTGTATTTTCATGTTTCTTATGTATGTACTCTATATTGCATGATTTATATTATGCTATATCAAATGTATTTTACATTATACATGACATTATATGACTGAGCAACTAACACTTCATTTTCACTGCTAGATTGTCATAGCTCTGCTTCCAAAGAGCAAATGTCTTTTAATATCATGATTGCAGTTACTGTCCACAGTGATTTTGGAGTGCAAGAAAATGAAATCTGTCCCTGTTTCCACTTTTTCTCCTTATATTTGCCTGAAGTAATGGGACCAGATGCCATGATCCTGGTCTTTTTTTTTTTTTTTTTTAATATTTAATTTCAAGCCAGGTTTTCACTCTCCTCTTTTATCTTCATCAAGGAGCTCTTTAGTTCCTCTTAACTTTCTGCCATTAGAGTGGTATCATTGGTGTATCTGTGGTTGTTGATATTTCTCCTGGTAATCTTGATTCCAGCTTGTGCTTCTTCCAGCCCAGCATTTCACATGATAACTTTAGGAAAGTTAAGCAGATATAACTTTGTAGGAGAAGCATTGCAATCAGTTGAATGTAATGGAAATCTCAGCAATTAGGATCCTAATTTCAGTTTCAAGGCTGAGTTTGAGACCTGGAAAATCTTTTTCAAAGGTCAATTTCACAACATCTGGAAGGCAGCTGAAAAATCTAGTCTTCAGGAACATTTCATGTGTAGTTCAAGCTACACATATCCTTGATTACACGTCATTTACATTTTTATTATTGGAATTAACTTATGGAGACTTACCACCATTTCCAAATCTATTTTTAATACATAAATTAAAGATGAATTACATTTAATTCAACAGATAAGACCTACTCTGCTTTAGACACTCAGTTAGATGATGGGATTACAATGATAAAAATGATATAGTCCTTTGGTTCAAAGCTTTACAGTTCATCCAAAGAGATAGAATTTCATCATAAGGAATTTAATAATATAAAGAAACAGGGATAGTTACAAAGTGGCATAGACATGATAATAAGATAACACTTAACTGTATTTGATGGGTTTAAAAGACATTTAAGCTAAAGTTTTAGGAGTGAATTTTGAGTCATCTTTGAACAGGCAAATAATGCCTAAAAGCATTTAAGACTGGTTGGAAGAAGCAGATTTCACATGTTTTCAAACATCTATTCCCAAAGCCTAACTAGTGACCATTCTTTAGAATGTACAGCAAAATATTGTCTACGGACTTCGCCACTGTTTATAGCACATAATCCTCTGTCGGCAGGTACTGGAGGAGACACGTCTGAGAAGAAAGGCCTTTTCTCTGTTCTTTGTAGTCCCAACTCACAATACCTGGATGGCAGCTGAAAAATCCAGTCTCAGAAGTAAAACTTCTTGTCTTTTAATCATAAGCAAAAGTCATTTTAAAAATTGCTAGTTTAAAGCAAATTTTTAAGATCGTGTTTCTTTTTGAACTTAATAATCTATAGTAGCTATCACAGAAATATCCCTTGCAAGAAATGATAGCAGCCAATGTTTTTCACTAGAATTAAATTGAAATCTTAAAAAAAATAAAAGAATGAAGGAACCAAGCACATAGCTTTGTTGAGTTTGTTTTATAGTTATTTTGGAATGTATATTAATTTAGGTAAATGAAGATAGTTAAAAGACATATAAAGACAAAAGTTTGTGGTTGCATAGGTATGTACACGTTTTAGTTCTTCAAAAATAATTTTTAAAATATTCATGATCCACAATCAAATGTACCCTGAAGAAAGTAAAATCAGTTACAATGTGTGTGTAGAATTTTCAAATAGCTTAACATTCTAAGGAGAAATTTAAGCTAACATTTCTATTTGCTACTTGTAAACATTGGAAGTGTTTCTATAAACATTGAAATCACCATACTTTTTAAAAAGCCTCTTAACAACCTTATTTTTATTCACCTTGGATTCAAAGATACTAACAAAAATAGCAGTGACATCACCTGTCTCATATAGGTTTGTGTTCTTGAGTGCCAGCTGGTGACACTATGATGATACATCACACTAATAATTGATTAAAGTGACTTCTCTCCTTGCCCCAGTGCTTACTGATATGTGACACTTGGCAATATATTATTAAAGCCCCACTGTACTGATGATGCACTGGGACAGGATGTCACTGGAGAGTCCTTCCTTGAGTGATATATTTCACCTTCACAGGGTCATGAAAATCTAAGGATGCACATTCAAAGCCAGTGTATAAAACTGTTTTAAGAGTAAAATCAACTTTAGAAATATCTTAGTATTTCAAAGGTTGCAATAGGTGTTTATAGCTGGAAACCCAGGCAATCCAAGCTCATAAATAATGCATCCTGGTACTATTGTGTATCTATGTAAAGGGGAGCATTCCTCCTGAGAAAAGAAACTTAAAGGTAAAAAGCAGACACACTGAAGGATGGATTACAAAGCAAAACGTGATTATGGGCTTAGAAATTTATGGGAAAAAGTTCATACAAAGTATATAAAAAACAAAAAACAGAAAGCACTCCATTAAACTCTAGAATCAGTGAGGAACTAGAAACGATAAAGCTTAATGCCTGTGGTTTGAACACCATATATTTAAATGACTAATGATGAACAGCACAGGAGAACAAATGAGACTCAGAGTCCTGTCTGATATCCAAAGATGGGGGAATAGGTCGTATTTATCTGCACTTTATAAAGAATGGTGCTAGCCCTACTTTAGAAGACTTTCCATAAGGTACACTAATCATTTAAATATTCATTTTATCAGCTCCCCAATTTTCACTGTGGGGTGCTAAGGATAAATATCCCTGTAAAATAAAGGAACGGATTTATAAAATGCTTTCTTTAGCTATCACTACACGAGAAAAAAACAGTTTAAAACGATTACGCAAAACTTTTCCTATCATAAATATCAAAAGTATTCTGAAATTTGGGATATTCTAGCACATGGAGTAAGGAGTGAAAAACTGAATAATTTATTCAGATATGTTATTTTGCTATAATTGCATGTTTTTAAATCATTTCCAGTTCGGTAAGGAAAGATCGAGCTCAATTATACATCAATATCTCCAAAGAAGCAAGTATCCGAAATTACATTTTTGCACTTTTGTTTGTATATTTTCAAAAGAAACACCTAAATGACCATTAGTTCACTTCAGTCTCTCAGTCGTGTCTGACTCTTTGCAACCCCATGAATCGCAGTACGCCAGGCCTCCCTGTTCATCACCATCTCCTGGAGTTCACTCAAACTCACGTCCATGGAGTCGGTGATGCCATCCAGCCATCTCATCCTCTGTCGTCCCCATTTCCTCCTGCCCCCAATCCCTCCCAGCATCAGAGTCTTTTCCAATGAGTCAACTCTTTGCATGAGGTGGTTAAAGTACTGGAGTTTCAGCTTTGGCATCAGTCCTTCCAAAGAACACCCAGGGCTGATCTCCTTTCGAATGGACTGGTTGGATCTCCTTGCAGTCCAAGGGACTCTCAAGAGTTCTCCAACACCACTGTTCAAAAGCATCAATTCTTCAGCACTCAGCCTTCTTAACAGTCCAACTCTCACATCCATACATGACCACTGGAAAAATCATAGCCTTGACTAGAAGGACCTTTGTTGGCAAAGTAATGTCTCTGCTTTTGAATATGCTATCTAGGTTGGTCATAACTTTTCTTCCAAGGAGTAAGCGTCTTTTAATTTCATGGCTGCAGTCATCATCTGCAATGATTTTGGAGCCCCCCAAAGTAAGGTCTGACACTGTTTACATTGTTTCCCCATCTATTTCCAATGAAGTGATGGGACCACATGCCATGATCTTAGTTTTCTGAATGTTGAGCTTTAAACCAACTTTTCACTCTCCTCTTTCACTTTCATCAAGAGGCTTTTGAGTTCCTCTTCACTTTCTGCCATAAGGGTGGTGTCATCTGCATATCTGAGGTTACTGATATTTCTCCCGGCAATCTTGATTCCAGCTTGTGCTTCTTCCAGCCCAGCTTTTCTCATGATGTACTCTGCATAGAAGTTAAATAAGCAGGGTGACAATATACAGCCTTGACGAACTCCTTTTCCTATTTGGAACCAGTCTTTTGTTCCATGTCCAGTTCTAACTGTTGCTTCCTGACCTGAATACAAGTTTCTCAAGAGGCAGGTCAGGTTGTCTGGTATTCCCATCTCTTTCAGAATTTTCCACAGTTTATTGTGATCCAAACAGTCAAAGGCTTTGGCATAGTCAATAAAGCAGAAATAGATGTTTATCTGGAACTCTCTTGCTTTTTCCATGATCCAGCGGATGTTGGCAATTTGATCTCTGGTTCCTCTGCCTTTTCTAAAACCAGCTTGAACATCTGGAAGTTCATGGTTCACGTATTACTGAGGCCTGGCTTGGAGAATTTTGAGTATTACTTTACTAGCGTGTGAGATGAGTGCAATTGTGCGGTAGTTTGAGCATTCTTTGGCATTGCCTTTCTTTGGGATTGGAATGAAAACTGACCTTATCCAGTCCTGTGGCTACTGCTGAGTTTTCCAAATTTGCTGGCATATTGAGTGCAGCACTTTCACAGCATCATCTTTCAGGATTTGAAATAGCTCAACTGGAATTCCATCACCTCCACTAGCTTTATTCGTAGTGATGCTTTCTAAGGCCCACTTGACTTCACATCCCAGGATATCTGGCTCTAGTTGAGTGATCACACCATCGTGATTATCTGGGTCATGAAGATCTTTTTTGTACAGTTCTTCTGTGTATTCTTGTCACTGCTTCTTAATATCTTCTGCTTCCATTAAGTCCATACCATTTCTGTCCTTTATCGAGCCCATCTTTGCATGAAATGTTCCCTTGTTACCTGTAGGTGGTGGCTGGGAGAAGCTACCCCCCACCCGAGGCCAGAGGTGGTGGCAAAGAGGAGCAACCCACTTCCAAGAAGCAGTGGCTGCATGGGTACAGGAGGGTTTAGAGGAGCTACTCCACGTTCAAGGTCAGGAGGGGCAGCGTTGAGGAGATACCCCTCGTCCAAGGTAAGGAGCAGTGGCTGCACTTTACTGGAGCAGCCATGAAGAGATACCCCAAGTCCAAGGTAAAAGAAACCCAAGTAAGACTGGAGGTGTTGCAAGAGGGCATCAGAGGGCAGACACACTGAAACCATAACCACAGAAAACTAGTCAACCTAATCACATTAGGACCACAGCCTTGTCTAACTCAATGAAACTAAGCCGTGTCCTGTGAGGCCACCCAAGATGGGCGGGTCATGGTGGAGAGGTCTGACAGAATGTGGTCCACTGGAGAAGGGAATGGCAAACCACTTCAGTGTTCTTGCCTTGAGAACCCCATGAACATTATGAAAAGGCAAAATGATAGGATACTGAAAGAAGAACTCTCCAGCTCAGTAGGTGCCCAAAATGCAACTGGAGATCCGTGGAGAAATAACTCCAGAAAGAATGAAGGGATGGAGCCAAAGCAAAAACAATACCCAGGTGTGGATGTGACTGGTGATAGAAGCAAGGTCCGATGCTGTAAAGAGCAATATTGCAAATGACCATTAGCTGCAACAGTTTTACATTAAATGAGGAACATAATCCTAAATTACAGGCAACTAAAAAGAAAGGAAAAATGTGTGTGTGTAATATGTGCTTAGTTTCAATTTAAAACAATAGTACAATAGGTTTTTGTTGTTACAAAAGCCCAATAGTTTGGTTTTTTTAATTGTCTATTGGAATTTCTTTTTTATTTCCTCTCCTTAATTCTAATCCTAAACCTGTATCTGCAAATCAAGTGATATAAACTTTGGCTTAAATATAGACTGAAATAATATTCCAGCAAAAGACCAATGTTAAAACAATTTGAAGCTAGTTCCAGAGATGTCTTAAGTCAATTTCTAACTGTTTTAATTAGGTAGTAATTACACTATCAAATTGTGATCCTTTATTAAAGCAACTCAGGTTGTGTAAAATCAGGTTGGGGAAAACTTTATTTGTTGCATCTATAATAAGAATTCAGAATGAGTAAAATAATAGCAGCAATTCAAATGTATCAAATTCTTAAAATTAGCCATTGTATTTACTGGAATGTCTAGCACATACTATTTCTTTCTAACTTGCATACACCTACACCTACCACTTCTAGATATATGCTAAATTAATTTAGGAGTGACAGGTCATCATTGAATTTTCTTGGGAAAACAAATATACATATTTTCACTTTTTTCCTCTTGTAAACTTCTGTTTTCAATGACTGCCTCTCATGTGGAGTGCTGCATACAAAAGAGGCCCTGTATTATGTGATCATCATTTGCAGTTGGTGAGCAATCTAAAAGCCATCATTTTCCGCTAACTTTGGAAATTAATCTTTCCTATCTATTCTGAGTGATGTTGCTGCTGGTATTTTCAAATATCCACTGACTTCAACCAGAGATTATATATTATTTTATAAAAGTAGTACGGCAGAAGAATATCTTCTGAAATATGTTAACCTGATCAGTTGTCAAGATACATCCACATACTAAAATCCATTTTTATGTGACATTTGTGTAAAAAGCTATAGCTTCTTTTCAGACTTCATAAATGGCTTCAAGTTGTGATTATGGGGATAAGATTTGAGGAGGAGGTATGGAGGCATTGAGGTAGATAACAAAATAAGAACGAAGATATGGAATCTGAGCTACATATATTTTCCCTTTAGTTGGCCCTGGTAAAATATGTGGTTTCCTAGCATTTAAGAAGTACTCATAAATAGTTTGTAAATGAAGTAATCTTATTTTTAGATAATTTGCAATTCTTCTTTGATATCTGAATTCTCCTCAGTTCTTTCTTTCTTAGTGGTATGACATAGGAACGGAGAGTAGGGAGGTAGCCAAGATTCCAGTGTAGAGTATTTTATATAGCTTGTACTCTGGAATGCAAGACATGGAATCTTAGTCCTTTAATAAACACCTAATATTTGTCAAGTTTCTTAAACTTTTTGTGATTCAGTTTCTTCATTTGTAAAAGAAGGATACTTTTAGCATCTATCTTATGGGTTTCTTATGAATATTTAATGAATTCATTTCCATAAAGCACATAATACAGTACAGGGACATATTAAGCACTAAGTGTGTACTACATAGTTCTGTTGAAATTTGAAGAATTTTCTAATATAGTCCAAGTTTATGAATCAAAGGGCAGAGTTGGAACTGGAAAAAGAATAATCCTTAGTCTTCCCTCTTTTATAGAATGGAATACCTTTTGTCAATTCCTCTTCCTCACCAAGGGGGCCAACAGTACCCTCTCCCTAGATTTCCCTCCTTACACTGAGACATTTACTCCTGCACCTTCAGCATGCTTATTAGAAGTGGAAAGTTTCAGAGAACACTGCAGACTGGATCAGGATTTGACAATGTAAGGAATTCCCATGTCTCCCATGTTTACAACAAATGAAAGGAAACAAGACAGACTAACCTGTAAGATGAATTTTTTTTAAATAAATTGGGCTTATTTATTCTAGATGTCATTCCATTTACAATTAAGATGTCAACATTTGAACATGGAGGTTCCCTTAGAAGTATGGGTTATAAGTGACTAGAATTTTACCAATAAATAAGATGAAACAAAGATATAAACCGAAGATAAGACCTATGAATTATAGACCCATTCAATATCTTCCATCCTGAAGAAAGGCTAAGGGTGGCTATAACAAGACATTAAAACCTGTCAGTTCAGAGCCAAGACACAAGTCTTGGCTTATATGAAAATGTTTATTAAAATACTTCTTTCTCATCAGTTGTTTTATTTGCTCTTAGAGCAGAAACCATTTAGCTTCTATTATGTCAAATTCATCTCCCTATACCCACATTCACATCCACACACAAATTTTTATTCCATATTATAGAAGAAATAGATAAGAAAAATATACAACCTATTGAGATCAAGATTTTTATAGGTGTAGTGGATATAATGGTGTGCCACCCCAAACCTCCAAGATATACAGGTATACAGGTGATTGAAGTATATAGCTTCCCAGCTTCTGGGTATGTTGGCTGCTGACAAAGCTCCTTTTGCTCTAAATTGCATTTATATAAGGAAGCTATCTTTCCCAAATTTATTCCATTTCCTTAGTAGTATTAATAACTTGCATGGAACAACTGGTTGATTTGAATAAAAATGTCCCCTTGACACAATTTAGCTCAACTGAATTGTCATGTTAGCTTCAGTGTTCCCTCTACTAGGTCTTACACCCTCCATTCCTTAAAATCGCTGTTCCTGAAAGCAAATAAACTCTTGCACATAATCCTTCATCTCAGAATTTTTTTCTAGGGATTTAACCTAAAAGATTGGCTTCCCAGGTGGGTCAGTGGCAAAGAATCTGCCTTCCAATGCAGGACACATGGATTCTATCCCTGGATGGGGAAGAATCTCTAGAGGAGGAAATAGCAAAACACTCCAGTATTCTTGTCTGAAAAATTCCATGGACAGAGGACTCTGGTGGGCTACAGTCCATGGGAACACAAAGTGTTGGATACAACTTAGTGACTGAACATGCACACAACCTAAAAGACTATATTAAAAATATTCAGAGATGGAGGTGACCTAGTTTTTGCCTTCAAGAAACTCAGATTCTACCATTTTCTAATGCACAGTCATATATATTTTTGCATTAGTATTTCAGCATCAAAACTATTAATACTTAAATTATTTAATAAATGCATTTAAGCTACTGTATGTTTGCATATTTTGAACACCTGTCTATTAGAGTAATATTTAGAAATATGTCATTGTGCTAGATAAATTCATATTTGTAATCACTTTGCTCTCAATTTGAAGCACTCTGCTATAAAGTAATAATAAATGCTTATGAACATTACTTTCTTTCAAAAATAATTGGAAGAGATGTCCAGTTAATTTAGACTTTATCAGTCCTGAAGTTTTAACTTATTTTAAGTGAAATTTCTAGCTTTATGATTAGTAATTGGCACATCCTTAACGGTAGAATTATTTATTGGGGTGTGGAGGAGGTTAGATAAAATAGACTTAATATTCTTTATTCATATTGTACAGTGTAATAGACATACATTTGTAGAATATATATAATTATATATATCTTCTATTTATTTGTTTCTTAGGACTACCTTATAAATTTTTCTCTTTCTGCCATTAAAATTCCTCTGTATCCCTGAAACAAAATGACTAAATTGGTAAATGAAACTTATGTTTGCTTCTCATATACAATGTTATTGGTGGAAAAGTCTTTTTATAGTTATTTTTGAAAGCCAAAATCAGGATCCACAGCAAACATTTCTTTGGAAATGTGAAATATCAACCCTTATGTAAGGTTCTCTTTTATAAATTCTGTAGTTTATTGAGTGGAAAACAACATTTACAAAAGTAACCTAGGGTTAGTGTGTCTAAAGAAAGTGTCTTTACCTTCCTCTTTCAGTTCAGTTCAGCCACTCAGTCGTGCCCGCCTCTTTGCAATCTCATGGACTGCAGCATTCCAGGCTTCCCTGTCGATTACCAACTCCTGAAGCTTGCTCAAATTCATGTCCATTGAGTTGGTGTTATCATGAAAGGTTGTTACTGAATCACGCGAATACACCGGGATTCTTGGCCCCCGGAGGAGAAGAATTCAATCCGGGGCCAGAGACGAGGCTTGATCGCTCAGAGCTTTTGTGTAATAAAGTTTAATTAAAGTATAAAGGAGATAGAGAAAGCTTCTGACATAGGCATCAGAAGGGGGCAGAAAGAGTACCCCCCTGCTAGTGTTTAGCTGGATGTTATATAGTCACTAGCAGTCTGTTAATGAAAGAAAGGAATGTCTTAAAATTCAGAATGGCACCAGGCCCCTCACCCATAAGATGCATTTTGGGATAATCTCGGCACCAAATGGTTTATCTTGGGCCATAAAATGATTAACTTGAATCTTGAAGAAGGGCAGACCACCATACAAATAGTTTCATTTACATAGATTAGGGGAACAATATCCATACTGGTTTGTCAAGTAGGTTCTGGGCCAAGAGGCGGAACCGACTTGGAGACAGAGTTTTGGGGTAAAGGCATAGTACATTAGCATAGCTTAAGACAAACATTTCCATAAGAAAAAGGCATTGGTTATCTCTAGACTCGAGAATAGCTAACTTCAGGCGAAACCGGGTGTCATTATGGCAACACAATATTTTAAGAGAAACCTCCCTTTAAATTTGTATAGAGAAGGAAAAAATATTGCTAGTTTGTTTCCTCCTGCCGCTTAAGAGAGATAAAAATGTCTGACACTTGCAGGCTATTTCCTCTATTTGGAGACCCCTGGCCTTCCTGCCTGTTACCCTCTCAATCATCCAATCATCTCATCTTCTGTTTTCCCCTTCTCCTCCTGGCTTCAATCTTTCCCAGTATCAGGGTCTTTTTCCAGTGAGTCAATTCTTTGCATCAAGTGGAAAAAATATTGAAGCTTTAGCTTCAGCATTAGTACTTCCAAGGAATGTTCAGGACTGATTTCCTTTACGATTAACTGATTTAATCTTCTTGAAGTCCAAGGGACTCTCAAGAGTCTTCCCTAACGCCAAAGTTCAAAAGCATCACTTCTTTGATGCTCAGCTTTCTTTATGGTCCAATTCACACATCCATACATGACTACTGGAAAAACCATAGCTTTGACTAGACAGACCTTTGTTAGGAAAGTAATTTCTCTGCTTTTTAATATGCTGACTAGGTTGGGCATAGCTTTTCTTCCAAGGAACATGTGTCTTTTAATTTCATGGCTGCAGTCACCATCTGCATTGATTTTGGAGCCCAAGAAAATAAAGTCTGCCATTGTTTCCCCCATCTGTTTTCCATGAAGTGATGGGACTGGATGCCATGATCTTAATTTTTTGAATGTTGAATTTTAAGCAAGCTTTTTCATTCTCCTCTTTCACTTTCATCAAGAGGCTCTTTAGTTGCTCTTCCCTTTCTGCCATAAGGTTGGTGTCATATGTGTATCTGAGGTTATTGATATTTCCCCTAGCAATTTTGATTCCAGCTGTGCATTCCAGTCCCCTGTGATGAAAAGAATATCTTATTTGCTGTTGGTTCTAGAAGGTCTTGTAGGTCATCATAGAACATTTCAATTTCAGCATCTTTGACATTAGTGGTTGAGGTATAGAGTTGGATTTCTGTGGTATTGAATGATTTGCCTAGGAAACAAACAGAGATCGTTCTGTCACTTTTGAGATTGCACCCAAGTATTGCCTTTCAGACTCTTTTGTTGACTATGAGGGCTACTCCATTTTTTCTAAAGGATTCTTCCCCAAAGTAGTATATATAATGGTCATCTCAATTAAATTTGCCCATTCCAATCCATTTTAGTTCACTGATTCCTAAAATGTCAATGTTCATTCTTGCCGTCTCCTGTTTCACCACTTCCAATTTACCTTGATTCATGGACCTAACATTCCAGCTTTCTATGCAATATTGTTCTTTACAGCATCTGACTTTACTTCCATCACCAGTCACATCCACAACTGGGCATTGTTTTCACATAGGCTTCATGTTTTCATTCTTTCTTGAGTTATTTCTCCACTCTTCTCTAGTAGCATTTTGGGCACCTACCGACATGGGGGAGTTCACATTTCAGTGTCTTATCTTTTTGCTTTTTCATACTGTTCATGGACTCCTCAAGGCAAGAATACTGAAGATTTGCCATTCCCTTTTCCAGTGGACTACATTTTGTCAGAAGTCTCCACTATGACCCGTCCATCTTGGGTGGCCCTACACAGCACGGCTCATAGTTTCATTGAGCTAGACAGGATGATACAGTTAGATGTAGCTCAATCTTAGTTATTAGGGAAATATATAACCCTAATATACACACACACATACATACATGTACCTGTATATGTATGTATATACAGGTATGTGTGTGTACATATATATATATATATATATACACACACACAGGTATATATATGTACATATATGTACCTGTGTGTATATATATAGAGGTATGTTTGTATACATGTACATATATATGTATGTACATACATGTGTACATACATACAAGTTTTTATATATACAGGTATGTATATGCATACATATATGTGTATATATGTATACATATCCACATACATATGTACATGCATATAAGTTTTTATATATACAAGTATGTATATATACATATATACAGGTATGTGTACACGCACATGTATGTACATGTATGTACCTATATATGTATGTATATACAGGTGTGTATATGCATGTATATATGCATATATATATATATATATACACATCAGTTCAGTTCAGTTTAGTTCACTCTACTGTGCCCGACTCTTTGCAACCGAGTGGACTGCAGCTGACCAGGCTTCCCTGTCTATCACCAACTCCTGGAGTTTGCTCAGACTCATGTCCATTGAGTCAATGATGTCATCCAACCATCTCTTCCTCTGTCATCCCCTTCTCCTCCCACCCTCAATCATTCCCAGCATCAGGGTCTTTTCAAATGAGTCAGTTCTTCACATCAGGTGGCCAAAGTATTGGAGCTTCAGCCTCAGCATCAGTCCTTCCAATGAATATTCAGGACTGTTTTCCTTTAGGATGGACTGGTTGGATCTCCTTGCAGTCCAAAGGACTCTCAAGAGTCTTCTCAGTTCAAAACACCACAGTTCAAAAGCATCAATTCTTTGGTGCTCAGCTTTCTTCACAGTCCAACTCTCACATCCATACATGACTACTGGAAAAACCAAAGCTTTGACTAGATGGACCATTTTTGGCAATGTAATGTCTCTGCTTTTTAATATGCTGTCTAGATTGGTCATAACTTTCCTTCCAAGGAGTAAGTGTCTTTTAATTTCATGGCTGCAGTCAACATCTGCAGTGGTTTTGGAGCCCAAAAAATAAACTCTGTCATTATTTCCACTGTTTCCCCATCCAAATGCTATGAAGCGGTGGGACCAGATGCCATGACCTTAGTTTTCTGAATGTTGAGTTTTAAGTCAACTTTTTCACTCTCCTCTTTCATATTCCTCAAAAGGCTCTTTAGTTCTTCTTCACTTTCTACCTTAAGGCTGTTGCCATCTGCATATCTGAGGTTATTGATATTTCTCCTGGCAGTCTTGATTCTAGCTAGTGCTTTATCCAGCCCAGGGTTTCTCATGATGTACACTGCATATAAGTTAAATAAGCAGGATGACAAACATAGTATATTACTGAATCACTTTGAATATATTGGCTTGGTTATTAAATTCTAAGAGATTTCTATTTTTGGTCTCTTACCATAACTATCTTCTTTACTAATATTTGTATTGGACTTAGTGGTTGATGATAGGGCTTTAAATTATCACACTTTATATCCACAAAATAATTGTAATATATGCAGACCAGATGCTAATATCTCCTTTTTGCAAATGAAGGACCTCAGTTTATAGTATTAGTTGTCCTATATCATAGAGAAAATAAACAATGAAGAACAGTTTAACAGATTTTCTGATTTGTAATAGCATGTATTCCTTCCTTCTGTAAAAGACTTCAAGTGTAGAAATCAGAAGGCTTTGTGAGTTAAATAAGTAACAGAAAGCTAAGAATATCATCTTTTTAACTTCAGAAAGTTATTTTGAAAAGCACTAAATCAACTGGTTGAAAAAGAAAGTGAAGTTGCTCAGTTGTGTATGATTCTTTGCGATTCCATTGACTGTAGTCTACCAGGGGGATTCTCCAGGCAAGAATACTGGAGTGGGTGCCATGTAGTCTAGTCCATGGGGATTCTCCAGGCAAGAATACTGGAGTGGGTGCCATGCTCTCCTCCAGGGGATGTTCCCAACCTAGGGATCAAAACCAGGTCTACTGCATTGCATTGCATTGCAGATGGATTCTTTTACCAGCTGAGCTATCACGGAAGCCCAAGAATACTGAAGTGGGTAGACTACCCTTTCTCCAGGGGGTCTTCCTGACCCAGGAATTGAACCAGGGTCTCCCACATTGAAGGTGGGTTCTTTACTAGCTGAGCTATCAGGGAAGCCCACACATATGTATCTATCTATAATTTTACCTTAAGTCCAAAAGGAATAATAAAACACCATTTTCACTAACTTCCTCATATATTTTTATATTTGATGTGTTTCATCCATAGTCTTTATCCAGAATCTATGGTAGTCCTTTTAAGAGGGTGGATAACACAATTTTTATTACTGAAGAAGGAATCAACCTTCATCCTCAACCAATTCAAATCCTGTTGAAGTAGAACTGGTCAGTTTAGAAATAAACATTAAAAGTAACACTCTTGCTTACCAAAGGGAGAAACTTGAACAAGAATATATTTCTAAGCATGTAGCTGCTGTGCTATGCTTAGTCACTCAGTCGTGTCTGACCTGCCAGATTCCTCTGTCTGTGGGAATACTCTAGGCAAGAATACTGGAGTAGGTTGTCATGACCTTCTCCAGGAAATCTTTCCAACCCTGGGATCCTTCCCAGGTCTCCTGCATTGCAGGCAGATTATGTAGACCTAATTCTAAAATCATTCTCTTTCCATGTCAACTATGGAAACTATGATGGGTTTACCTGTATCATCATGTTCTGCTGTGCTTTGTTGCTCAGCTGTGTCTGACTCTTTGTAAATTCATGGAGTGCAGCCTGCCAGGCTCCTCTGTCCATGGGCATTCCAGGCAAGAATACTGTAGTAGGTTGCCATGCCTTTTTGCAGGGAATCTTCCCAAACCAAGGAATAAACCCAGCTCACCTGCATTGCAGGGAGATTCTTTACCATCTGAGCCACGAGGGAAGACCATAATTAACTAAATTGTCTTCATTCCTCTACTTTTTCCAAGTTCCTTTTTGGTCAACTCTTCAAGCTTTTCCAGACCACTTTCAGTGCTTCACAATGATTATAAAAGTTATAAGCTTTAAAACTAGTAGTTGGATTTCATGAACATTTTTCAGATCAATGTTTTGCAAATGTGGCTTATGTTGTAACTTCAGCAGAGGAAACATCAGAGATGCTGATTAAAAAGGAAGATTTTTAGACCCACTAAATAAGAATCTAGAATTTAAAATATGTGAATCTGTAATTTAAGTACATAATTCAGGAAAGCCTAATACACATACAGTTTAAGAAGCTGTTAAGAAGCATACAGAATATATATGAAAAGGAAAACATGTGTTTGGTATTTCATAGTATGTCACATATGTAATTAATCTTATATCATCATAGATACTCAATTTTTGCTGTCTCTCTGTTCAATTCTATATTCATTCCAAAAGGAAATCCTCAGACATTTGAAATGAATCCAAGGCCAACTCATTTTCATTCTGTTGCTTAGATTTGTAAATGCCCTCTTTTCAGCAAATTAAATATAATACTACTAGAAAGGACTTCTGAGATTCTAATTATATCTCTTGAGTATTAGTAATATTTGTAAAAACATATACAGGAAGATTATTAAACATAGTTGACTATGAACAGATTTAATATTGACAAAATTAACTGCCAACTCACTCTATTTTTATGACAATCAGTAATTAAAAGTTAAAGTAGTATCTTTCCTTTTTTATTAGAAAATAACTTTGGAGGTTCTACTAATTAAATTTATTTTTAAACTTGTCAAGAATATTGAAGACATAGGTCAAATATATGGTAGCTATAATTACCATGCCTGTACGTACCATTTTTAGTTAGGCAGTTTTTTTTTTTTTCCTTTCTTTGCATTTGCAGACTGTAATTATTCTTGTCAATTCAAATTCATTACTCTCTGAGAAACACTGTGATTTGCCCCTCTACTAAGTTTTTTTTTTTAATTTTAATATAGGATCCTGATAAGAGATGTTCTCTGACTCAATTAAAATAATACAGCTCCAAAGTTTTATGTTTATCTCTATTCTAATCACATTTGTGTTGGAATATCATACTGTAACAGATTGAGCCTTTTTTCCGTGTGGGTAGGACGGCTCTTGATTATTTTAAGTTACCAAGTGTCAGGATATAGATTGAATATTAATTTAGCCTAAATCACTGTACTACATATTAACTGATTGTGACAATGACAGAATAATTCCAAACTTTGGAGAGTACAAGCCAGCTGCCGTTATCTGGATAAGAATTGCTGGATAAAACCTAATTAATCATGTCTCAGCCTGTGGAATATTACTGTGATTTGCATGTATATAAAGTAATGATAATAAATTAATGTGGCCAAAAAACATCTGTACTACTCAGGCGGATGGACAAAACAATTCTTTGCTTCTTAGAATTCCTGGTTTTAGCTTTATCTGTATCATTAATTCTATTCATTTTTTAATGTTAAATCCTAAATAAGATAATTATAACCTTCTTTATCCTAAAGTTTAAAGGAAAGAAAAAATCTCATTTCTTTGAGGGAATATGATTATATATAAAAATGTCAAATTAAAGCAACTATATAAATTCTCATCTGTTTGCATATCTGAAGCCAGTTTTTTTTTTTCCTCTTCTCTTTTGCTAAATTCTCCTGGCAAAACAAGAAGACGTAGGCATATGCTTACATGACTCATTTACAATGTGTGTTTTCAGTGTTATGGGACATATAAAACAATCTAAAGAAAAATAAAGACAAAGGAAAGCAACAATTGAAGGAAAAATCACATGAAACTACAATTTAACACACAGAAACCATGTCAAAGAATCATTTAACTTACTAATATGGGTAGTTTTACATCCTGTATTTCCAAGCAAGTAAATATGAAAACATAGTAATTATAAGATCCATAATGTTTATAAATTAAATGTACTTGCTCAGGGTAAGTGAGAGTATTATATTACTCTTATTAACAATTAAAAGGATATATTCCCTTATGTCATATAGAATGTTATATAATGTAGCAAACAGTTTGTGTATTTTATGATGCTATGTAATGTAGTATGAGTGACATACTTACCACAGATACAGAAGCTGGAGTTGAAGGATTCTTTGCCTTAGCACATTTAAATATATACCTTCATTAATATAATAAAGCCTAGTTCCTTACAGCTGAACCATCACATTCACTAAATAATATTTTCTGAGCACACAGTTATCATGGCCTGCATAAGGCAAGAATGAATTTAAAGCTATTCATAGAAAAACAAGGAGTGTATCCCATATCAGATGACCTTTTGAGTATTACATGTTCTCTGACCTAAAGTTATTAAGCAGTAGAAAGTCTAAAGTTAAGAGTGTTTATCAAATAGCTTTGATAATTAGTCATTCCAGTTTTCCAATTAAGAAGAAAACAATGTCTTTTTATAATTTCTTAAACTATAAGTGGAATTCACATTTACTTCTGAAAAATGAATGTATTTCCCAGAAGTCCTAAAAAGAGAAAAAAAAAAAAAATTGAACTGAGGACAGAAATGCCTAAATTCATTGACAAAAGGCTGTTATCCATTAACATACTATAAAGATGACCTCAGTGAAGACTTTAGTTTTTCAAACAAATGGATAAGTTGTATATCAAGAATTTATTTTGTTCTTTTTAATTTTCACACCACTATAAATGTGAAACATATTCAAGACACAAAATATTAAAGCCCAGTTCACAGTGGTAATGCAGAAAAATAGACCATCCCTAAGAAGCATTCACTCTAGTGCTAGTTAAAACTGTTCAATAATTAAAAACAAAAACACTTAATAGCAGGTACACAAATCAAGAATGAAATAAAGAAGCCTTTCTCTCTTATTTTTTTCCATACAATATCTTATTATTCCAAGAGATGCGATTTAACTGTATTTGGTCTATTAGCTATGTCCTCCTCCAGGGGATCTTCCCAACCCAGGGACTGAACTCAGGTCTCCTGCATTGTAGGCATATTCTTCACTTTTTGAGCCATCAGGGAAGCCCCTACTAGTCATAGGGCAAATTAAAGCTGTGGACCCTTGTATTCTTTGAAATTTGATTTTCAACTCTGGAATTACTGGAAAAAAAAAGTTAGTATTTATTCTCATCAACATGTGTTTGTAGTCATAATTCCCTTTAATAATTAAAAGAGGCATTTTTCAGAGCAAATCTCATTTTTTTTTCTATTTGCTAAATTTAATACAGATAGTATTGGATCGTGATGTTACCAAATGAATTGGAGATGGTGGGGGGATTGGGGTGTCCCCACTGCTCACAGCTTACAAAAGCAATACTCATAAATGGTAGAAAGGAAAGATGCCTTTCATCAGAATGCCAACAATCTGAGGAAATGGTAGACTTAGTGTCCCCCCAAAACCACCTCTGAAGATTATGCTTGGCCATGAATGTTTTTAAAGGTAAACAGGGAAGTTATCTCAGTTAATCATTGAGATAGGAAGTCAGAGTTGTTGCCACCACCCCCATGTGCAGGCTTGTTGATTCTTTATGATCTTTCTTTAGATGCTATCTTGTTCACAGTTTGTTTGTGAGTTTACTGAAGGGGAAACAAGGGAAGATACCTGATCATCTGTTAATTATTCTTCATTTCTTCTTCTTTAATTTATG
The DNA here is from genome assembly GCF_003369695.1 of Bos indicus x Bos taurus. Lineage (NCBI taxonomy): Eukaryota > Metazoa > Chordata > Mammalia > Artiodactyla > Bovidae > Bos > Bos indicus x Bos taurus. The sequence continues at coordinate 49,587,293 of NC_040101.1, read as the reverse complement.
GGAAGTACCAACAAATTAGGCATTGTATTGTGTGATCAAAAGATATGAAAGGTGTGCTAAAACTGGAGATGAGTAGAGCTTGAGGGTGACTGGTTTGAGGTTAGTGGCAAGACAAAAGGGAACTCATGCAGAGAGCTCGTTCCTGAAAAGGGGTTTTTCCTGCCAAAAGCTGCTTACAAATCCTTACTTGTCATTCCATTTCTGTGGGATCATGGACAAAGGTCTGTCTTCTGTAACTTCTTTGTGCTGATATAAAGTGCTATATTCTTAGAGTGGAAGATGTCCACATGGGTCTGTAACATCTCTTTGCTGACAGTTGTGGTTGCCAATTTATATAAATGGACAGAACAAGCTACAGTTATTTTGATGCCCACAAAAATATAGATTATTATGAGCACTAGTGTTAATTGCATTCTCTTAAGGCCAGTTATTGGAATTGTGCTAGCCATAGACTCAGTATTGTTCAAGATGAAACAGTTTATGTCATGGCTGCAGTCTGGTCATTATGCATTCAGCTTTTCCCCTCTGTTGGCAGTTATGGTATCTGCAAAACAAGTCAGGAATGTGCATCAGACTCTGAGTCTGTGTGACTCTATTGTTCCAATCATTAGCAGCTTGAGTCTGCTTCTTTGTGACTTTGGGATGCCTGAGAGACTTCAGCTATTCTATAAACTAGAGGCAGGAGGCAGGATGGATCCTTTGCACTTGGAGAGGGTACTGCTGTGTTCCAATTTTGATAACTTATTTATTTTAACAAATTAATAAATATAGAGAAAAAAGTATATGAAATGTTACTAATTATGTTTTCCATTTGAATTCATTAAAACTTCTCATTTGGGATTTCAAATGTCTTTCAAATTATATGCCAGCTTCTTCAAACTTTTCATTGAAAATGAACACATACCTTTGTTTGAAAATAAGTGCTATGTTTGATTAGTGACATTTGGTACAGGCAGTATATTCTACGTTCTATACATTCTGTATGCATGACATACAAGCTATAAATTAATATATATATATATATATATATATATATATATAATAGCTGACTATTTTATTTATTTATTTATTTATTTTTTAAATTTTATTTTATTTTTAAACTTTACATAATTGTCTTAGTTTTGCCAAATATCAAAATGAATCCACCACAGGTATACATGTGTTCCCCATCCTGAACCCTCCTCCCTCCTCCCTCCCCATACCATCCCTCTGGGTCGTCCCAGTGCACTAGCCCCAAGCATCCAGTATCGTGCATTGAACCTGGACTGGCAACTCGTTTCATACATGATATTTTACATGTTTCAATGTCATTCTCCCAAATCTTCCCACCCTCTCCCTCTCCCACAGAGTCCATAAGACTGTTCTATACATCAGTGTCTCTTTTGCTGTCTCGTACACAGGGTTATTGTTACCATCTTTCTAAATTCCATATATATGCGTTAGTATACTGTATTGGTGTTTTTCTTTCTGGCTTACTTCACTCTGTATAATAGGCTCCAGTTTCATCCACCTCATTAAAACTGATTCAAATGTATTCTTTTTAATGGCTGAGTAATACTCCATTGTGTATATGTACCATAGCTTTCTTATCCATTCATCTGCTGATGGGCATCTAGGTTGCTTCCATGTCCTGGCTATTATAAACAGTGCTGCGATGAACATTGGGGTACTGACTATTTTACAAATATAAATCTTTTATACTCTATAGAAGATATTAAATATAAATATGATTATAAGTTATGTGCCACAATGGGTTTTGGCTCAAGCATCTGTCCTGTTATTTCAGACTTACACTCTAAAAATTATAATTCATCAAGCAGCATTAGTTTGTTTGAATTTCCATAATTCCATCTGTGTTTTCACAAAAGTGACTAAGAAGTGCATAGTATTTTATGTAGAGATGGAAATTTTTTCTACTCTTCTAGGTACTTTGGCTGGTCTAACAATTAAATTGATATGACAGATTGACAAGAGAAACAAACAAACAAAAAAAAACTAAATTTAATAACAATGTCTCACCCATACACATGGGAGAAACCCAAGAAAACTGAGTAATTCCTGAAAAGGGATAAAGCCACTACTTAAATATCATCTTCAACTAAAAACAAAAGAGGGTGAAAGAGTTGGGAAGTCAATTATGAAGGGTAATTGACCAGGAAATGCACAGTAAACCAATCTAAGGATAATGCAAATTTAGGTCATTGTCTTCTCTGTTGATAAGTTTCTAAAGATTCGATCATCTTCCTCTTGGTTTCATAGTGGAAGAAATCCTTACAAATGGAAACTTCCCTTATGGATGCCCTTTCCCAATAAAATATCTTGCTTTATCAGCACATGTGTCTCCTCAGACAATTCATTTCCAAGTGTTAAACAAGAGCCCTGTTTCAGGCCCTGGAAGGGGTCCGCCTTCCTGCAACAAATGGCGACTCTGGCGGGGACTCTTCTTCTCTGAGACTGACATCCTGAGCATTTGGGGTACTCAGGGGCCAGCTTGCCTGCCAATGGACCAGACCCAGCGGCCACAACTGGGACCCTTTTGTCCCTGGTCTCCTCCTGACGTGGACAACTGGCCAGAGTGCCCCGACCAGTAAGGAACAAGAGACTTTATTGACCTCTCTCCCCTTCCCTCTCTCTTTCCTCTCCTTAACCCTTCCTATCCTTCCCTGTTTTTCTACTCCCCTGGTCCTGGACCCAGGAATCTGGTCGAAGGGCCCTCAGCCTGAGCTGAGAATTGGAGACTGATCACCTCTTCTTGGCAGAGAATTCAAATTCTGGTTCTGTTCTGGTCTGATTTCTAGTAGGGCCGAGTTCCAGTCCTCCCTTCTCTGGAGGCCCAGGGAAAAGTCCCATAATGCCTGGGTATCTGTAGGTCGCAGAAGACATCTGTAAGGCCACCCCTTTCACCCCCCTTTCCTGCCTCCTACCCCTTCTTCTTTCAACCTGGCTTCCTTTCCTCCCTTTGAAATCTTTGATGTTAGTACTTGGATCTGAAGTTCTGTGTCTCTATAGGAAGTTTTCTGAGAGACTGTATTCTTTTATTTAAGGGAGTGTCTGATGAGGACTGCCAGGTTTATATGTGTGTATTTTAACTCTGTGTTCTGATTTTTGATGACCATTTTGCTTTGTCTGGCCACCATTTGGTTTAGACCTGCTGCCATTTTGTTAGAACTTGATTTTCTTTCCCTGTGCCTTGAGACCAGAGCTCTCAGGAACACTTATCTAGACCATCTCTAACTCCTGAGACTGAGGGAAAAGGGGAAAAGGACTTAAAATTTTTATTTATTTCAACTGTTTTTTTTAATAAACTAGTAAATTTTATATTGTAATATCTAATTCATGACTAACTTAGAAAATGAAGCTAGATCTTGCACTGTGTCTGTCTAAATATGTCTTGGTATGTCTTTGTCTCTGGGTAATATTTTTGAGGTTAATTTGTGAATGAGCTCCATTTAACTGGCTTAAAAAAGGTAAGTGCTTACAAATCAAATAATTCTAAATTAAACAATTAATTCCAGGTTCATATGAACTGGGAAACATTCAATATTAAATACCTAATATTAATGTTTGTTTGTTGACCTATCTAATATAGACATGTCTTAGAGTAATTAACATTAAGTAGAATATTTTCATTGTACCTAGGTTTAATATAAGTTAAATATTATATCTGTTACAAGTTTGTCAACCAGGAAATTACCTCGAGTGAAGAAACTTCTAAAAAAATGTAAATGAGATATGAGCTTTTATATAAACTCTATTAAGAATAATTATTCTTTAGAAATATCTGTTTAAAATAGTCTCTCCAGATTGGTGAAACTTAAATTTCTAAGGGTTGTGCTAAGTGTGCTAAGTGTTGGAAGTCTATTGAATAGTTAGGTCATTTCCAAATAAAATAAGATTTTGAAACATTTACTACTAAACACTAATTTCCTTTTACAGAGAAACTAAAGAGATTTGGGACTATAGATGAATAATGTTTGGTGCCATCCTAAAATGTTCTAAGAAAGCAAGGGCTTTAGAAATTATCACTGGTATTTATGCTCACCAATCTATAAAATGCTAATATAAAAGTTAGTTCTTGGTGACTAAATGAAACTTGGAAGTGTGTTTTCTGTATGAAAAAAAAAAAAAAAGAAATAAAAAGGTATGAAAAATACTAAAGAGTTATGCATGATCAGGATTTTTTAAAACTGGATTACAATTAGTTAGATAAATGGATTTTGTTAGAAATGACACAGCCATAAGAAAACTGGTTAGAGGCAAGTAGGTCCAAATTGGTGCAGCTGACTTCACGAGACCTTGAGCCTTGGTATTTAGGTCTATTGTGAGCCCGAGGCCAAGGCGGGTGGCGGGGAGGACCAACCCCATGTCCAAGGAGCCACAGCTGCAAGGGTGCAGAAGGGCCTAGAGGAGCTATCCCACATTGAAGGACAGGAAGAGCAGCAGTGAGGAGATACCCCTCATCCAAGGTAAGGAGCAATGGCTGCGCTTTGCTGGAGCAGCCGTGAAGAGAAACCCCATGCCCAAGGTAAGAGAAACCCAAGTAAGACGGTAGGTGTTGCAAGAGGGCATCAGAGGGCAAACACACTGAAACCATACTCACAGAAAACTAGTCAATCTAATCACACTAGGACCACAGCCTTGTCTAACTCAATGAAACTAAGCCATGCCCGTGGGGCAACCCAAAATGGGCGGGTCCTGGTGGAGAGATTTGACAGAATGTGGTCCACTGGAGAAGGAATGGCAGACCACTTCAGTGTTCTTGCCTTGAGAACCCCATGAACAGTATGAAAAGGCAAAATAATAGGATACTGAAAGAGAACTCTGCAGGTCAGTAGGTGCCCAATATGCTACTGGAGATCAGTGGAGAAATAACTCCAGAAAGAATGAAGGGATGGAGCTAAAGCAAAAACAATACCCAGGTGTGGATGTGACTGGTGATAGAAGCAAGGTCCGATGCTGTAAAGAGCAATATTGCATAGGAACCTGGAATGTCAGGTCCATGAATCAAGGCAAATTGGAAGTGGTCAAACAAGAGATGGCAAGAGTGAATGTTAACATTCTACAAATCATCAAACTGAAATGCACTGGAATGGGTGAATTTAACTCAGATGACCATTATAACTACTACTCCAGACAGGAATCCCTCAGAAGAAATGAAGTGGCCATCATGGTCAACAAAAGAGTCCGAAATGCAGTACTTGGATGCAATCTCAAAAACGACAGAATAATCTCTGTTCGTTTCCAAGGCAAACCATTCAATATCACAGTAATCCAAGTCCATGCACCAACCAGCAACGCTGAAGAAGCTGAAGTTGAACGGTTCTATGAAGACCTACAAGACCTTTTAGAACCAACACCAAAAAAGATGTCCTTTTCATTATAGGGGACTGGAATGCAAAAGTAGGAAGTCAAGAAACACCTGGAGTAACAGGCAAATTTGCCCTTGGAATATGGAATGAAGCAGGGCAAAGACTAATAGAGTTTTGCCAAGAAAATGCACTGGTCATAACAAACACCCTCTTCCAACAACACAAGAAGACTCTATACATGGACATCACCAGATGGTCAACACCAAAATCAAAATGATTATATTCTTTGCAGTCAAAGATGGAGAAGCTCTATACAGTGAGCAAAAACAAGACCAGGAGCTGACTGTGGCTCAGACCATGAACTCCTTATTGCCAAATTCAGACTTAAATTGAAGAAAGTAGGGAAAACCACTAGACCATTCAGGTATGACCTAAATCAAATCCCTTATGATTATACAATGGGTGAGAAATAGATTTAAGGGCCTAGATCTGAAAGATAGAGTGCCTGATGAACTATGGAATGAGGTTCCTGACATTGTACAGGAGACAGGGATCAAGACCATTTCCATAGAAAAGAAATGCAAAAAAGGAAAATGGTTCTCTGGGGAGGCCTTACAAATAGCTGTGAAAAGAAGAGACGCGAAAAGCAAAGGAGAAAATGAAAGATATAAACATCTGAATGCAGAGTTCCAAAGAATAGCAAGAAGAGATAAGAAAGCCTTCTTCAGCGATCAATGCAAATAAATAGAGGAACACAACAGAATGGGAAAGACTAGAGATCTCTTCAAGAAAATCAGAGATACCAAAGGAATATTTCATGCAAAGATGAGCTCGATAAAGGACAGAAATGGTATGGACCTAACAGAAGCAGAAGATGTTAAGAAGAGATGGCAAGAATACAGAGAAGAACTGTACAAAAAAGATCTTCACGACCCAGATAATCACAATGGTGTAATCACTGACCTAGATCCAGACATCCTGGAATGTGAAGTCAAGTGGGCCTTAGTAAGCATCACTACGAACAAAGCTAGTGGAGGTGATGGAATTCCAGTTGAACTATTCCAAATCCTGAAAAATGATGCTGTGAAAGTGCTGCACTCAATATGCCAGCAAAGTTGGAAAACTCAGCAGTGGCCACAGGACTGGAAAAGGTCAGTTTTCATTCCAATCCCAAAGAAAGGCAATGCCAAAGAATGCTCAAACTACCGCACAATTGCACTCATCTCACACGCTAGTAAAGTAATGCTCAAAATTCTCCAAGCCAGGCTTCAGCAATATGTGAACTGTATATTTCCTGATGTTCAAGCTGGTTTTACAAAAGGCAGAGGAACCAGAGATAAAATTGTCAACATCCGCTGGATCATAGAAAAAGCAAGAGAGTTCCAGAAAAACATCTATTTCTGCTTTATTGACTATGCCAAAGCCTTTGACTATGTGGATCACAATAAACTGTGGAAAATTCTGAAAGAGATGGGAATTCCAGACCACCTGATCTGCCTCTTGAGAAACTTGTATGCAGGTCAGGAAGCAACAGTTAGAACTGGACATGGAACAACAGACTGGTTCCAAATAGGAAAAGGAGTTCGTCAAGGCTGTATATTGTCACCCTGTTTATTTAACTTCTATGCAGAGTACATCATGAGAAACGCTGGACTGGAAGAAACATGAACTGGACTCAAGATTGCCGGGAGAAATATCAATAACCTCAGATATGCAGATCACACCACCCTTATGGCAGAAAGTGAAGAGGAACTCAAAAGCCTCTTGATGAAAGTGAAAGTGGAGAGTGAAAAAGTTGGTTTAAAGCTCAACATTCAGAAAACGAAGATCATGGCATCCGGCCCCACCACTTCATGGGAAATAGATGGGGAAACAGTGGAAACAGTGTCAAAGTTTATTTTTCTGGGCTCCAAAATCACTACAGATGGTGACCGCAGCCATGAAATTAAAAGATGCTTACTCCTTGGAAGGAAAGTTATGACCAACCTAGATAGCATATTCAAAAGCAGAGACATTACTTTGCCAACAAAGGTTCGTCTAGTTAAGGCTATGGTTTTTCCTGTGATCACGTATGGATGTGAGAGTTGGACTGTGAAGAAGGCTGAGCACCGAAGAATTGATGCTTTTGAACTGTGGTGTTGGAGAAGACTCTTGAGAGTCCCTTGGACTGCAAGGAGATCCAACCAGTCCATTCTGAAGGAGATCAGCCCTGGAATTTCTTTGGAAGAAATGATGCTAAAGCTGAAACTCCAATACTTTGGCCACCTCATGCGAAGAGTTGACTCATTGGAAAAGACTCTGATGCTGGGAGGGATTGAGGGCAGGAGGAGAAGGGGACGACAGAGGATGAGATGGCTGGATGGCATTGCCAACTCGATGGACGTGAGTCTCAGTTAACTTCGGGTTGGTGATGGACAGTGAGGCCTGGCGTGTTGTGATTCATGGGGTCGCAAAGAGTCGGACACGACTGAGCGACTGATCTGATCTGATCTGTGACATGTCAGCAAGCTGAATGATACACCCATCACACTGACTAAATCTGACCAAAAAGTTATAAACCCTTTTAATTGATCTTTTAAATAAAACTTCCTAAATAGATTTCTTTTGAAGTTCTTTTGACCTCTGGGTAACTTTGGGGTTCTTCAGAGGGCCCCTGAAACATCCCAAAGAGAGATATTAAACTGTGTTTATTTGATTGGTTAAATTATATGAAAAAGATGATCAAATTAGTAATAAATCCGTTCATGGTATAATGTATGTTAAAATTACTAATACAGATATCCTATAAATTATATGGATTTCTTAACATTCTGATACGTCCTGGTATTCTAATAGAAAACTTGATGACTTCACAAAAGTTAACAAAAGGACTGAATGAACCAATGAATATGCTTATAACTTTTATGGTTTCTATCTGAAAAATTACGGGTTTTCAGGGAGTAGGGAAAACCTTCCTCTCAAACGAATTATGACAATAATTTGGTAAAATTAAACGTTATAAAAAAACAATTATACTTTCTCTCTATCTGACTCCTCCAAAAATTGGAAATTCTTAGGTTTCTATCAAATGAGTTAGGAAAGTTATCTCACGAGTAGAAAAATCTCAAGAAATTTTTGAGACCTTAAAAAGGGAAGAATTCACCTAGATTTGTTATGCAAAATCTGTGATAAGCCTTTGGTGTGAGTTTCCCAGCCCTGTTTTATTTTAAAAGTTCAGCCTTAGACACTATAAATGTTTCAGCAAAATAAAAAGTCTATGATCAATATGATCATATGATGGTTATATAAACCATCAGACCAAAATTAATGAGAACAGACCTATTTTGCAAACAAGCTAGCCTTAATTTGGTTATATTTGATAAAAATGAGGATAACTTTAGGGAGAAAAAGATATTTCAAAAAATATTAAATCCCAGTTTGTTAATGGAGATCTGCATCTAGTAAGATTCATCTCTTAGGTAGTTCTTTGCTGTTATGTGATATTAATGTAAAATTTAATTGAATTCTTAAAGAACACCCTAAGTTTGTTTCTGAAGCTTATCTCAGTAATCTATCTTTGGATGAAGATCAGATGGCTTATGACCTGCAACCAGGACTGGAAAAAGACATAATTTAAGGGACTGTTTCCAACCTGGATGGAGGGACTTTTTTTTTTTTTTTTTTTTACCAGTTACTCTTAACTAGCTCATGCACAATGAAACTGAAGGGAAATTAACTCTTAGATTAATTCCCACTTCCAAAGGCCCCTACAGTGGATTGGTCTATAGAGAAGACAGCTGACCTGATCTCACCTTAAAATGATGCTCAAGCAGGAGAAACTACAGTACACCAGGATGAGAAGATGACGACATCAGAGGTGGACAGCTTGCCCAAGATGCTGGACCTGATTCGTATGATCACTCTTGACTTCTTAGACTTTTGCATATAAATCAAATGTTTTTCTATCATAAGCCTGATTCTATGCTAGTTTTAGAAATCAATTCAATTATTGAGTTTATGGCCAATTACCTGTGTCTAGTTCTTGGTTACCTTGTTAAATTTCTCTAATACAAGATTCTAACTGGTTGGCCCTGAGAAAATTTACTTTAAAAATATTATAGTCATATTCAGGTTACTGTGATATTACTAGGTGGGATCCCCCCACCGGGCCAATTAATAATGACTGCTCTGACTCTGGCCATAAATTTGAGCTTTTTTCTATTACTCAAGCTCAATCAGAGCAATAAGAAAAGTTTCAGCAAGGGAGGAAAAAATCTCCCACAATTATGGGATGGATTTATATAGATAACACCAGGGTGTGGTAATTTAGGTTTAAAGTCTCCTCTGTGTAGGAAACAATTAAATCATACTAAGGACAATCAGTCTAGTAACACTAGAAAATGGGGCTATGTGCCTTATAGATGGTACCAATATATAATTTCCCTGGAAGATAAAGATTCTACAGAGCAGACTAAGTCAGATGACCTGAGATATACTGGGCTACATCTAATGGAAGCTATTAACTTAAGTCTTACTTGTGACTTTACTAATACTGCTGGCTATGTTATTTGTATTTCACCTATTTTACAAAATTGCTGTTTCTTACACTGTCAAATGTGTGTCTGAGACCTCTAATAGAATAATATATAGTCCCATATGAGATCGATGATGGTAACAGTGTAACTCTAGATATGGGAAGAAGCAAAAAGAGGGAATATTTTCCTGGACCAAGAGGCTAGCAAGACAGGTGGTCCAGAGAATTTTGAATACTGTTTTATGGCCTAATCCAATAACAGCACATTGAGTGGCCTGTCAACAAAATCTTTGCCAAACCTGAGAATGGACATTCTCAGCACCATGGGATAAAATGGTCATGAAATGCCCCCCTCAAAATCATGGTCAAGTTTATGAGCATAAAGGGGCTCTACCAACTGACGACTGACACTTGCCATCTACACCTACAAAGATTAAATCATGGCTGTTGCAACTACTGAGTTTCAATGCCCCTGAAAGTAGTTCAGGGTGAAAATCAGGAATGAGGCACTCTGTGCTCTGGGAAAACCTGGCAGAACAGGCCTTCACATAGTTAAATCTTTTCAGGAGAAGGTTTTATGAGTCCCAATTCTTGCATCTTCTCATACCTAGAGAAACACTGACGTCATTAATGGTGAAATCTGCTTTGGCTATTAGAGTAGCTATGGTTCAGATATTCTGGGAAATAACTAGGTGATGCTATGGGTGTACTTTCAGATTAGACCTTTTATTGCTAAACACTTGAGTTTTCTGAGTCATGTCAGGCTTGGATGCCACCATTCTCAAAACAGTGTCTGCTGGAAGCTAGTAACTGTGCCCTTACTTTTTATAAAACAGGCAACTGGCTACATGTCTCCCTGAAGTGACAGGTCCAGACTGGGTTTCAAGCCTATTCTTTTAAAAATAAATGAGATTTATTTTGTCTACTAAATTCCAGTTATCACTCCTCCAACTACTTCTAACTGGGTTTGTTACACCAAAATGGCAGACCAAGGGATTGAGATTTTGTAATCATACAAGACTCAGATCTAGAACTTGGAACTCAGAAATACTTCCAATTCAGTGTCTATACTCCAAGCTGAGGCAGTTCTATGCTCCATTTTGACAGGAAGTTATCACAGTCATAGTTGCCTAGTTCCCTAAATTAAAACTGAGTATAACTCTGTGGGGCTCTGGAGTAGAAATCTGTTCTGTGTTCTTCATTTCTTGTCTGTAGGATATAGTCTTCATTCAGCCTCCTTGACCTTCCCTGAGTTCCAAAGGGTGGATTCAAACCGTTGTTAATCAGGGAAGGGAGGGGATACAGAAACAGAGAAACAATCAAAGGTTGGTACAGCCTCCAGAGTCCTGGTTCCTACCCAAAGAAATATGCATTAACAATGTCTGAGACCCCACCCAGGTGGAGGATGGTAACTTCAGACTGAACACAAGATTCCTGGAGCACAGCTCTGTTGCCTCACCACCAATCAATCAAAAAGGGTCACAAACCCTGCAACCCTCACCCCAAATGTTGCCTTCTGTTTTCAGGGATCAGAGATGACCATCCTGTTAGGTCTACCATTTGGCCCTTGTCTATTTCATCTCTGAAAGGGGCCAATAGTTTCAAACTAAATTGCTGTTACTACAAGGGTGGAAGCTGGTTTCAGATGTGGAACACCCCAACTTAGATCAGGTAGAGAGAGACATCTGCTCTGCTAGGCAGGCCTAGGCCCATGCACAGCAGGAAGATGTTATAGAAGGAAGAGACCTCTGCCCCAATTCCCAAGAAGTATCTTGAGTATGAAGTCTGTCAGGGGGTAATTGTAAGGGGAAGCACACTGATTGAAACCACCCACCCTGGCCAGGCACCACAGTAACCATTTGCATGTGTTGTTTTATGACAGGGGATCCTGATAAGGAATACTGAACAAATAAGCAACCAACAACTGGAAGAGTTCAGGAAAGGTCTAAAGGAGACAGCTCATGTCCATTCACTTCCCAGAATCCCTCTCGCTAGTATCCATCTTGGCTGACCGATGCGTGCACCACCAGGAAAGACACTGAATTAGAATGATTGGCCAAAGACCACCCGGAAACTAATCCCATCACCATAAAACCTGAGACTGTGAGCCACGCGTCAGAGCAGTTCTCCTGGGTTCCCTTACCCTACTGCTCTCCACCCGGATGCCCTTTCCTAATAAAATCTCTTGCTTTGTCAGCACATGTGTCTCCTCAGACAATTCATTTCTGAGTGTTAGGCAACAGCCCAGTTTCGGGCCCTGGAAAGGGTCTACCTTTCTGCAAGAGGACCAGATGCCATGATCTTTGTTTTCTGAATGTTGAGCTTTAAGCCAACTTTTTCACTCTCCTCTTTCACTTTCATCAAGAGTCTTTAGTTCTTCTTCACTTTTTGCCATAAGGGTGGTGTCATCTGCATATCTGAGATTATTGATATTTCTCCCAGCAATCTTGATTCCAGCTTGTCCTTCATCCAGCCTAACATTTCTCATTATGTACTCTGCATATAAGTTAAACAAGTAGGGTGACAATATACAGCCTTGACGTACTCCTTTCCTCATTTGGAACCAGTCTGTTGTTCCATATCCAGTTCTAACTGTTGCTTCCTGACCTGTATACAGATTTCTCAAGAGGCAGGGGGCCTGGTATTTAGGTCTTCCTATTTAGGTTATTACTAAGTATTGAGTAGAGTCCCTGTACTATAGAGTAGGTCCTCATTGCTTATCTATTTTATATAGCAGCGTGTATCTATTAATACTTATCTCCTAATTTATGACCCCCTTCCTTTCCCCTTTGGTAACTGTAAGTTTGCTTTTAAAGTCTAGGAGTCTGTTTTTGTTTTGTAAATAAGTGCACTTGTGTCATTGTTAAAATTCCACATATAAGTGTTATCATATAATATTTGTCATTCTCTTACTTCACTTAGTATGATAATCTCTATGTCCATCCATGTTGTTGCAAATGGCATTATTACATTCTTTCATATGGCTCAGCAATATCCCATTGCATGAAATTCTCCAGGCAAGAATACTGGAGTGGGTAGCCATTCCTTTCTCCATGGGATCTTGCCAACCCAGGGATTGATCTCAGGTCTCCTGCATTGCAGGCAGATTCTTAACAGTCTGAGCTATCAAGGAAGCCCTATATATACCACATCTTCTCTATCCATTCATCTATTGATGGACACTTAGGTTGCTTCCATTGCCAACAAAAGTTTGTCTAGTCAAGGCTATGGTTTTTCCTGTGGTCATGTATGGATGTGAGAGTTGGACAGTGAAGAAGGCTGAGCGCCGAAGAATTGATGCTTTTGAACTGTGGTGCTGGAGAAGACTCTTGAGAGTCCCTTGGACTGCAAGGAGATCCAACCAGTACGTTCTGAAGGAGATCAGCCCTGGGATTTCTTTGGAAGGAATGATGCTAAAGCTGAAACTCCAGTACTTTGGCCACCTCATGTGAAGAGTTGACTCATTGGAAAAGACTCTGATGCTGGGAGGGATTGGGGGCAAGAGGAGAAGGGGACGACAGAGGATGAGATGGCTGGATGGCATCACTGATTCGATGGACATGAGTCTAAGTGAACTCCAGGAGTTGGTGATGGCCAGGGAGGCCTGGTGTGCTGCGATTCATGTGGTCGCAAAGAGTCGGACACGACTGAGCGACTGAACTGAACTGGTCTAGGTTGCTTCCATGTCTTGGTTGTTGTAAACAGTACTGTAGAGAACACTGAGGTGCATGTATCTTTGTAAACTACGGTTTTCTCTGGATATATGGCCAGAAGTAGGAGTCCTGGATCATATGGTAGCTTTATTTTTTTTTTTAAGGAACCTTCATACAGTTCTCCATAGTGGCTATACCAATTTACATTCTCCAACAGTGTAGGAGGGTTCCATTTTCTCCATATCCTCTCCAATATTTAGTGTTTGTAGACATTTTGATGATGTCCATTCTGACCAGGGTAAAGTGATACCTCACCAAGGATTTAACTCTGGCCACGGCAGAGAAAGCACTGACTCCTAAACACCAGACCTCCAGGGAACTCCCTCAATGTAGTTTTGATTTGCATTTCTCTAGTTAGTGTTTCAACATTTCTTTTATGTGATCTATGTTTTTCATGATTTATCTTTTTCTTTTACTGTGGCTTATACAATTTATGTTCAAAAACATTTTTATCTGTGCCTGAGATAGTAAGTGTTTATCTATAATTTTCTTAGCTGTTGAACAGTGATTTAATTGATAAATTTCTAAGTAAAAATAAAAGTGGTTATGAAAATAAAAATGTAAACATTAAAATACAAATCATTATTATGCCCATTCAGATTAAAGCAAAAGTTATGCTAAAGCTTACACAGAAATACTTGGTTTATAAAGTATCATATGCATGTTGCCCTTAAGAATCTTGCTAACATAGAGAACTTCAGTTACTCCAAATTTAGTTATTGTCATTAGTATTTTACTTTTATTCGTGAACAAAAGACAAGCAACTGAGAATAAAATGATTCTGCAAAATAAGAAACTCTCATCATTTTCAGGCAAAAGAAAAGATTAATCCTAATTCCAGTCTGCAGAGAGAAGGCAGGTTATGATGAGACAAAGTTTCTGCTATCCAGAAGTAAAATCATCTGAGTTAGGTTGGCAGTTAAAGGTGACACGTGAAAGTGAAAATTAGGAGCACAGTCATGTCCACACTTTGTGATTCCATGGACTGCAGCCTGTCCAGCTCCTCTGTCCATGGAATTTTCCAGGCAAGAGTACTGCAGTGGACTGCCATTTCCTTCTCCAGGGGATCTTCCCAACATGGAGATTGAACCCAGATCTCCCACACTGCAGGCAGATTTTTTACCAGCTGAACCACAGATCAGATCAGATCAGATCAGTCGCTCAGTCGTGTCTGACTCTTTGCAACCCCATGAATCGCAGCACGCCAGGCCTCCCTGGCCATCACCAACTCCCGGAGTTCACTCAGACTCATGTCCATCGAATCATAACTTTCCTTCCAAGGATTAAGCGTCTTTTAATTTCATGGCTGCAATCACCATCTGTAGTGATTTTGGAGCCCAGAAAAATAAAGTCTGACTGTTTCCACTGTTTCCCCATCTATTTCCCATGAAGTGATGGGACCGGATGCCATGATCTTCGTTTTCTGAATGTTGAGCTTTAAGCCAACTTTTTCACTCTCCACTTTCACTTTCATCAAGAGGCTTTTTAGTTCCTCTTCACTTTCTGCCATAAGGGTGGTGTCATCTGCATATCTGAGGTTATTGATATTTCTCCCCGCAATCTTGATTCCCGCTTGTGTTTCTTCCAGTCCAGCGTTTTTCATGATGTACTCTGCATAGAAGTTAAATAAACAGGGTGATAATATACAGCCTTGACGTACTCCTTTTCCTATTTGGAACCAGTCTGTTGTTCCATGGTTCCTTGGGCTGAACCACAAAGGAAGCCCACAAATGATATGGACTCTCTTAATTATATGAAATGCTTTATGTCATTTGTCTTTCTTTTAGAAAATATATCATCATGTTCACATCTTTAGATGGCAAAACATCTAATTGGCAAATGCTCTGTTTTCATATTTTGGAAAGTTAGATCAGAGTGGATTTTACTGGTTGTAGAATTTCAAATTGAAATCACTATGTTACATATTAAAAAAAAAAAAAAAAACATTTAGAGGTTGACTAAGTTCAGTAATTGACATGAAAGGCTAGTTTTTCAAAGCATTATGTCCTTTTATGGAAATGCTATAAAATAAAACCTTTGCAAATTATTTTTTGTAAGTTTGAAAAATTATTCAGCTTAGAAAGAAACGTATATATATATATATATGTGTATATGTGTATATCTTATACATTTTCCTCATTTTCTTCTACTTGTGAGTAATAAAAAAATAAACAATGAATTTAAATGAATGTAAGAGGACAAGAAGGTTGAATGGCATCACTGACAAAATGGACATGAGTTTGAGCAAGCTCCCGGAGATGGTGAAGGACAGGGAAGCCTGGCATACTTTAGTCCATGGGGTTGCAAAGAGTTGGATATGACAGAATGACTGAACAGCAACAACAAGATGGATTTATTTTCAGATCCATTATTTTTCAGTGATAGATTTATTTTTCTTCTGTCACTCATTGGCACCTTTTGATTTCTATTGAAGAAAACACAGTTAAAATTATAGAAGTATAGCACAAAAAGAACAATCAAGACTGTATTCTGCCATTTTATTTATGCCTAAAATAACTATGTAGCATAGCTATTATTCTTTTCACAAAGTAAGTTCTGAAAGTACTCATGTTTATAAAGTTCACCATTTTCTAAGCTGTTTAGCCTCCAAGCTGATTCTAACTAAGCAGTAGAAAAGGATAAAGATGTGGCCTGTAGCACTCTAGGTAATTTCAGTATCTTTTTTACTCATCAGTTCAGTTCAGTTGCTCAGTCGTATCTGACTCTTTGTGACCCCATGAACTGCAGCATGCCAGGCCTCCCTGTCCATCATCAACTCCCAAAGCCTACCCAAACTCATGTCCACTGAGTAAGTGATGTCATCCAACCATCTCATGCTTTGTCATCCCCTTCTCCTCCTGCCTTCAATCTTTCCCAGCATCAGGGTCTTTTCTTTTTTTTATTTTATTTTTAAATATAAATGTATTTATTTTAATTGGAGGCTAATTACTTTACAATATTGTATTGGTTTTGCCATACTTCTTTGCATCAGGTGGCCAAAGTATTGGAGTTTCAGCTTCAGCACCAGTCCTTCCAATGAAAATTCAGGACTGATTTCCTTTAGGATGGACTGGTTGGATCTCCTTGCTGTCCAAGGGACTCTCAAGAGTCTTCTCCAACACCACAGTTACTCATGATTTTGCAAACTTCAGGTGAACAAATGTGATAGTTCTTAACAATCTGTTAATAGTTTGGTTAAATTATATGCATAAATATTATTGATTCTAAGCCCCATGATTCTCTCAATAGTTCATAACTTTAACATTTCTCTCCATTTTCAAGTATCCAAAATTACTATTATTTAATGGGGGATAGTAGTTATTTTCATCTACATATCTGAGGTTGTGGAGCTTCATAGGCATAAACATTCTAATGGCAGAAAGCAAAGAGGAACTAAAGAGCTTCTTGTTGAGGGTGAAGAAGGAGAGTGAAAGAGTTGGCTTAAAACTAAATATTAACAAAAACTAAGATCATGGCATCTGGCCCCACTACTTCATGGCAAATAGAAGGGGAAAAGGTGGAAGTAGTGACAGATTTCCTCTTCTTGCTCTCTAATATCACTGTGGATAGTGACTGCAGCCATGAAATCAGAAGACAATTGCTTTTTGGCAGGAAATCTATGAAAAACCTAGACAGTGTGTTGAAAAGAAGAGACTTACTCTGCCATAAAGGTCTGTATAGTTAAGGTTATGGTCTTCTCAGTGGTCAGGTACAGTTGTGAGAGATGGACTGTAAAAAAGGCAGAACTCTAAGCAATTGATGCCTTCAAAGTGTGGTGCTGGAGAAGGCTCCTGAAAGTCCCCTGGACAGCAAGGAGATAAAGACAGTCAATCTTAAGGGAATAAACCCTGAATATTAATTGCAAGGACTGATGCTGAAGCTGAAGCTCCAGTATTTCCAGTATTTCGGTCATCTGATGGGAACAGCTGACTCATTGGAGAAATCCCTAATCCTGGGAAAGACTGAGGGCAGAAGGAGAAGAGGGCATCAGAGGATGAGATGGCTCTATGTCATCACCAATGCAATGGACATGAATTTCGGCAAATTTCAGGACATGGTGAGGGACAGGAAGGCCTGGTGTGCTACCGTCCATGGAGTCACAAAGAGTTGGACATGACTGGGTGACTGAACGACAACAACGGCTAGTTACCTTGAAGAAGGTAGAAATTTGTAGAGGAAATTTGCCCACAGAAAACTCTCTAAGACTGAATTTTGCATACTTCTGACGTTTAACAGATTATAAGGACAAAAGACCAATACTTATACATAAATTGGGTTGTAATAATATTGAAGACTTCAGTGTAAATTTAAGCAATAAACACCTATGAAAACTAGAAGTTGTTTTCCCTTCAACCTTATCCTTAAAATCATCTTATTAACAGTCAAGAGGAGCCTAATCTTTCCTATTTCCTTAAATACTACAAAAAATGTCTTCTATTTCTTCTATAATATTTCTTTTTTTTCTTTTTTTAAATTTAATTTTATTTTTAACAATACAGTATTGTATTGCCATATATCAACAGGAATCTGCCACAGTTAAACACGTGTTCCCCATTTCTTAAACAATATAATAAATTAGTAGAAAACCAAACTCTGTAATCAATTAATCAGTCTATCAATCAAATATTTGAGTTCTTAGATACTTTTTTTCTTTAATCTTTATTTGATAATGGTTATGAGGTGAAGACTTAGATCCTAACTTTAAGAACAAATATTTATTAGATGCTAAAATGAGGAATTTTATAGTCACATTGACCTGATGTTGAATCTCATCTTATCACTTTGCAGCTATGAGATTTGGGGAATTAGGTAATGCCTTTACATTTCAATTGTTCTACATACAGTATATGATTAAAAAAAAAAAAAAACTCACCTCAGAAGAGGAAATAATTTGTGCAAAATATTTATCATGTTATATAATATATAGTAAGTTATCAATAAGAATAAATATAATTTTTATCCACTTCAAAAATAATTCATTTTAAAACACTTTAATTGATGTCTACAATATGAAAACTCATTTTGGAGACAAATATTTTATGGCAATCATGGCTACTGTGCCCAGAAAACACTGAACTTGTACAGAATGTATTGTCACATGACTAAAATCTGTTTCCCATTCTGTTTCCTAATAGCCAGTCCCTATTAGGACTGAGAAACTCTTCCCCTTTCATATGTGAAATAAATCCTATTCCTTCTATCCTGAACCTCTTGGGGTTCTGGAAGTGCTGTAATTCACAGCTCTCAGAACTCCTCTCAGTCCCACAGGAGGTGAGTGGGAGACTGGTGATATAGGGGTAATTGGGTTGCTTATCAATAGGAAAGAAACATGACAGAAAGAAGATCACAGAGAAATAATGCAAATGTGAGAATATGAGGTGGAGACTAAAATGTGGGCTCCCAAAGCTGGATATATTTAAATGCAGGCTTTGCCACCAAGTATCTGTATATCATCAGGAAAGTTTTTGAGCCGTTTTGTGTAGTTTTTAATCTACAAACTGGTGATAATAATAGCTATCATGTTAGGTTGTTGTGAATATTAAACAGGATAACATAATCTCAGGTCCTTATTATAACCCTTATTGCAAAAAGTGAAGAACTAAAGAGACTCTTGATAAAAGTGAAAGAGGAGAGTGAAAAAGTTGGCTTAAAGCTCAACATTCAGAAAACTAAGATCATGGCATCCAGTCCCATCACTTCATGGCAAATAGATGGGGAAACAGTGGAAACTGTGGCTGACTTTATTATTTTGGGCTCCAAAATCACTGCAGATGGTGACTGCAGCCATGAAATTAAAAGATGCTTAGTCTTTGGAAGGAAAGTTATGACCAACCTAGACAGCATATTAAAAAGTAGAAACATTACTTTGCCACCAAAGGTCCATCTAGTCAAAGCTATGATTTTTCCAGTAGTCATGTATGGATGTGAGAGTTGGAGTATAAAGAAAGCTGAGCGCTGAAGAATTGATGCTTTTCGATTGTGGTGTTGGAGAAGACTCTTGAGAGTCCGTTGGATTGCAAGGAGATCCAACCAGTCCATCCTAAAGGAAATCAGTCCTGAATGTTCATTGGAAGGACTGATGTTGATGCTGAAACTCCAATACTTTGGCCACCTGATGCAAAGAGCTGACTCATTTGAAAAAGATCTTGATGCTGGGGAAGACTGAGGACAGGAGGAGAAGGGGACGACAGAGGATGAGATGGTTGGATGGCATCATCAGACTCAATGAACATGAGTTTGGGTAGGCTCTGGGATTTGGTGATGGACAGGGAGGCCTGGCATGCTGCAGTTCATGGTTTCGCAAAGAGTCAGACACAACTGAGCAACTGAACTGAACAGAATTGATAGTTCAGCTATTGTAAAGTGTGTGTGTGTGTCTGTACATGTGTGTGCATGTGTGCTCAGTCATGTCCCACTCTTTGCAACCCTGGGCACTGCAGCCTGCCAGGTGCCTCTGTCCATGAAATTTTCCAGGCAGGAATACTGGAGCAGGTTGTCATTCCCCCCCCCCCCCCCCCCCCCCCCCGCCCAGGGATCTTTCCTGACCTAGGGATCAAACCTGCATCTCTTACACCTCCTACATTGGCAGGTGGATCCTTTCACCACTGTGCTACCTGGGAAGTCCTGCTGTAAAGTATAAAATTAACTAAAGAAGGAGGAGTAGAAGAAGGGCAAGTACAGAGAGAATAAGAACATTATTCACTGGGTGCGGGGAGCCGATATGAGGCACTCCGCCCATGGCAAAGGTCATGAGGAAGGAGGCTCGACATACGCAAAGGTGGGATCGAGCCTCAGGAGTCCCCCTGGAAATCCTAGAGCATCTACCCCCATAACCAGAGCCTGCCTACTTTGCTACTTTGTGCTCTCACTTACACCTCTGACTTTACGGGGGGCTGTCCCCCACCACCTCTTTTGGAGAAGGAGTTAACTTAGAGCTCCAGTTAATAATAATTCCTGGGCATGATAGAAATGTTTCAACCTACAAACTCCTCTGAAGGTTTTCTAGCCTGCCTGACAGGCTTTTCTGGCCACATGTGATTGCTCACAGCCTCCCAACCATGAGAGGCACGAGATGCTTTAAACCTTCTAAAAACAGGTTCCTTAGAAAAGTTAGAAAACCATTAGTATAAGTATAGTGGGCTGATTAGAAATTGTACTGGTGAAGGGTTTTTCATTTGTTGAGCCAATGTTTGTTGCTAAGTCTCCACATCCCCTGCCCTTACACACATTAATGAATATATAGAAGAAATAAGTATTAACCTTTGATATTAATCACGTTAGACCTTAAGCTAAGTAAATTCTTTCCTTAATTAAAACGCACTACACCCTCACCCTATAGGAATGTAACTTTATTTGGGTGACATCTGTTTTAAGAATAATCACCCCTGGAGAAATAAGTGTCCTGGTTGACTGACCATTGTCACAAGGAGAGGGTCATAAATTGTCAGCAGGCCCCCTGGCCAGAAGATGATGTAACACCCCTAAGACCTCTGTATACATTTGTATGAAGCACCTGATTTTGATAAAAGTCAGGACTGCTGACCCCGCGTGACTTTTGCATAACATCTCAATGTATAAAAGTAGACCATGGAAAATAAAAAATTGGCATCAGTTCCTCGAAAGAATGGTCTCCCCATGTCTCTCTCTCTCTCAAACTCTGGCTGAGTCTCCATCTGGAGCGTGGAACCCGCCATGCTTACTATGCCTGGGCTTCTAAGATCTGACTGGGGAGGTCTCAGTGTCTCCTCTCCTTTGGGAGAATGGAAGGACGCCTGCGGCCTACGTAAGTGGTGCCAGCTTCTTGTCTTGAAGTTTTATTGGTCTCCCGCGTAAACCAAGCAACTCAGCCTCTTTTCTCCACTGAATTTCCCTACTGAGCTATCCTCATTCTATTACTCTTTATATCTCTAATTAATATCTAATTGAAGCTATTGTATCCTGACCCTCGCCGACGCTGTCCCCGCTTCGAACTCCCTGGATCAGCTGGGGCTGGACCCCAGCAACTGGGGGAAAAAATGGAAAGAAATTAAACCAAAGAAAGCAAAAAAAAAAAAAAAAAAAGGGTAAAATTTTAGTTTGTAAAGATTTAACACTAGACAGAAATAACAGGTATTGGTAAGTATTATGGAGAATTGAAATTCCTGCATGCATTTTGATGAGAATGTAAAACATGCAGGCACTTGGAATATACTATGGCAGCTATTCAGTAAATTTAATATGGAGATATTTATATGGTTCTGCAGTTTCACAATAGGTATACACCCAAGAGAAATGAAACAGGTACACACACAAACTTGTACAGAAATGTTCATAGCAGCATTATTCACCATAGCAAAAAGTGGAAATAATCTAAATGTTCATCAATTGATAAATAGATAAATGAAATGTATATCTATACAATGTAATAGTTTTCAGCCATAAAAGTGATTGAAGTACGACTGCATGCTATAACATTGATGAACTATGAAAGCAATATAGTATGTAAAAGAAGCCAGACACAAGTGCTGCATATTTTATGACTCCATTTATATGACATATCCAGCACAGGCAAATATGAAAAGAGAAAATAGTTACCAGGGGCTGGGGGTGGGGGACTATTACTAATGGGTATGGGAGTTATTTGGGGGGATTAAATTGTTTTGGAATTAGATTGTGTTGATGGTTGTGCAACTTTGTGACTATACTAAAAACCACTGAATTGTACACTTTAAAAATAGATTTTATGGTATATAAATTATATTTCTATAAAGGCACAGTTGATACAGGAAAAGTAAAGCATAAAAAGAGCACAATATGACAAAGAAATAGTGAACTCTGTACAGAAAGATATGCAATTTTGAAATAAACAGTTCAACTTCTTTCCGCATAGAACAATGAATAAAATGTAATTTTTCCCTCTTGAGATCACTAAGTTATTGAGTAGCAAAATATGTTTAGTTAATCAGAAGAAGCACAGAAAAAAACAAAGTGAATAAAATAAGAACAAAAAAATGAAGTGTAATTACTATATTTAAGATACACTATTAAATATTCAGAGAAGGCAATGGCACCCTACTCCAGTACTTTTGCCTAGAAAATCCCATGGACGGAGGAGCCTGGTAGGCTGCAGTCCATGGGGTCGCTAAGAGTCGGACACGACTTCACTTTCACTTTCACTTTTCACTTTCATGCATTGGAGAAGGAAATGGCAACCCAGTCCAGTGCTCTTGCCTGGAGAATCCCAGGAACGGGAAGCCTGGTGGGCTGCCGTCTATGGGAACACACAGAGTTGGACATGACTAAAGCGACGTAGCAGTGGCATTAAATAATTTAAGCTTGCAACTTTTTATCAAAATGCTACTTTTATATAAACATGACTTGACATAAATACAATTCTATTAAATATACAACTTTATATATTAATTCCAAAATCTATCCTCCTGAGCCTCTTTAAAAAATACAAAGAATAACAGCAGTTGTGTAATCATGCCTCCGGCTCTGGCAGTATTGTAATCTAATTTTCCCAGCTTCACATTCAAGTCTCTCTTCTTTTAAAAAAAAAATATCAAAGATTCTCCAGACATATATTTCATAGCTTCTTTTGTCCTATATTTTATTCAACTGTCTGGGCTTATGAACGTCACCATGATACCCATGAAGAGTAGTATGAAATATTGGTTTATCAACATGAATGGAGCTTGCAATTTCTGAAGTAACCAAGAGTTATGATTTATAGGAGGATGTTAAGAACATCTAGGAGTTTTTTTTTAAGATGGTTAATAATGCATGAAACTTCACTCATCTACTTGGCATTTAGCTTTTACAGACACTAGAACAGTTCCTTTCAGTAATAACTAACAACAAAACCACTCAGAACAACTGATGTGAAATTTGCTAACTTAAGGCTCTTAGATGTTGCCCTGTGCTGTCTCTGATATTAAGATGGGAAGATCTAGACCAGAGCAATAACCAAAACCTTTCTAATCTGTTAGACATTTTTATTGACTAGTCAGTGCACATACACCATCAACCAACATTTCAGGTAAGTGAAAACATCAACTTATGTGGTTCCCTTTGAAGTTTCTATTATAATTATGGAATAGTATGGTGGCTCAGAGGATAAAGAATCTGCCTACCAGGAGACCCAGTTTCGATTCCTGAGTTGGGAAGATCCATTGGAGGAGGAAATGGCAAACGACTCCAGTAGTCTTGCCTGGAGAATTCCATGGACAGAGAAGCCTGGTGAGCTACAGTCCATGAGATGGCAAAGAGTTGGACATGACAGTGACTAACAACCACACACCAAAGTGAAGAAAAATATAAATGTTTGCACATGTGTGTCAATATTGGAGACAATATACAAGTAAATTTCTTCACTGATTCCTAAATTATTTATCCAAGCAGTCATCTCTTATTATCTGTACTAGCTCTTATTTCATTAGCTTCAGTTCAGTGCAGATGCTCAGTCCTGTTGGATTTGTGACCCCATGGATTGCAGCACACCTGGTTTCCCTGTCCATCACCAACTTCTGGAGGTTACTCAAACTCATGTCCATTGAGTCAGTGATGCCATACAACCATCTCATCCTCTGTTGTCCTCTTCTCCTCCCACCTTCAATCTTTCCCAGTAAAAGGGTCTTTTCCAATGAGTCAGTTCTTCACATCATTGGCCAAAGTATTGGAATTTCAGCTTCAGAATCAGTCCTTCCAATGAATATTCAGGACTGATTTCCTTTAGGATAGACTGGTTGGATTTCCCTGCAGTCCAAGGGACTCTCAAGACTCTTCTCCAATACTACAGTTCAAAAGCATCATTTCTTTGGTGCTAAGCTTTCTTTATTTTATTATTTTTTAAATTTTATTTTATTTTTAAACTTTACAATATTGTAAGCTTTCTTTATACTCCAATTCTCACATACATACATGATTACTGGAAAAACCATAGCTTTGACCAGATGGAAATTTGTTGGCAAAGTAATGTCTCTGCTTTTTAATATGCTGTGTAGGTTGATCATAGCTTTTTTCCAAGGAGCAAGCATCTTCTAATTTCATGGCTGCAGTCACCCTCTTCAGTGATTTTGGAGCCCAACAAAATAAAGTCTCTTACTGTTTCCTTTGTTTCCCCATCTATTTGCCATGAAGTGATGGGACCAGATGCCATGATCTTTGTTTTCTGAATGTTGAATTTTAAGCCAACTTTTTCAGTCTCCTCTTTCACTTTCATCAAGAGTCTCTTTAGTTCTTCTTCACTTTCTGCCATATCTGAGGTTATTGCTATTTCTCCCAGCAATCTTGATTCCAGCTTGTTCTTCATGCACCCCAATATTTCACATGATGTACTCTGCATATAAGTGAAATTAGCAAAATGACAATATGCATCCTTAACATACTCCTTTTTGATTTGGAACCAGTCTGTTGTTCCATGTCCAGTTCTAACTGATGCTTCTTGACCAGCATACAGATTTCTCAGGAGGCAGGTCAAGTAGTCTGGTATTCCCATTTCTTTCAGAATTTTCCACAGTTTGTTGTGATACACACGATCAAAGGCTTTGGCATAGTCAATAAAGCAGAAGTAGATATTTTTCTGGAACTCTCTTGTTTTGTTGATGATCCAACGGATGCTGGCAATTTGATATCTCTTTCCTCTGCCTTTTCTAAATCCAGTTTGAACATCTGGAAGTTCACGGTTCACGTACTGTTAAAGCCTGACTTGGAGAATTTTGAGCATTACGTTGCTGTTTTGTAAGATGAGTGCAATTGTGTGGTGGTTTGAACATTCTTTGGCATTGCCTTTTTTGGGATTGGAATGAAAACTGAGCATTTCCAGTCTTGTGGTCACTGCTGAGTTTTCCAAATTTGCTGGTGTATTGAATGCAGCACTTTCACAGCATCATTGTTTAGGATTTGAAATAGGTCAACTAGAATTCTATCACCTCCGCCAGCTTTGTTCATAGTGATGCTTCCTAAGACCACCTTGACTATGCATCCCAAGATGTCTGGCTGTAGGTGAATGATCACATCATCATGGTTATCTGGGTCATAAAGATCTTTTTTGTATAATTCTTCTGGGTATTCTTGCCACCTCTTCTTAGTATCTTCTGCTTCGGTTAGGTCCATGCCATTCTGTCCTTTATTGAGCCCATCTTTTCATGAAATTTTCCCTTGGTGTCTCTAATTTTCTTGAAGAGATATGTAGTATTTTCCATCCTATTGTCTTCCTCTATTTCTTTGTATTGATCACTGAGCAAGGCTTTCTTTATCTCTCTTTGCTATTCTTTGGAATTCTGCATTCAAATAGGTATATGTATCAAAAGTGATTTTGGTAACTGTAGCCAGACATATAAGCTGGACATAAATGAACAGTGACTGAACTCATTTTCTCTGGGTAGCTTGTTGATAATGAGATTCATTGCAATAAAATACTCTTAAAATACATGTACAGTTTATTTAAGATGAATTATTGAGATTTTTCTGCCATAAGCAAATGAGAATTTTTTTTCTTCTGAAATTAATTTTAAAAGAGGTTTTAGCAAGTATTAACCCACTAGAAATGCTGAAAATGTTGAAATTTTGGGGTTCTAGAAATTTTTTATGAATAGAATAGATTTCATAGAGCTTGCCACCAAGGAAAAAAAAATGTAAAGGCATACATAATTTTGACTGATTTTCAAAGTACCTGTATGCAGTATTTTTCTAGGTATTCTTTCAAACGCAGGGCACCAAATACCTATATAGTCTTTGAAATCATCATTGCTCTTCAATGTGAATAATAACCTTTAGGTATCTATATTTTACTTGCATATTTTCTTATTTCATATATCTACACAATAAGGATTAACTTGTTCTCTCATTTCTATCTATAGTGTCAAGAATAATCCATCTATCCTGTGACATTTGAGGTGACCAAACCATACTCTAATCAAAAGGCAGTATTAATATTCTCTATAACAATTTCAGGTACATATAGCAGCACTGAATAATAAGAATTAAACAATGGAGAAAACCCATTCACTTGAATATTCAAACATCAAAATATCTTTTATATACCTTCATTTCAATATACTCAATTTCTATTTGTTTATTTAGTATGCTAATCAGTATGAAGTATAAATCAGAATGCTGAACTATAAATATCCTTGATTCTTTAAGATTTTTTAATGAGTCTTATTATTAATATAGATATTTGACCAAATAACTTGTGTAATTAATCTTTTCAACTGAACTTTTAGACTATGTTAGATAAAGGATAACTTTCATAAAGTACAAAAAAAATGTTTCTTCTTGTTAGGGTAGGGAATGCCTATCAAAGACACTCAGCACTGACATATTAAACATAGTAGGTATCATTCTAAGAGCACAGTGTTTAAAAAAGAGGGTGGTTCCCCCAATTCTCCAGGAATACAAAATTATTTTAAGCATTGATAGCAGACCAAAAAAAAAAAGAAGAAGTGTGTATGAAGCTTTGGACTAGATCTGAAAGTCTGTCCAATTCAATACTTTGTCCAATGATGTGAAGAACTGACTCATTGGAAAAGACCCTTTTACTGGGAAAGATTGAAGGTAGGAGGAGAAGGGGACGACAGAGGATGAGATGGTTGGATAGCATCATTGACTCAATGGACATGAGTTTGAGTAAGCTCCAGGAGTTGGTGATGGACAGGGAAGCCTGGTGTGCTATAGTCCATGGGGTTGCAAAGAATCGGACATGACTGAGCAACTGAACTGAACTAATGTGTATTGTACATCCTGACTCCTGGATCCTGGATGAACAGGATTTACTTCCTTCTACCACATAAGCCTGACTAAGGTATGTTCAGGTTCCAATCATCTATTTCCTTCCAAAACCCACTATTGCCCTATAACAATGTTTGTCTTTATTTTGATGCACACATTAATTTTGAAAATATATAAAGTGACCAGTCCATGGGGTCACAAAGTGTTGGAAACAACTTAGCAACAGAACAACAAACTGATCAAAATCTTATAAAATAATTTTCTCCATTTATTTTCACCAAGCTTTATCAATTGTCAACATTTCACTTCTGCCCTCTCTAATATAGCTATCTTCCTGTATATTTGTTAAAAAAGAGAATTGTTATAGTCAAAGATGCCATAGTATTTACCCTCTAACTACATCTGCAGATAACTGTATAAAAGACTATTATCCAAAATGATGAAAGAACTTGACATTCAGTCAAATCTTTAATTTGGAGAATAAAAAGGAGATGCTATTGTTTAAAAGTTTAACCTTTCAATTACTATAAATCAAAAAGGAAACTGCTGAACAAATGAATGAAAAATTCCTCCCCTACCTACTATTTTCATGTTCATATATTGCACTGAATTTTCTAAACAATGGAGTTTTAGACGAAGTTTTTTCAGATTACATTTTATTATCAATAGCTAGCTTTTCTACTTATTATTTTTCTCATGTGCTTTTAAATTTTTTGGCCTTATTTTAATTTTTACCCCATTTAGGATAGACAATGGAATTGATTGCTTTCAGTATTTACTACCATATGCTTCAAATTATTTATGTTATTGGAACATTTTTTATTCCCTTAGCTTTAAATGCCTACTGGACTGTAAACTCTTTGAGAATAGGAGGTTTTGTCTGTTATGTTAACCATATATTCCTGGATCCTGAGACAATACAATTACATGAAAGTTTCTCAGTAAATATTTTGCTGAATCAAATAATGAATAAAATGTAAATACTTGTTCTTCTTCAAGAATTCTTTCCTGACTTTCAATATTTTATATGTAAGCCTCCACTGAATTTTACTCAGAATTGGTCAGTTTCTCCTTTGTGTCACTCCGTCTATAGGGTCTATGTTTTTGATCAGTGCTACTAAGTGTTACCAATTTTACTAAATTTTTAACAATTTTAAGAATGAAAACTATATTAAAAAAACAAAAAACCTTGCTTAAAATATGCTTCTAAAATGGACTAGGTAAAAGTCAAAAATTGAAATTTCACAGAAGAGGTCATATTTTTAGCAAAAATGTGTGCAATGTAGTTTTATAAATTGTCACAATCCTGGTGTCTGAAACTGACACAGATTTATTACTTAATAGTTCTGTACATAAGATGTTTCTCACACATATCAGTGGGCTAAAACGAAGATCTTGGCAGGACTGCATGTTTTTCTGGATTCTGTATGAAAGAATCTATTTTCTAGCCTTTTTCTGCTTCTGTGGGGCAGACACATTCTTTGTCTCACAGCCTCTGGCTCCATCTTTAAAGCCAGAAGCATTCCATTTCTCTGACCATTCTTCCTTTGTCACATCTCCTTTTGACTCTGAACAATACCTCCATCTTTCACTTTTAAGGACACTTGGGATTATATATGATCCTCCCAGAATATCTAGGATAATCTATTTTGTTGTTGCTGTGTTCAGTTGCCCAATAGTATCCAACTCTTGAGATCCCTTGAACTGCAGCGCACCAGGCCTCCCTGTCCCTCAACATCTCCTGAAGTTTACCCAAGTTCATGTTCATTACATCAGTGATGCCATCCAGCCGTCTCATCCTCTGATGCCCACTTCTTCTCCTGTTCTCAATCTTTCCAAGTGTCGGGGACTTTTCCAATGGGTCGTCTGTTCACATCAGATGACCAAAATAGTGGAGCTTCAGCATCAGTCCTTCCAGTGAATACTCAGTGTTGATTTCCATTTAGATGGACTGGTTTGATCTCCTTGCTGTCCAAGGGGCTTTCAGGAGTCTTCTCCAGCACCACAGTTGGAGGGCATCAATTCTTTAGCATTCTGCCTTTTTTACAGTCCAGCTCTCACAACTGTGTGTGAACACTGGGAAGATCATAGCCTTGATGATATGGACCTTTGTTGGCAGAGTAAGGTCTCTGCTTTTCAACACACTGTCTAGTTTTCTCATCATTTTCCATCCAAGAAGCAATTATCCTCTGATTTCATGGCTGCAGCCACCATCTGCAGTGATTTTAGAGCCCAAGAAGAGGAAATCTGTCACTACTTCCACCTTTTCCCCTTCTGTTTGCCATACCGTAATGGGGCTAGATGCCATGATCTTAGTTTTAATTTAGTCTTAAGCCAGCTCTTTCACTCTCATTCTTCACCCTCAAGAGGCTCTTTAATTCCTCTTTGCTTTCTGCCATTAGAGTGGTGTCATCTGCATGTCTGAGGCTGTTGATGTTTCTCCCACCTATCTTGATTCCACTTGTAGCTCATCCAGCCTGGCATTTCTCATGATGTGCCCAAGTGTATAGGTTACACTAAGCAAAACAGGGTGACTGCAGACTGCCCTGTCGTACTCCTTTCTCGATCTTGAACCCATCTTGAACCAGTTGTTCCATACAGGGTTCTAACTGTTGCTTCTTGACCCACATACAGGTTTCTCAGGAGACAGGTAAGATTGTCTGGTATTCCCATATCTCTAAGAGCCTTCCACAGTTTGTCATGATCCACACAGTAAAAGACTTTAAGTAGTCGATGAAACAGAAATAGATGTTTTTCTGAAATTGCCTTGCTTTCTCTATAATCCAGCAAATGTTGACAATTTGATCTCTAGCTCCTCTGCCTTTTCTAAACCCTTCTTGGACATATGGAAGTTCTTGATCTGCATAATGATGAAACCTAGCATTAAATTCACCCATTTCCATGCATTTTAGTTTTCTGATTCCTAGGATGTCAATGTTTATTCTTACCATCTCCTGCTTGGCCACCCCCAATTTTCCTTGATTCATGGACCTAATATTCCAGGTTCCTATACAATACTGTATACTGTTCTTTGCAGCATCGGATTTTACTTTCATCACCAGACACACCCACAACTGAGCATTGTATTCACTTTGGCCCAGCCACTTGATTCATTCCGGGGCTATTGTAATTCTCCTTTGCTCTTTCCCAGTAGCATATCAGACACCTTCATATCTGGGGGACTCATCTTTTGGTGTTGTATTTTTTTGGTCTTTTATATAGTTTATGAGGTTCTCGCAGCAAGCATGCTGGAGTGGTTTGCCATTTCCTCCTCCAGTGGATCATGTTTTGTCAGAACTCTGCTATGACTCATCCATCTTGGGTGCCCCTGCATGGCATGGCTCATAGCTTCATTGAGTTATGCAAGCCCCTTCATCATGCCAAGGCAGAGATCTCTGTTTTAAGGTGAGCTAATTAGCAACCTTGATTCTACCTGCAATGTTAACTAGGTAATCATTCTTTGTCAGGTAACATTACATACTCATAGATTCTGAGAATTAGGATATGGAGATATATTTATATATCATAAATCATTATATTTGTATATCCTGAGAGAGATATATATATAGCAAACATTACTAGTACATTCGATATTTGTGCTCTATGTTATATTATTTGACTAATTTTAATTGCTTTTAAAAAAATAAGCAGCCCTCCACTGGATTTCACATAAAAAAATGTTCAAAAACCATTTTCCAAGTTGATTGCTTTAATAGTTGCTGCTGCTGCTAAGTCACTTCAGTCATGTCCGACTCTGTGTGACACCATGGACTGCAGCCTACCAGGCTTCTCCGTCCATGGGATTCTCCAGGCAAGAACACTGGAGTGGGATGCCATTTCCTTCTCCAACGCATGAAAGTGGAAAGTGAAAGTGAAGTCACTCAGTCGTGTCCGACTCTTAGTGACACTATGGACTGCAGCCTACCAGGCTCCTCCATCCATGGGATTTTCCAGGCAACAGTACTGGAGTGGGGTGCCATTGCCTTCTCCCTAATAGTTGCTAGTAGTTTAAAATGTTTCCTCTGATAATGTTTTTTAAATATATATAATTAAAACTTTTTTTCTAAGATAAATTCTAGATATCCTTCCTTAGTACTGTTCTATTTTTTTTTTTTTAAGTTCTTAGAGAAGTTAAGTCCATTACTCTGAATTCAGCACATTAAGAGTAAGACTACAGTCTTTAGTCTTACTTACAAGATAAAAGCTTATATTCCATCTAGCGTATTATCTAGCTACACAATAAATGCATAATGGTTGAACTGCAATCTGTACCCAAAAAGAGCTCAATAGGTTATGACATTTTAATTACTTCAAATAACATGGAATATTGATTTGCTGAGGTTTTTCAGCCACATGTAGGAGTTCTGGGATTGCAAAGAGAACACATGATTCTGAAAGATGTACTCATATGCACTTGATTGCTAGAGAAAAATGTCAATTCATTAAATTTATATATTAAATTATTTTATATTTAAAAGTGTTATAGGAATGCCAGAGGGTATTTATGTTTATGAAAAACAGGCATCAACAGCCAATTTTATGATGACTGTCAGGGCTGACTGTGCTGTTCTGCACATAGTCCCTTCCTCCCACCTACACACCTCTGAAACTCCCCTTTAAAAAAATTCTTGCCCCCTGCTCAGTGGTAGGGATTTGGCCTTTGGACAGGAATCTTCAGGAATCTTCCCTTCAGGCTGCCAGCTTCTTGAATAAAGCAAACTTTCCTTTCTACAACACTTGCCTCTCAAGTATTTGATTTTGAATGCCAATCAGCTGGGCTTGAGGTCAATGATAGATTTTGGCAATAAGCATAGGGCTGTACCCTCATAGTGTCTTGCTCCTCTGAGTTTCCTGAAGGAAGCCATCAGGTATGGCATCACACTAGAATGGTCATAATGAGCCAGCTGTGCATGGCTAGATGGTTCGAAGACAGGTATTTTGGGGGATGTTCCCATTAACTGCCAAAACTATTTGTTTTGGGGGAATCCCCCCTGTTTCTCCCTTGCTCAGCACTCACTGCCAACTTCTATTTTCAGTTGTTGGGAAAAGAAATAATAATATTATAAAACCAATGACATTTTTCTGTCTCAGAAAACTTAATGCTATACATAGGCCTAAACAAATATGCTTTTACTCTAGAGAATCCATTTGTTGTTGTTCAGCCCTTATAATGTCCAAATTTTGTGACCCCATGAACTGCAGCACACCAGGCCTCTCTGTCCCTCAACAATTCCCAGAGTTTGCCCAAGTTCATGTTCATTGCATCAACAATACCATCCAACCATCTCATCCTTTGTCACCCTCTTCTCCTCTGCCGGGAGCCAGCGTGAGGAGCTCCACACGTGGCAGAGGTCATGAGGAAGAAAGGCTCAGCAAACACAAAGGCGGGATTGAGCCTCAGGAGTCCCCCTGGATATTCTTGAGCATCTACCCCCAAAACCAGAGTCTGCCTACTTTATTGCTTTGTGCTCTCACCTCTGACTTTACTGGGGGCTGTCCCCCACCACCATCTCACTCTCTCTGATAAAGAGTTAACTTACAGCTCCAGTTAATAAAGTTCCTGGGCATTAGGAGTGTTTAAATCCAAACACCTCAGATAGCTCTCTAACTCGCCTGACAAGTTTACCTGGACTCCTACAGCTATGCATACAATTGTTTACAGTCTCCCAGCCTTGAGAGGCAAGGGATGCTTAAAATATTCAAATAGCTTAGAGCCTCTCAGAGAGTTAGGAACTGTCAGAATAAAACTAGTAAAAGATTTCATTGATGAGCCAATGCTTGCTGCCAAGTTTCCACATCCCCTGTATTGTATCCTTGAATGTGTATTAATTAATATAGTTGGTATGTAGAAAAAATAAGTAGTGGCCTTGGTGTTAGCAACTTTAGACCCTTAAGGTAATAAATTCTTTCCTTTGTTGTAAACCCACTGCACTTCTGCCCTGTAGGAATGCAACTTTATCTAACACCTTCAGAGGATGGCGCCAAACCTTAAAATAATTACTCTTAGAGAAAATAAGTCTTATGGATTGACAAACCTTTGTCAGAGTCATAAAATGTTAATAGGCCTTCTGGCCAGAAGATGATGTAAATCACCTAAACCATTTGTATATGATAAATTTGCAGGAAAGAAACCCTGGTTTCGATAAGGATCAAAGACTGCTGACTTTGCATGATTTCACACCCCCTATTATCCTCTATGTACAACTTATGGTATAAAAGCCCCTGTTGAAAATAAAGCTACAGGCCTTGCTCACTGAATCTTGGTCTCCCCATGTCATTCTTTCTTTCATATTCTGGCTGAGTCTCCATCTGGAGTGCAGAGGTCCTCTGCGATCATTTATTTGCCTGGGCTTCTAAGACCCACTCGAGAAGGTGCCTAAAGTGGAGCACCTTCCGCTATTCAAGAGGGTGCCTGCAGCCTCCATGGTCAGAGCTAACCTGATGTCACAGCTTATATTGATTTTCTACGTAAACCAAGCTACTCAGCCTCTTTTCTCCACTGAATTTTCCTGCTGAGCTATCCTCATTCTATTACTCTTTATATTTTTGATGAATATTTAAATAAAGCTATTGTATTCAGTGAACTCACCAAAGCTGTCTCCCCTTCGAACTCCCTGGATCAGCCAGGGCTGGACCTCAGCACTCCTCCTACTTTCAATCTTTCCCAACATCAGGATCTTTTCCAATGAGTCAGTTCTTTGTGTCAGGTAGCCAAAGTATTGGAGCTTCATCTTCAGCATCATTCCTTCCAGTGAACATTCAGAGTTGATTATCTTTAGGATTGACTGGTTGGATCTTTTTGCTGTCCTAGAGACTCTCAAGAATCTTCTCCAACATCACAGTTCAAAGGCATTAATTCTTCAGTGCTCAGCCTGTTTTATTGTCCAGCTCTCACATCTATACATAACTATTGGAAAAACCATAGCTTTGACTAGACGGACCTTTGTTGGGAAAGTAATGTCTCTGCTTTTCAATACACTATCCAGGTTTGTCATAGCTTTTCTTCCAAGGAGCAAGTGTCTTTTAATTTCATGGCTGCACTCATTGCAGTGATTCTGGAGCCCAGTAAATAAAATCTGCTACTGTTTCCACGTTTTCCCTATTTATTTACCATTGCATGATGGAACCAGATGCCATGATCTTAATTTCTTGAAGGTTGAGTTTTAAGCCAGTTTTTCCACTCTCCTCTTTTATCTTTATCAAGAGATTCTTTAGTTCCTCTTCACTTTCTGCCATTAGGATGGTATTATCTGCATATATGAGGCTGTTGATATTTTTCCTGGCAATCTTGATACCAACTTGTGATTCATCCAGCCTGGCATTTCACATGATGTACTCTGCATATAAGTTAAATAAGCAGGGTGACAGTATACAGTCTTAATGATTTCTTTTCCAATTTTGAGCCAGTCCATTGTTCCATGTCTGGTTCTAACTGTTGCTTCTTGACCAGCATACAGGTTTCTTAGGAGGTTGGTAAGGTGGTTTGCCTCTCTTTAAGAATTTTCCACAGTTTGTTGTGATCCACTAAGTTAAAGGCTTTAGCATAATTAAAGTAGATATTTTTATGGAATTTTCTTGCTTTTTCTCTGATCCAATGGATGTTGTGAATTTGGTCTCTGGTTCCTCTGCATTTTCTAAATCCAGTTTGTACATCTGGAAATTCTGCATTTGTGTACTGTTGAAACCTAGCTTGAAGGATTTTGAGCTAGCATGTGAAATCAGCACACTTGTACAGTACTTTGAACATTGTTTGGCAGAGTTTTTTTTTGGGATTGGAATGAAAACTGACCTTTTCCTGTCCTGTGGCTACTAATGAGTTTTCCAAATTTGCTGGCATATTGAGTGCAGCATTTTCACAGCATCAGCTTTTAGGATTTGAAATAGCTAAGCTGGAATTTCATCACCTCCACTAGCTTTGTTTGTAGTAATGCTTCCTAAGGCCCACTTGACTTCACACTCCAGGATGCCGGGCTCTAGGTGACTGACCACACCATCGTGGTTATCTGGGTCATTAAGACCTTTATCATACAGTTCTTCTGTGTATTCTTGCCACCTCTTCTTAATCTCTTTTCTTTGTGTTAGGTCTTTTCTGTCTTTGTCCTTTATTATGCCCATTTTTGCATGAAAATTTCCCTTGGTATCTCTAATTTTCATGAAGAGATCTCTAGTCTTTCCCATTCTATTGCTTTCCTCTATTTCCTTACTCAGGATAAAACTTGGACCCAACAGACAATGGTAAGTCTATACTGACATTTTTATAGACTAGTAAAAATTTACTAATGCTATGTGACTCTTATAGTAGGCTAATGTACCATGGACATTCCACTAGATAAATCTGGGAAAAAAAAAAATCACATTAACCATGTTTCTGTTCTAGAAAACACTGAAGTCTTGATTTCACTTGAGCAGTTAAACCAAAATTAAATAAATAAATTAAAATATCACCAACAGATAATAAGAAAGATGTTTTACTTTTAGAGTATTAATAAAAAAGATAATTCATTTCTATAGAAGTAAGTATGGTATTGTTTTTCATACATTATGTCCTTTTTTTTAAATCTATTATGTCATGTATCTATTTTACTATTATCTAGATAAATATACTTCATTAAAATGATAAAAGAGAATCATAGTATTATGCAAGTTCATTTCCTTAAGCAGAATGTAGTAGTAAATTTGGCAAATTCCTGCAAAGTTCTTTGGATGATCTTGCTTTTGTTTGCTTATTTGAGCGTGAAAGTGTGCAACAGAAGATGATTGACTTTTTGATAGGGAAATGCTAACACACCTAAGGAGATCATTCTGAAAGCTACATATTAAAGCTTTAGGGCCTCTTTTATGATCTTTATTCTACACATGATTGAGTAAGGCTTTAAGACTAAAATTCCCTTAGGTGTCTTAATGGTTAGGCCTAATTTATTTGACAACTTGGCTACACAGTAGCAATTTGGGTAGGCTGCTTCTCAGCACATATCTTGAGATGTAGAACTCCAACAAACTAGGAACATGTGTTGTAAACTGGAGCAGTTTAACAGAGCATTTAATGACTATTTGGTTGAAAATCTCTATAAAGGGAACAAGAAATTCACACACCAGGCTGCAATGTTCTTTCTCCTAAACATTTAAATGAAGTGATTAAGGGTTTATTTGCTTTTTATGTCTGCCATTTCACCATTTTAGTTTTATACATTGACTTTTATAGTGACCGACGCTGGTTCAGGAAACAGATGTGCTTTTATTAAGTGCATTTTTTTTTTAAACAAAAAAGGGAGAAAGTAATGTATCAAATGTAAATGTTATAGTTAAGATGATTAAATGCTAGAAAAATAGTCTGCAGGCATGTAAACCAAGGAATTATGTAATAGTCGAAAACATTTAGTGGCCCAGTCACAGAAGGACAAATACTGCATGATTTAACTTACATGATGTTTCTAATTAATGAAACTCAGAGGATAAAAGAATTGAATGGTGTTTGCCAGGGTTTGAGGGGAGGGGGAAACAGAAAGTTGCTAATCAGTGTATGAAAAAGTTCTTCAGTTATAAAAGATGAAAAGTTCTCTCTGATATACAACATTGGGTCTTTAAGTAATCATAGTACACTTAACATAAGATCTATGCTCTTAACAGATTTTTAAGTGTTCTTTTACTATAAAACAAATATTTGTAAATTTTTTTAATTTATATATATACACACACACATGCACACAAATGGCTACTGTAGAGGGCTATTTTTTCTTCCCAAAATATTAGAAACTATACTTTTAGTTATATTTAATGTTCAAAGGAAACTCCTGAATTTCTGAATCAAATGTATGATGTACACCAATGCTTTCCAATCACTTTTAGAGCAACAGGACATTTTAAAAACATAAAACAGAAACATTTGTGCAAAGTGATACATACACAAATTTTAAATTATTTACTAGGTATATGATTTATAGGAAACTAAACAGATAGAAATGCTGGACTGGAAGAAGCACAAGCTGGAATCAAGATTGCCAGCAGAAATATCAATAACCTCAGATATGCAGATGACACCACCCTTATGACAGAAAGTGAAGAAGAACTAAAGAGCCTCTTGATGACAGTGCAAGAGGAGAGTGAAAAAGTTGGCTTAAAGCTCAACATTCAGAAAACGAAGATCATGGCATCTGGTCCCATCCCGTCATGGGAAATAGATGGGGAAACAGTGGAAACAGTGTCAGACTTTATTTTGTTGGGCTCCAAAATCACTACAGATGGTGATTGCAGCCATGAAATTAAAAGACGCTTAGTCCTTGGAAGGAAAGTTATGACCAACCTAGATAGCATATTCAAAAGCAGAGACAATACTTTGCCAACAAAGGTCCATCTAGTCAAGGCTATGGTTTTTCCAGTGATCACGTATGGATATGAGAGTTGGACTGTGAAGAAAGCTGAGCGCCGAAGAATTGATGCTTTTGAACTGTGGTGTTGGAGAAGACTCTTGAGAGTCCCTTGGACTGCAAGGAGATCCAACCAGTCCATTCCGAAGGAGATCAGTCCTGGGTGTTCTTTGTAAGGAATGATGCTAAAGCTGAAACTCCAGTACTTTGGCCACCTCATGCCAAGAGTTGACTCATTGGAAAAGACTCTGATGCTGGGAGGGATTGGGGGCAGGAAGAGAAAGGGACAACAGAGGATGAGATGACTGGATGTCATCACTGACTCAATGGACATGAGTTTGAGTGAACTCCAGGAGTTCGTGATGGACAGGGAGGCCTGGCATGCTGCAATTCATGGGGTCGCAAAGAGTCGGACATGACTGAGTGACTGAACTGAACTGAAACAGATAAATCTACAGAAGTATTCTGCCTAGAAATCTCATTTTTTTTTTTAATCGCAAAATTCAGAGTTAAATATCAGACAAAGTTTTCAATGAATTTTTTCTTAATGATTAGAGAGCAGATCTCAAGTATGAAAACCAAAAGAGATTCTCTTAAAAATAAAGCTCAGCATGAATGGAAGGAGCAAGTTGTTAGAACCCCAAACCTCCATATTTAGAGAGATGATTAGAGGTGATTGGATGGAGGTGGTCACTCTTCCAAGGGTGAGTCTTAAGAGCACAGGTGGCTGGTGCTTGAAGGCTTAGGCATACCCAGTCCATCCCCTAGTATAGTATTAAAGACCAAGTCATTTTTGCATTCTTAGATGAGTAATTGCCTTGTGGCCTAAAACCAGAATAGAATTCCCTGGTGTCTTAGTCAGTAAAGAGTCTGCTTGCAATGCAGGAGACCTGGGTTCAGTCCCTGGGTTGGGAAGATCCCTTGGAGAAGGAAATGGCAACCCACTCCAGTATTCTTGCCTGAAGAATTCCCTAGACAGAAGAACCTGGTGGGCTACAGTCCATGGGGTCACAAAGAGTCAGACATGACTGAATGACTAACACTTTAACTTTCACTGGACATTTTGGTTAGCCTTTTAGAGCCAGGATGAGGCCCATCTTCAGACATAGACCCATGTCTTTCTTTATAAGAGGGAAAAAAAATTTTCAGACTAGCATATTTTTCACTGATCATAGAGGATTCTGCATCTCTTCATGTGAGGGACAAATTAAAGCTGTTAATATTTTGCCTTGGAGGTCCTTTTATTGGAAGAATTCAGTTAATTATTACTTTGAGAGAGTGGTTTCAGTCTCTACCTGTTATCTATTAAAGTATTTTGGTTTGCTTCTCTTAGTAGGCTTCCTGATTGACAGTGTACATCATCTCTCTAGAAAAATCTTTATCTTTAGCCTAAGCAGGATGGAATAGACATGGGCTCTCATTTACTCTGAATTTTACAGGAGCTTCTTATTTTTACATAAATTGTTAACCATTTCATGAATTTTCTATATGTACATTTTAACTGTCTCTGACAATTTCAGCTCTGTCTTTGCCCAAAACTTCCTTGCTGTCCTTAGCTATTGTAGAAGAGTCATTAGTTTCTATTGCTCTACTTTGGGCTAAAGACTTATATACATTTCAAACTTGAAATTTGTTATTCTTAAGCTAATTTCATATAGAACATACTTTTTCTTCTTGAAAATTTGACCAAAATTTTTTAATGAATTTTGCAATATTTTTGTAGCTTCCTGGGTTTTGTTGATACATGTATATATTTTCCTCTTTTTCTAGGTTAAACAGCAGGTTTTATATAGCATTTGCTTTGTATTTTCAAATCTTATGGTGTCTTTAAGCCCAAGAGCTTCATCAGAGTGTGTGTGTGTGTGTGTGTGTGTGTGTGTGTATGTATTAGTCTTAGGTTTCTTTTTTGCTTTCATTTATTCATTCAGAACCTGGCACTCTAAGAAAATTTCTATATTCCTTCTATATTGTCAATCAGTTGTCAGCTGGTATCTTCCACATTCAGTCTGGAAATTTCCTAACTAGGAATAAATTTTTTAGGTACATTTCCTATTTGTACATTTTAAGTGAAGGAAATCATTGCAGAAAGCAGTGTTGCAAACTTTCCACTATTACAGTAACAAAGATCACATATCTTTAGCTTCCACTCACATTCATTGCTTGCTTTCTTTCATTTCCTCATGAACAGCATCTTAGGACCTTTCAGTTCAGTTCAGTTCTGTCACTCAGTCATGTCCAACTCTGTGTGACCCCATGGACTGCAGCACACCAGGCCTCCCTGTCCATCACCAACTTCCAGAGTTTCCTCAAACTCATGCCCATTGAGTCAGTGATGCCATCCAACCATCTAATCCTCTGTTGTCCCCTTATCCTCCTGCCTTCAATCTTTCCCAGCATCAGGGTCTTTTAAAATGAGTCAGTTATTCGCATCACGTGGCCAAAGTATTGGAGTTTCACCATCAGTCCTTCCAGTGAATATCAGGACTGATTTCCTTTAGGATGGACTGGTTGGATCTCCTTGCAGGCCACGGGACTCTCAAGAATCTCCTCCAAACACCACAGTTCAAAAGCATCAATTCTTCAGTGCTCAGCTTTCTTTTTATGTTTCTGCAAACATTCATTCATGTTCTATTTTCTCCTGACACCTGAATTCATTATCATATGTCCAAGACCTAAATTATTTTGCAGTTAGTATGTGTTATATAACAAACCACCCCAAAACATAGCCTCTTAAAGAAAGGATAATCATTTTATCATCATTCATGACTTTTGTAGGTCAATAATTTGGAAAAAGATCAGATGGGCAGCCCAGGTTCAAAATATCTCATGTGACTGCAGTTGGATATTGACTGGATATGAAATGGCAGGGTACTGGAGCTGCTAGGTACTGTTCAGACATGTCTCTCTTTATGTAGTCTCAAGGTCATCCCATATAATGTTTTCACATTCAGTAGTCTGGGCTTCTTCCCAGTATGGGAGCCTCAGGGCAGCTATACTTTCTACATGGTAGCTGGCTTCTCTCAGGGCCATAGTTCCAAAAGAATAGAACTGTGGGTAAATATTTGCTTCAGAATTCAGTCATAGCATCATTCATGCTAAACTTCATTGGCTGAAGTGGTCACAAAGTCTACCCAAGTGCGAGAATAGGGGACATGAACTCAGTACTCAGTGGGAGGAATATTAAGGTCTCATTGTAAGAAGAGCATGTAGAATGGGCTATATTTTTGGAAGCATCTTTAGAAAATTCATTCTGCCAAAGGCTTTAGCCAAAATGTTCCTACATTTTTATTTAATTTACTCTTAAATTTACATTAATCAAAAACTAAGTTTTTCTAAAAGGAGTGTTAAGAGCTGAATTGCGTACCTTCAAAATTCTGGTATGGAATCCCTAACCCTCAATGTGATGTTATTGGAAATAGGGTTTTTAAGCAGGTAATTGATGTTAAATGAGATCACAATAATAGTTTCCCAATGAAAGAAAATAAATTTCTGTTTAAGCCACACAGTCTGTGGTATCTTTTTCTTATAGCAGCACAAATTAACAAATACAAAAAGCAAAGCAATTGTTTTTAATTTAAAAGATGGAAAATATGACTTTCATATCATTCTCTGGGAGCTCACAATGCAGTTTATCAAATAAAATTCTCTGAAAAGTCATGCAATAAAGAGATATGTTCAACTGTATCTAATGGAATTTAACCCACTGATTCCCAAACTCCTCTGTATATCAAGTAGTTCTCCTTTCACCCTGATGCTTCTGTTGAATCTCATGGAATAATGTAGCTTTATGCAGTATGGTATTTTAATAAAAATTGAGCATGGCTCATTTGTATTAGATTTTCTACTTAAAGAAAATGAAGTCTACTCCAGAAATACCTCTTTCTTAGTTATGTGGATGATGATCACATGGTGGTTACATTAATTTATACTATTTAGCTTTAACCTAGAACTTTTACATATATTGTGGAAAAGTAGATTTAAAGAGATGAATTAGTAAGGATTAATAAATGCTCTTCTTGGGCTTCCCTGGCAGCTCAGACAGTAAAAAATCTGCTTGCAATTCAGGAGGCCTGGGTTCTATCCCTGGATCAGAAAGGTCCCCTGGAGAAGGAAATGGCAACCCACTCCAGTATTCTTGCCTGGAGAATTCCATGGACTGAGGAGCCTAGCAGACAGTCCATAGTGTTTCAAAGAGTCA
Organism: Bos indicus x Bos taurus; assembly: GCF_003369695.1. Classification (NCBI taxonomy): domain Eukaryota; kingdom Metazoa; phylum Chordata; class Mammalia; order Artiodactyla; family Bovidae; genus Bos; species Bos indicus x Bos taurus. The sequence goes on along the minus strand of NC_040101.1, from coordinate 49,545,483 downwards.
GACACGGCTCAGCAACTAACATTTTCACTCTAATATATGCTCTTAATCTCTCTTAAGAAGACATTTATTGAATGCCTGCTATCAGCTACACATTGTCTTAAACATGTACTTGATGGAGAAATTAATATCTTTAAGAATTTTATAGCTAGAAGAGGAAGATAACTTTTTACAAAAAAAAAAAAGGAGCTATAGAATACTATGTGTTTGGCTCTCAGAGTAATGATAATAATTAGAGTAGGCATTTATTGGAAACATACTGTGTTCCAAGTACAGTGCTAGGCACCTTTAATATATCATCCATTTAAAATTTAGAACAGTCAACCGTATATTAGAGATACTGCCATAATCCTTTTTGCCTGAATTAAGAAGCTTAAATTCAAACAAATCAAGCAATTTGCCTGATAAATGAGATACTTCTGATCAGTGAGGTTGAGAGGAAAGGCTTTGATTTGATTTTTTTATGAGTGAGCAGGTTTGTGCAGAAAAGAACACTGCAGAATAATGCTTTCCTTAGACAGGAAGCAGCCTTGACAGTATCTTGAGGGAGTGTAAAGATGTGAGCCATTTGAAGATTGCGAATGGTGTGGTGTGACTCTCAACATTTTTAGCTGGGTAAAGAAAGGAACTCAGTCATACCATTCTGAACTACAACAGAAGAAAAACAGGTAATAGAAAAAAATATCTCTGTTCAGTAAAAAATTATATTAATATAGGCCAGTAGTTCTCAAGAGGGTTGTTCAGCTTCATAAGGGACATTTTATTTCAAAGATTGTTGGACATTGCCGGCATTTACTATGTAGGGTTTGGGGATATTAGACAGCTAGTGCTAGAAGTCCCACACAAAAAATGAATTATTTTGAGCCCAGTGACATTTCAAAAGTTCCTTAGGATATTCATTTAGGGAAATTCTTGTTTAAAGTATATAAAGTTTAACTCCACTATGCATATAAACAGAAGATTTATTGTTCTCAGGTTTACTAAACATTAAATTTTTACAATCAAAAGACCTCAGTGTGAATCTATAGAAATTACACTTAAATTTGTTGAAAACCCTAGTCAGAGACATTCCAAGTAGAAAATCACATCACTAATGGTAATGCTAAATATTTTGTTTGGTCACCAATATTGTGTGTATGTCTGCATTTGTGACTCATACACTGGATGGGATTCCACGTATAGGATAAACATCTACTTTGTTATGAGTTCTATAGTTGTATCTGTAAATGTGCAAAATTAAATGCATGTTATTTTATTATCAATAAATTTTCTCACTTTTTATATTGAGTTAAGTTTTGGGCATTGAAGCAAGTTTGTAAAAATATGAATATAGATTATTTCACTATTATTAATTTCAGTTTAAGGTTTTAAGGGGAGGTTTGTGCATGTTTACAAATAGAACAAGGAAGCATAAAATATCACAGAGAACCATATATACTGTCTTAGCATAGATTAAATATGGAAGGCAGAATATATACATTATTTTTCTTTTCTCGTCTGGGTTGCTATCTCTATTTTAAAATTCTCATCTATTTAAACTTTGTTCCACTTACAGGAGTCAGGTTCTATTTCTAACCATTAAATTATAAACAAGAATTGCGAGATAAGATTTCTGAAAAGGCTTTTAGACAAGGGATTGTCTCTGTTCCTGTGCTGATTTTATCTTACCACTGTACTGCTTTTGTCATCTTTCTGCTTACAATGATACCCAGAGATGTAGCAGAAACATGGCAAGTATGATGGAGAAAAGCCAAGTGATGATAGTAATGGAGCAGAAAATGGAGAAGAGATATTGGTTCACAATCTTATCATAGAATCACTATACCTGCCTATATCTTGATATCTTAAGTAAAAGCAATAAACTTTCACTTTTTAAAGTTATTGTTTAGTTAGCAGCAGTGTCCATGCAAACTTGAGAAGAGCAACACAACACGATGGCATAATGTAATGATGAAGAAGCCAGGATTCCTGAGGACACTGTGTACTTTACTCTCTAGAATGCCAGTTTCCTTACTTTCAGTTATGAGAGACAAAGAAATTCACACTTGGTTGACAGTATTTGTTGGGTTTTGATTACTTAGAAGCTCATTTTTAACTCATATTAAGCAATATAGAAAAGTCATTGCTTAAATGATAACAGGTCCATGTATTCATTCAAGCAGTTTATTGAAAGAATATCCATGGAACACAAGTGTAAAGAAATGACATTAAAATGCTAAACAAGACCCTCAGTGCCTCTGTTAATTGACAGTTGCAGTTAGCACTGAGAGTTTGATACAAATTTCAGTCTGCATTAGAAGATGATAGGACACACAAGGACTTTCTATTCAGACATTCAGATCAGACCAGATCAGTCGCTCAGTCGTGTCCGACTCTTTGCTACCCCGTGAATCGCAACACGCCAGGCCTCCCTGTCCATCACCAACTCCCGGAGCTCACTGAGACTCACGTCCATCGAGTCAGTGATGCCATCCAGCCATCTCATCCTCTGTCGTCCCCTTCTCCTCCTGCCCTCAATTCCTCCCAGCGTCAGAGTCTTTTCCAGTGAGTCAACTCTTCACATGAGGTGGCCAAAGTACTGGAATTTCAGCTTTAGCATCATTCCTTCCAAAGAAATCCAAGGGCTGTTCTCCTTCAGAATGGACTGGTTGGATCTCCTTGCAGTCCAAGGGACTCTCAAGAGTCTTCTCCAACACCACAGTTCAAAAGCATCAATTCTTCGGTGCTCAGCCTTCTTCACAGTCCAACTCTCACATTCATACATGACTACAGGAAAAACCATAGCCTTGACTAAATGAACCTTTGTTGGCAAAGTAATGTCTCTGCTTTTGAACATGCTATATAGGTTGGTCATAACTTTTCTTCCAAGGAGTAAGCGTCTTTTAATTTCATGGCTGCAGTCACCATCTGCAGTGATTTTGGAGCTCAGAAAAATAAAGTCTGACATGTTTCCACTGTTTCCCCATCTATTTCCCATGAAGTGGTGGGACCAGATGCCATGGTCTTCATTTTCTGAATGTTAAGCTTTAAGCCAACTTTTTCACTCTCCACTTTCACTTTCATCAGGAGGCTTTTGAGTTCCTCTTCACTTTCTGCCATAAGGGTGGTGTCATCTGCATATCTGAGGTTATTGATATTTTCCTGGCAATCTTGATTCCAGTTTGTGCTTCTTCCAGTCCACCGTTTCTCATGATTTACTCTGCATATAAGTTAAATAAACAGGGTGACAATATACAGCCTTGATGAACTCCTTTTCCTATTTGGAACCAGTCTGTTGTTCCATGTCTAGTTCTAACTGTTGCTTCCTGACCTGCATACACATTTCTCAAGAGGCAGGTCAGGTGGTCTGGTATTCCCATCTCTTTCAGAATTTTCCACAGTTTATTGTGATCCACACAGTCAAAGGCTTTGGCATAGTCAATAAAGCAGAAATAAATGTTTTTCTGGAACTCTCTTGCTTTTTCTATGATCCAGCAGATGTTGGCAATTTGATCTCTGGTTCCTCTGCCTTTTCTAAAACCAGCTTGAACATCAGGAAGTTCATGGTTCACATATTGCTGAAGCCTGGCTTGGAGAATTTTGAGCATTACTTTACTAGTGTGTGAGATGAGTGCAATTGTGCGGTAGTTTGAGCATTCTTTGGCATTGCCTTTCTTTGGGATTGAAATGAAAACTGACCTTTTCCAGTCCTGTGGCCACTGCTGAGTTTTCCAAATTTGCATTAGGAAAAAGTTAAACAGGAATAGGTCTGGAAATGTGGCCAGAGAATTGGGCAAACAAGGTCAAAGATACATGCTTAAATGGTTTGTAAAATAAGAATAGAATCAGTTCAGTTCAGCTGCTCAGTCATGTGTGACTCTTTGCAACCCCATGGACTGTAGCATGCCAGGCTTCCCTGTCCATCACCAACTCCCAGAGCTTAATCAAACTCATGTCCATTGAGTCGGTGATGCCATCCAACTATCTCATCCTCTGTCATCCCCTTCTCCTCCCACCATCAATCCTTCCCAGCATCGTGATCTTTTCCAATGAGTCAGTTCTTCCCATCAAGTGACTGAAGTATTGGAATTTTTAGCATCAATCCTTCGAATGACTATTCAGGACTGGTTTCCTTGAGGATTGACTGGTTTGAACTTGCAGTCCAAGGGACTCTCAAGAGTCTTCTCCAATACCACAATTTAAAATAATCATTTCTTTGGCACTCAGCTTATTTTATAGTCTGACTCTCACATTCATACATGACTAATGAAAAAACCAAAGCTTTGACTAGATGGAACTTTTTTGGTAAAGTAATATCTCTGCTTTTTAATATGTTGTCTAGGGTGGTCATAGCTTTTCTTTCAAGGAGTAAGCATCTTTTAATTTCATGGCTGCAGGCACCATCTGCAGTGATTTTAGAGCCCTCCAAAATAAAGTCTCTCACTGTTTCCATTGTTTCCCCATCTATCTGCCATGAAGTGATGGGAACAGATGCCATGATCTTACTTTTCTGAATGTTCAGTTTTAAGCCAGATTTTTCAGTCTCATTTTTCACTTTTATCAAGAGGCTCTTTAGTTCTTCTTCACCTTCTGCCATAAGTGTGGTATCATCTGCATATCTGAAGTTATTGGCATTTCTCCTGGCAGTCTTGATTCCAACTTATGCTTCATCCAGCCCAGCATTTCTCACAATGTACACTGTATGTAAGTTAAATAAGCAGAATGAAAATATACAGCCTTGATGTACTCCTTTCCCAATTTGGAACCAGTCTGTTGTTACATGTCTGGTGCTAACTGTTACTTCTTTACCTGAATACAGATTTCTCAGGAGGCAGGTAAGGTGGTCTGGTATTCCCAGCTCTTTAAGAATGTTCCACAGTTTGTTGTGATCCACAAATCAAAGGCTTTGATGTAATCAACAAAGCGGAAGTAGATTTTTTTTTTTTCCTGGAACTCTCTTTGCTTTTTCTATGATCCAACAGATGTTGGCAATTTGATCTCTGGCTCCTCTGCCTTTTCTAAATCCAGCTTGAACATCTGGAAGTTCATGGTTCACATGTTGTTGAAGCCTGGTTTGGAGGATTTTGAACAGTACTTTGCTAGCATGTGACATGAGTGCAGTTTTAAGATAGTTTCAACATTCTTGGCATTGCCTTTCTTTGGGATTGGAGGGAAAACTGATCCCTACTCTAATACATTATCTCTCAATCTACAGACTGTGTATTATTATTACATACTTTTCTGAAGTTGTCCCTGAGGGTCTCATACACTTTGCTGTTAGTTTATCTGTTTGTCTTCAGTGACCACTTATTTTGTTATCCAAGAACACTGAGGATTTGAGATATTTCTAAACCTGGCATTTCAGGCAGAACTAATTTTATGACAAATGTCTTTCTAAATCTATTTCTCTACCTGAGTCATGATGCTCCACAACTCCCGCACCCCCAAAATTAAATTAGGTACATATGTTTTAGGGGTACAATCAGAGCCCTTACTATTTAAAGCAAAATTTGAATGTGACAGTTTAATGCCAGCTAAGAAAACTATTTGGAAATTTGGCTTTTAATAACTGCTGCTGCTAAGTCACATCAGTCATGTCTGACTCTGTGTGACCCCATAGACGGCAGCCCACCAGGCTCCTGTCCCTGGGATAATGGAGTGGGTTGCCATTTCCTTCTCCAGTGCATGAAAGTGAAAAGTGAAAGTGAAGTCACTCAGTCGTGTCCAACTCTTTGCGACCCCATGGACTGCAGCCTACCAGGTTCCTCCATCCATGGGATTTCCCAGGCAAGAGTACTGGAGTGGGTTGCCATTGCCTTCTCCATTTTAATAACTAAGTGTGCTTAAAAAAACTTATTACAATAAGGTAAATGAGTAGAATGTGAGAATCTAAACTGAAGTGTCATGTAATGTATTCAGGTCATGTTTAAATTATTTAAAACATTTTTAGAAATCAAGGAGAATTTGTCAAAAACAAAGCTCTTTATAATATTTAAGAACTTATAATTCTCTCATCACTTTCAGGCAGTCTGACATAAATGAATGATATCTCTGAGAAATGCTTTTTTATTAAATAGAGTAGTGAGAAAAGAAAAGCCACTTCTATAATGTTTATTAGCTAATCTTTTTAACATTAGTGAGATCACCACCAAATATAAATCAATTGATTAAAGTATGTAAAACTTTGGAAGGAAACAGCAATAAATAATAAAAATCAAGAACTACCCCAAACAGCTAATTCTTGGATATAAATCATTCTGTTATGTCTGGAGAAAATGACAATATATGTCATCTATTAGCAATGTCTTCATGAGTAATTTATCCTAGTAACAGTCAAGGAGTGATTTCAACCATATATTAGAGAACACATAATACATTTTTTCATATAGTTTCTAGTCTCCTTTCAGATATTCTCCATTCTTACCTTCTATATAATAATGACTTATCACTCATTATTAGGAAAACCACTCAGTAGAATTTTGAGCTGTGTTTCAGGTAGAGTTAGTTTCTATCTCATTATCTTACTTTCTTCATCTTTGCTTCTCAAATAAGAGCTCAAATACTTATCGTGATATGAGATAAGGTAGTAAGGTATCAAACTATAGGAGACTCAAATGCTTATTAATTTTAAATAAATAATTATAAATAAGTAGACAAGTTCTATGACTTTATGCATAATAAAGCTCCATAATAAATAAACCAATGGATTATTAAGAAACTTTTTCACATCTTGATCCAAGATTATTTTTTATTCACAGCACCCACATATATTAACTTATTAACATAATATTTCTGATTTTTGTTATTAATATACCCTTATTTGGGAATGCCAAAGATTAATTAAAGAGATATTTATTTCTGATTTTCAGTTACTTCTTTAGCTAATTAATATATTTTTCAGAGCAGCGGGAGCTACAAAATGTTTACTTTTAGATAACTTTTCCTCTCAGTTGACAGTACTTTTAATACACCAGTCCCTGTGTTCCTATTTCAATGTTATCTATTGTTACCTGGTACAACTTAGAGAGTCCATGCCAGGCAGGTTTGTCGATAAGTATTTACCTGAAAAGCAGTTGAATGGTATATTCTCTTTTCTTCATCCTGTAGCCACAGAACATGGATAGACAGGGAATAGCTGGGAGATGGGTGTACATCCCTTGTAGCAGACTCAGTGTTATCAGAGACCTGATAGGGCTTGTCAGCCATCATCTGGACCAGTCTCCTACACTGGGCAGATGAATGACCAAAGATCATGTAAAAGTGGCTGTCTATTTTATTTAACATTATATCCTTAACACTTTTGAGTATTCTAAGGATCTATATATCAGTATCAGGAATTCTAAACCTGAGAATAAGATAATAATTTTGATTTTATTCTAATTTCCAGATAGCAGCCCTGCCAGATAAATAAGATCAAATAGATTATAAATGGAAGGATTGTAACTTGCTATCTCTAGTGTCTGACATGTAACAAGAACTTAGTATTTGTTGATGGTGACAGGATGTATCTACTTATGTGAATAATAGCTCTTGGTATCACAGGTATGTGTGAACTGTGGCAGAATTTTCATTGTGTATTTATAGGACTCAAAGTGTAAATTATATACTGATCCAGGTAACAAATTTGTTTGAATGAATTGAGGTTAATAAATCTCCTCAATAGAATATTTTCCTCCAATAACTGACTTATCTTTTTGTTTGGTTTGTTTTAAGTCTGTGTACTATTTAGGTTACAAAGTAAGTAATCAACACTGAGAAAGTCACTGGACAAGACAAGCCTGAACCATCTGTTTTCAGTCACTTTTTAATCCAAATAGTATTTTCTGTGTTGTTATTAATCTTATGATTTTATGCTGAGCATGTAAAGGAAAGGATCAGAGTGACAATTCAGTTACATTGTATAACATGGAAAAGGTCAAAGGTATACAATCTAGTATTATCTTTCAGAGAACATATGAGGTTCTTAAATTCTGAAGCCTAATTCCTGTCACAAACCTTATAAAATGAAGAGAAAAACAAATAAACAAACAAAAAAACATAAATCTGTCCCTTTGCTACTATCTAGAGCAGTAAGAGCCATAACAATTCAATCTGTTTGAAGTACCAAATCAGTAATGTAATCTCTAACTCAGTTTTATAATTAGGATTATGCTTGTGCTGTGTGCCTAGTCACTCAGTCATGTCCGACTCTTTGCGATACCATGGACTGTAGCTCGCCAGGCTCCTTTGTCCATGGGGATTCTCTAGGCAAGAATACTGGCCTGAATGCCATGCCCCGCTCCAGGGTATCTCCCCAACCCAGGTACTGAAGCCAGGTCTTCTCCATTGCAGGCAGATTCTTTACTGTCTGAGCCACCAGGGAAGCCCAAGAATACTGGAGTGGGTAGCCTATTCCTTCTCCAGGGGATCTTCACAACCCAGGAATCAACCCAGGGTCCTCTGCATTGCAGGTAGATTCTTTACCAGCTGAGCTTACAGGGAAATCCAGGATTGAGTTTAGTTTCCTTCAAATAAAGAATTTTATGTGGGTACTTTTTAAAATAAGCTTTTTAGAGCCTAGTATGTTATTGTTTACATATTGCTGAAGCCTGGCTTGGAGAATTTTGAGCATTACTTTACTAGCATGTGAGATGAGTGCAATTGTGCAGTAGTTTGAGCATTCTTTGGCATTGCCTTTCTTTGGGATTGGAATGAAAACTGACCTTTTCCAGTCCTGTGGCCACTGCTGAGTTTTCCAAATTTGCTGCATATTGAGTGCAGCACTTTCACAGCATCATCTTTCAGGATTTGAAATAGCTCAATTGGAATTCCATCACCTCCACTAGTTTTGTTCGTAGTGATGCTTTCTAAGGCCCACTTGACTTCACATTCCAGGATGTCTGGCTCTAGGTCAGTGATCACACCATCATGATTATCTGGGTCGTGAAGATCTTTTTTGTACAGTTCTTCTGTGTATTCCTGCCATCTCTTCTTAATATCTTCTGCTTCTGTTAGGTCCATACCATTTCTGTCTTTTATCTAGCTCATCTTTGCATGAAATGTTCCTTTGGTATCTCTGATTTCCTTGAAGAGATCCCTAGTCTTTCCGATTCTGTTGTTTTCCTCTATTTCTTTGCATTGATCGCTGAAGAAGGCTTTCTTATCTCTTCTTGCTATTCTTTGGAACTCTGCATTCAGATGTTTATATCTTTCCTTTTCTCCTTTGCTTAAAGGCAGAGGAACCAGAGATCAAATTGCCAACATCTGCTGGATCATAGAAAAAGCAAGAGAGTTCCAGAAAAACATTTATTTCTGCTTTATTGACTATGCCAAAGCCTTTGACTGTGTGGATCACAATAAACTGTGGAAAATTCTGAAAGAGATGGGAATACCAGACCACCTGATCTACCTCTTGAGAAATTTGTATGCAGGTCAGGAAGCAACAGTTAGAACTGGACATGGAACAACAGACTGGTTCCAAATAGGAAAAGGAGTTCGTCAAGGCTGTATATTGTCACCCTGTTTATTTAACTCATATGCAGAGTACATCATGAGAAACGCTTGACTTGAAGAAACACAAGCTGGAATCAAGATTGCCGGGAGAAATATCAACAACCTCAGATATGTAGATGACACCACCACCCTTATGCAGAAAGTGAAGAGGAACTCAAAAGCCTCCTGATGAAAGTGAAAGTGGAGAGTGAAAAAGTTGGCTTAAAGCTCAACATTCAGAAAACGAAGATCATGGCATCCAGTCCCATCACTTCATGGGAAATAGATGGGGAAACAGTGGAAACAGTGTCAGACTTTATTTTTCTGGGCTCCAGAATCACTACAGATGGTGACTTGCAGCCATGAAATTAAAAGACACTTATTCCTTGGAAGGAAAGTTATGACCAACCTAGATAGCATATTCAAAAGCAGAGACATTACTTTGCCAACAAAGGTCCATCTAGTCAAGGCTATGGTTTTTCCTGTGGTCATGTATGGATGTGAGAGTTGGACTGTGAAGAAAGCTGAGCACCGAAGAATTGATGCTTTTGAACTGTGGTGTTGGAGAAGACTCTTGAGAGTCCCTTGGACTGCAAGGAGATCCAACCAGTCCATTCTGAAGGAGATCGGCCCTGGGATTTCTTTGGAATAAATGATGCTAAAGCTGAAACTCCAGTACTTTGGCCACCTCATGTGAAGAGTTGACTCACTGGAAAAGACTCTGATGCTGGGAGGAATTGAGAGCAGGAGGAGAAGGGGACGACAGAGGATGAGATGGCTGGATGGCATCGCTGACTCGATGGACGTGAGTCTGGGTGAACTCCAGGAGTTGGTGATGGACAGGAAGGCCTGGCATGCTGCGGTTCATGGGGTCTCAAAGAGTCAGACACGACTGAGCAACTGATCTGATCTGATCTGATGTTATTGTTTTAAAGGTTGATATTTAAAAAATAGTCTCTTATCTTTAATATATTTGAAAATATATTAATAATGTTGCATATAAAAACATAGCTGATTCAGTATATAAACTACCATCCTTAGGCAAGATTTTTCAATTATTCCATTTAATTATTTTATACCATTTTCCTCTAGTCACCCATTGCATTTACTTTCTAATTTATATTTATTGAAGTATAGTTGAATTACAATATTGTGTTGATTATTGTTGTATAGCAAAATAACCCAGTTATACATTTTTGTTGTTGTTCAGATGCTAAGTAATATTTGACTCTTTGTAACCCCACGGACTGCAGCACCCCAGACTCCTCCGTCCTCCACTATCTCCAGGAGTTTGTTCAGATTCATGTCCATTGAGTCGATGATTATATCTAACCATCTTATTCTCTGTTGCCCACTTCTCCTTTTGCCTTCAGTCTTTCCCAGCATCAGGGTCTTTTCCAGTGAGTCAGCTCTTTTCATCAGGTGGCCAAAGTATTGGAGCTTCAGCATCAGTCCTTCCAATGAATATTCAGGGTTGATTTCCTTTAGGGTTGACTGGTTTGATCTCCTTGCTGTCCAATGGACTCTCAAGAGTCTTCTCCAACACCATTGAAGAATTGATGAAAGCATCAATTCCTTGGCACTCAACCTTCTTTATGGTCCAATTCTCACATCTGTACATGACTACTGGTAAAAGGATAGATTTGTCTACACTGACCTTTGTTGGCAAAGTGATTTCTCTGCTTTTTTTTTTTAATTAAATTTATTTATTTAATTGAAGGATAATTGCTTTACAGAATTGGGTTGTTTTCTGCCAAACAACAACATGAATCAACCATAGGTATACATATGTCCCCTCCCTCTTGAATGACCCTCCCATCTCCCTCCCCATCCCACCCCTCTAGGTTGTTACAGAGCTCTCATGTGAGTTCCCTGAGTCATACAGGAAATTCCCATTGGCTATTTATTTTAAATATGGTAGTGTAATTTCCATGTTACTCTCTCCATACATTCCCCCCTCCTTCTGCCCCCTTCCCCCATACCATGCCTATAAATCTATTCTCTATGTCCAAGTCTCCATTGCTGCCCTGCAAATAATTTCATGAGTACCATCTTTCTAGTTTCCATATATATTTGTTAGTATATGAGATTTGTTTTTCTCTTTTTGACTTACTTTACTCTATATAATAGGCTCTAGATTATATGCTGCCTAGGTTTGCCATAGCTTTCCTTCCAAGGAGCAAATATCTTACTTTCATGGCCGCAGTCCTTGTCCACAGTGATTTTGAAGACTAAGAAAATAAAATGTGTCACTCTTTCTCTTTTTACCCCTTCTATTTGCCATGAAGTAATGGGACTGGAGGCCATGATCTTAGTTTTTTTATAGTTGAGTTTAAATCAGCTTTTTCACTCTAGTCTTTCACCCTCCTCAAGAGGTTCTTTTGTTGCCCTTCACTTTCTGCCATCACAGTGGTTTCATTTGCATAGCTGAGGTTGTTATTTCTCCTGGCGATCTTGATTCCAGCCTGTGATTCATTCAGCCAGGCATTTCACATGAGGTACTCTGCATATAAGTTAAATAAACTTAAGTTAAATAAACTTAGGATGCCAGTACACAGTCTTGACCTACTTCTTTCCCAGTTTTGAACCAGTCAGTTGTTTCAAGTCTGGTTCTAACTGTTGCTTTTTGACCGCATATAGGTTTCTCAGGAGACAGGTAAGGTGATCTGTTATACTCCCTTCTCTTTAAGAATTTTCCAGTTTTTGTGATCCACACAGTCAAAGGCTTTAGCATAATCAGTAAAGCAGAAATAGAGTTTTTTTCGGGAATTCCCTTGCTTTCTCAATGATCCCACAAATGTTGGCAATTTGATCTCTGGTTCCTCTGCCTCTTTGACACTCAACTTGTACCTCTGCAAGTTCTCAGTTTATGTACTGCTGAAACCTAACTTAAAGGATTATGAGCATAAGCTTACTAACGTGTGAAATGAGTACAGTTATAATTGGAACATTCTTTGGCATTGCCTTTCTTTGGGATTACATAACTACTGACTTTTTCTAGTCCTGTGGCCACTGATGATCTTTCCAAATTTTGCTGATATAGTGAGTACAGCATTTTAACAGCATCATATTTTAGGATTTGAAATAGCTTAGCTGGAATTCTGTCACCTCCACTAGCTTTGTTCATACTAATGTTTCCTAAGGCCCACTTGACCTTCCACTCCAGGATAAATCTAGGAGAGTAACCACACCATCATGGTTATTTGGGTCATTAAGACCTTTTCTGTATAGTTCGTCTGTGTATACTTGTCATCTCTTCTTAACATTTTCTGTTTCTGTTAGGTCTTTACCATTTTTATCCTTCATTATGCCCATCCTTGCATGAAAGTTCCCTTTATATATCTAATTTTCTTGAATAGACCTCTAATCTTTCCCATTCTATTGTTTTTCTCTGTTTCTTTACACTGTTCATTTAAGAAGACTTCCTTATCTCTCCTTGCTATTCTCTGGAACTCTGCATTCAGTTAGGTTTATCTTTCCCTTCCTCCTTTTCCTTTCACTTCTCTTTTTTTCTCAGCTCTTTGTAAGGCCTTCTCAGACAACCACATTACCTTCTTGCATTTCTTTTTCTGGGGACTGTTTTGGTCACCACAGCCTCTACAGTGTTACAAACTTCCATCCATGATTCTTCAAGCACTCTGTCTATGAGATCTAATCTTTTGAATCTATTCATCAATTCTTTTGTGTAATTATAAGTGAAAGTGTTAGTCACTCAGTCATGTCCGACTTTTTGTGACTCCATGGACTGTAGCCCTTCAGGCTCCTCTGTCCATGAGATAACCCAGGCAAGAATACTGGAGTGGGCTGCCATTCCCTTCTTCAGGGGATCTTCCCAACTGAGGCATCATACCCAGGTCTCTCACATTGTGGGCAGATTTTTTACCATCTGAGCCACCAGTGGGTAAAATCATAAGGGATATGATTTAGGTCATCCTGATTTGCCTAGTGGTTTTCCCCATTTTCTTCAATTTAAGCCTGAATTTTGCAATAAAAAGCTGATGATCTGAGCCACAGTCAGCTCCAGGTCTTGTTTTTGCTGACAATATAGAGATTGTCCATCTTTGGCTGCAAAAAGTATAATGAATCTGATTGAAATAGAAACATCTGGTGATGTCCATGTGTACAGTAGTCTCTTGTGTTGTTGGAAAATGGTATTTGATATGACCAGTATGTTCTCTTGGCAAAACTCTGTTAGCCTTTTCCCTGCTTCATTTTGTACCCCAAAGCCAAACTTGCTGTTACTCCAGGTATCTTTTGACTTCCTACTTTTGCATTCCAATCCCCTATGATGAAAAGAAATCTCCTTTTTTTTGGTGTTAGTTCCAGAATGTGTTGTAGGTCTTCACAGAATTGGTCAACTTCAGCTTCTTAGACATCAGTGATTGGGGCACAGACTTGGATTACTATCATGTTGAATGGTTTGCCTTGGAAACAGACCGAGATCATTCCGTCTTTTTTAGAGTTGGGTTGTACCCAAGTACATCACATCATATCAGACTCTTGTTGACTATGAGGGCTATTCCATTTCTTCTAAAGGATTCTTTCCCACAGTAGTAGATATAATGATCACCTGAGTTAAATTCATCTATTCTTGTCCATTTTAGATCACTGATTTCTAAGATGTCAATGTTCAATTTTGCCATGTCCTGCTTGATCACTTCCCATTTACCTTGATTCATGGACTGAAATTCCAAATTCCCATGCAATATGTTTCTTTACAGCATCAGACTTCACATGTCCACATCTGAGCATCATTTCTGCTTTGGCCCATCTGCTTCATTCTTTCTGTAGCTATTATTAATTGCCCTCTGCTCTTCCCCCTTAGCTATTGGACACCTTCCAATCTGGGGGCTCATCTTTCAGTGTGATATCTTTTTGCCTTTTCATATTGTTCATGGGCTTCTTGAGGCAAGAATAATGAAGGGTAGTCATTTCCTCCTTCAGTGGACTGTATTTTGTCAGAATTCATCATTATGAACTGTCAATTTTGGGTGGCCCTGCACAGCATGGTTCATTGTTTTCATATTCTTTTTCATTATGGTTTATCACAGGTTATTGAATATAGTTCCCTGTGCTATACAGTCAGACCTTGTTTATCTATTCTATATATACCAGTTTGTATCTGCTAATCCTAAATTCCTAATCCCAACCCTCTCATATCCTTCACCTTGGCAACCAGTAGTCTATTCTCTATGTCCTTGATTCTGTTTCATAGATATGTTCATTTGTGTCATATGTAAGATTCTACATATTAGTGATATCATATGGTGCTTTCCTTTTTTTTTTTTTCTGATTTACTGCACTTAGTACAATAATCTCTAGTAGCATCCATTGTTGCTTCAAATGACATTTCATTCTTTTTATGGCTGAATAGTACTCCATTGTATATATAAAATATACCACATCTTCTTATCCATTCATCTATCTATGGACATTTAGGTTCTTTCCATGTCTTGGCTATTGAGAAGAGTGCTGTTGCAAATATCAGCTCAGTTCAGTTAGTCGCTCAGTAGTGTCCGACTCTTTGTGACCCCGTGAACTGCAGCATGCCAGGCCTCCTTGTCCATCCCCAACTCCCGGAGTTCACCCAAACCCATGTCCATTGAGTCAGTGATGCCATACAAGCATCTCATCCTCTGTCATCCCCTTCTCCTCCTGCCCTCAATCTTTCCCAGTAGCAGGGTCTTTTTAAATGAGTCAGCTCTTCGCATCAGGTGGCCAAAGTATTGTGGTGCCTCTATATTTTCGAGTTAGAGTTTTGTCTGGATATATGCTCATGAGTGAGACTGCTGAATCATATGGCAGTTACATTTTTAGTTTTCTGAGAAACCTTTCTACTGTTTTACACTATGGCTGCACCAACTACATTCCCACCAGTAGTGTAGGAGAGTTCTCTTTTCTCTACACCCTCTTCAGTATTTGTTATATGTAGACTTTTTAATGATGGCCATTCTGATCAGAATGAGATGGTAACTCATTGTAGTTTTGATTTGCATTTCTCTAATAAATAGAATTGAATATATTTTTATGTCACACTTTAAATTTAATTATCATAATCTTTTTGTTACTTTGAAACTTAAATAAATCTTCAGTCCCTATTTGTATTTCATAGCATTGATAGTTTTAAGGAATCTGAGCCAGTTTTTCTGTAGAATGCCCCTCAGATTTTGTTTACTGATGTATTCTGATGATTAAATTTTGATTGTGCATATTTGGCACTGACATCATATAATTGATTTTTTATCCTTTTCAGAAGATCACATTGAGAGACATGCATTATCAATTTAATCACATTTGTTGGTGTTAAATACATTTATTTGTTCTTATCCATAGCTACATATGAATTGAACCATGGGATATATATCTTTTGTTCCTGGCCTCAGTGTTGCCTGTTTGAATAATGTGCTCTTTTTATTGCTGAGTAGTTACCTTCTAACTCAAGTTGGTAATTTTATGTAAAAGTCATATGGTAATATCTGAGATTTTTCTGGTCACACACTGGTCTCTATTATGTAATTAACTTAAAAAATGTATAACTGTTTAAAAATATAGAGACCATCTGTGGCATTCAAGTTGTATAAATATAAGCCCCAGGCCAGATTTGTCCAGTTGATTGTAATTTGCAAACCCATATTGTGTGTGAGTTAGTGAGAGTATCTTTTGTTATTCAATTTTTGATAGATGTTTTGATTGTATTTTGTTTTGCACTATTATGAATGAAATTACCAAAGAAATTTCTGTGGAAGTCTTTCTAGGCATATATTTTCTTATTGTAACAAGATATACATAACATTAATTTTACATTTTAATTATCTTAGATGTACAATTCAGTAGCATTAAGTACATGCACAGAGTTGTACTACAATCACCACAATCATTTCAAAGTGTTTTCATCATACCAGGAAGAAACTGCTCATTACACAAAACCTCTATATTCTCCTCTGTGCCCATCTTCTTATTTCTTTTGTATAAATACCTAGGTATGGAATTGCTGGGTCTTAGGGCAGGTATGTGTTTAATTTTATAAGAAACTACTGAAGAATTCTCCAAAGTGATTCTACCATTACACCCTCCCACACACAATGCACAGGAGATGGCAGTACTCCACATCCTCACCAATATTTGAAACTATCAGTCTTTCCAAATTTTCGTCATTCAACTGAGTGTGTTGCTGTCATTCTGAGGCTTAGATTTCTCTGTATCTTAATCTACCATCCCCAAGTGTTCCCCCTGCATGGTAAAAACCTTGTTCCTATCTTCTGTACAGACTGTGAACAGGGAATAGAGGACATGAGAGTCAAGCAGTTTCTCAGCAGAATGTTGTTCAGAAAATGCCCCATCCCTTCCACTTCCAGTATATAGGGCAGACTGGTTGCAGGGCCATAGGTAGCAGTGAGAGAAGCAGCAAAATGTGATTTTTATCTGGAAAACCTCTTGTACTTTTATAATCCTGGAATTATAAAAGAAAAAATGAGAAGACTGTCTCTTTTAAAGATAGCTACCATATTCTTTTAAACTTTTGAAACATGTTACAGGTAGGTTTATTTAAACTTTCCTTTTCCAATATTAACCTGTTTCTAAGTAGGAATAAACTAATGTTCTATACCTTTAAAAACCAAAAAGTAATAAGTGATTTAATATATTGGATACTCTGTATGATCCAAGGTAGTAACATTTCCCTATGAAAGAAGAAAGATAAAAAGAAAAAAATAATTACTCCTATGTATCCTTAATTAATAAAGTATTAGTGATAATGGGGACTTCCAGCAAGATCCAATGAGATAATAGTCATTTTCTCCACAGTGCTCTCTAATGAGCAATGGTATTCTTTTCTATGGGCAATTTAGGTATGTGGGACCTGAATTTCTTGTAAGGCAGCCATTCAAATTCCATGCAGATTAAATTGATAGCAAGTGAATTTAAGGATCAATATTAATAAACAGTTAATACTAATTAGTGTCAAAGGTGATGGAATTTCATTTGAGTTATTTCAAATCCTGAAAGATGATGCAGTTAAAGTGTTGCACTCAATATGGTAGCAAATTTGGAAAACTCAGCAGTGGCAACAAGACTAGAAAAGATCAGTTTTCATTCCAATTCCAAAGAAAGGCAATAGCAAAGAATGTTCAATCTAATGCACAATTGTACTCATCTCACATGTTAGCAAAGTAATGCTCAAAATTCTCCAAGCCAGGCTTCAACAGTATGTGAACCATGAACTTCCAGATGTTCAAGCTAGATTTAGAAAAAGCAGAGGAAGCAGAGATCAAATTGCCAATATCTGTTGGATCATAGAAAAAGCAAAGAGAGTTCCAGGAAAACATTTACTTCTGCTTTATTGACTATGCCAAAGCCTTTGACTGTGTGGATCAAAACAAACTGTGGAAAATTCTGAAAGAGATTGGAATACCAGACCACCTTACCTGCCCCATGAGAAATCTGTATGCAGGTAAAGAAGCAACAGTTAGCCCCAGACATGGAAAAACAGACTGGTTCCAAATTGGGAAAGGAGTATGTCAATGCTGTATATTGTCACCCTGCTTCTTTAACTTATGTGCAGAGTACATCATGAGAAATGCTGGGCTGGATGAAGCAAAAGCTGGAATCCAGATTGCCGGGAGAAATATCAATAACCTCAGATATAGAGATGACATCATCCTTATGGTAGAAAGTGAAGAAGAATTGGAAAGCCTCTTGATGAAATTGAAAAAGAGGAGTGAAAAAGCTGGCTTAAAACTCAACATTCATAAAACTAAGATTGTGGCATTTGTTCCCATCACTTCATGGCAAAGAGATGGGGAAACAATGGAAACAGTGAGCGAATTTCTTTTCTTGGGCTGCAAAATCACTGCAGATGGTGACTGCAGCCATGAAATTAAAAGATGCTTGCTCCTTGGAAGAAAAGGACAACTTAGACAGCATTTAAAAAAAAAGAGACATTACTTTGCCAACAAAGGTCTGTCTAGTCAAAGCTTTTGTTTTTCCAGTAGTTGTGTATGGGTGTGAGAGTTGGACTATAAAGAAACCTGGGTGCTGAAGAATTGATGCTTTTGAACTGTGGTGTTGGAGAAGACTCTTGAGAGTCCCTTGGACTGCAAGGAGATCCAACTAGTCTATCCTAAAGGAAACCAGTCCTGAATGTTTACTGGAAGGACTGATGCTGATGCTGAAATTCCAATACTCCGACCACCTGATGTGAAGAACTGACTTATTAGAAAATACCCTTTTGTTGGGAAAGATTGAACACAGGAAAAGAAGGGGATGACAGAAGATGAGATGGTTGAATGGCATCACTGACTGGATAGACATGAGTTTGTGCAAGCTCTGGGAGTGTGATGGACAGGGAAGACTGGTGTGTTGCAGTCCATGGGGTCACAAAGAGTCAGAGAAGACTGAGCAACAGAACTGAACTGAGTGTCCAATGAGAATTTTATTTTATTTTTTTTTACTTAAGACCAATTTCTCATTTTCACACTTTTCAAATAACTGAGAATTTGGTGTGTAGTTTTTAAGGGATCACTGGTGGTTCAGTGGTAAATAGTTCACTTTCAATGCAACAGGCATGGATTCAGTTTCTGGTTTGGGAAGATCCTCTGGAGGAGGGCATGGCTACTCACTTCTGTATTCTTGCCTGGAGAATCCCCTGGACAGAGAAGCAAGGGGGCATATAATCCATAGGGTCACAAACAGTTGGACATGACTGAAGTGAATAAGCACAGCAAAGCACACCTATAGTTTTAAAAAATTATCTTGGATTAATATATGTTTTTAATTCATAGAAAAATAATTATGATCATCATATTGGTTTAAATGATACCAATGAATAAAATTACTTACTTTTTATAATATTAATACTTTCCTTGGCGTTACCTTTTTCATAGCATATTGTACAATACAAACTATTATATTCTAGTAAAGTTGAGTGAAAATTACAATGAAGTAATATCATTGCTAAGTCAAAATCAGGTGCATAATATTTTGCTTTAAAGTAAATCAGCACTGAATGTTGCATTAAACATTTTAGATATCTAGGGTACTATTTGGTCAGTAAATGTATAGTTGAAATTCTCCATTTATTACATTGGAGGATTAAGTGTAGCATCTAAATTACAACTTAACCACTTCATTGAGGTCTTATTGGATTTGAAGTTCTATGTAAATTCTTGATATAATGCAAAGCTTTCTAACTCTCTCCAAAATATGCAACTTACTCTGATTAACTACTTTACAAGCATTAGAAAGTTGATTAAGATAGAATACAGCACACACATTTAGGAAACCACTTCCAGAATTTTAGGATTTCCTAGAAAAACATATGCAGAGCCCACATGCCTTCAATGATGAATGTGTTACATATTTTAGTAACCAAAGGTAATTTCTGTAAAGTAAATTTTGATGTAATCATAGATATCACTACCAAGAATAAATTCATTGTGTTTTATATTATTTGGTGATTCCAGTTAACTCAAAGGCTCTAGAAATAATCTTTCCATATTTTTATATCAATTGTTTAGTTTTTAAAACTAAATATACATTATTAGGGATGACAAATAAGCTGCTGCTGCTGCTGCTAAGTCACTTCAGTCATGTCCGACTCTGTGTGACCCCATAGATGGCAGCCCACCAGGCTCCCCTGTCCCTGGGATTCTCCAGGCAAGAACACTGGAGTGGGTTGCCATTTCCTTCTCCAATGCATGAAAGTGAAAAGTGAAAGGGAAGTTGCTCAGTCATGTCTGACTCTTCGCAACCTCATGGACTGCAGCCTACCAGGCTCCTCCATCCATGGGATTTTCCAGGCAATAGTTCTGTAGTGGGGTGCCATTGCCTTCTCCAGACAAATAAGCTATAAAATGACATATCATCATTAGTCATTATGCAAATGTAATTTAAACCATAATGGTATGTGACCACACACTTAGTGGAATGGCTAACACCAATGGTGTTGATATGTCAACATTCCCAACCCAGGGACTGTACCCAGACTTCCCTCATTGCAGGTGGATTCTTTACCAGCTGAGCCACAAGAGAAGCCCAGGAATACTGGAGTGGGTAGCCTATCCTTTCTCCAGCAGATCTTCCTGGCCTAGGAACTGAACCAGGGTCTCCTGCATTGTAGGCAGATTCTCTACCTACTGAGTTATCAGGCAAGAGTAATATTTTGTGGGAAATGTTATTGCTATTTTAACATCTTCACTTATTATAAATCTATTCAGCTTTTCTCTTTATTAAATCAGATTTGGTAGTTTGTGTTTTTCTAGAAATTTGTCTGTTTCATCTATATGATCATGGTATCCGGTCCCATCACTTCATGGGAAATAGATGAGGAAACAGTGGAAATAGTGGCTGACTTTATTTTTGGGGGCTCCAAAATCACTGCAGATGGTGATTGCAACTATGAAATTAAAAGACACTTACTCCTTGGAAGGAAAGTTATGACCAACCTAGATAGCATATTCAAAAGCAGAGACATTACTTTGCCAACAAAGGTCCATCTAGTCAAGGCTATGGTTTTTCCAGTAGTCATGTATGGATGTGACAGTTGGAGTATAAAGAAAGCTAAGTGCCAAAGAATTGATGCTTTTGAACTGTGGTGTTGGAGAAGACTCTTGAGAGTCCCTTGGACTGCAAGGAGATCCAACTAGTCCATTCTAAAGGAGATCCGTCCTGGTGTTCATTGGAAGGACTGATGTTGAAGCTGAAATTCCAATACTTTGGCCATCTAATGTGAAGAGCTGACTCATTTGAGAAGACCCTGATGCTGAGAAAGATTGAGGGCAGGAGGAGAAGGGGACGACAGAGTTTGAGATGGTTGGATGGCATCACGGACTCAATGGATATGGGTTTGAGTAGACTCTGGCAGTTGGTGATGGATAGGGAGGCCTGGTGTGCTGTGGTTCATGGCGTCGCAAAGAATCAGACACAACCGAGCGACTGAACTGAACTGAACTGAATGGAAAGATTTTTGAACTACATAGTGGTGATGGTTTCACAACTTTGTGAACATAATAAAAGCAACTGAATTGTAAGTTTTTTAAATGTGAATTTTATCACATGTGAATTATATTTCAATAAGGAAAGCAGTTTTAATGAATGACTTTTTGAGGAGTTTGAATTCTCGTTCCCTTTTCTTTATTGATTCTTGTTATTACCTAACCTTAAAATTTTTGCCATTCTTTTGGTTGGAGAATGTATTTCCTGCAAGTTTATCTCAAACTTTTCTAATCATTATGAATATTTAATTTTGTTTATTAGACATTAGTATCTTCTATTCATTAATCTATTCATATTTTTCCATCAGAATTTTCTTTTTATTTGTATGTGCTTTTTAATGAGGTAATTATATGCTTTTATTTTTATGTCATATAACTTTTATAATTTTTTGTATTTTTGGTTTTGTGGTATTCTATGATAAATGAAAGACTGTAATTTTTAAAAAAGCTTAAATTATCAATCTTTGATGCTGATTATTCCTTTTACGATTTTGTTTAGGAAATCTAACACCAAGGTCATAATGTTATTCTCTTATATTCTCTTTCATAAGTTTTAAGTTTTCACTTTCAAATTTTCCTTTAATTCATGTAGTAATTCTTTTTGTTCACAGTATGACTAAAACTTCACTGTTTTTATATCGAAACAACTCAGTTGTTTCAGTTGAATAGTTTAGCACATCTTTACAGATCACTGGAGCCCATTTTGCCATATATTATGCAACATATGAATAATATGGGTCCTCCTGCACTCTAACATTGGTATTTTCTGTCTTTCTGCATTAGTACTTTAATGACTTAAAGTTGTCAATTTCCTTTTGCTTGTCAGGACTAGTCCTTTTCTTTTGTTCTTCAAGAGAGGCATGGTTATTTAAATTTTATAATGAGTATGCCAGTTCCACATAAGCAATGTTAGGATTTGTTCAGAAGAGCATTTACTCCATTCATCAGGTTGGGAAGTAAAGATTTTTTTTATATTTAGAATTGTAATCCATGGATATAGTCCTATATATAGGTTTTTTTCTGCTGTTTTTGTTTAAAGATGTACCCTTTGCGCCTCACAGAATTTAAATAGCTTTTGTTAAAATGACTGCCATCTATATTATATAGTTTTAGATGTTTACTTCTTATCTTTCAAAATTTGTTTTTAGTCTAAAGCACTGTAAATAAATTTTGTACATTGGCCTTATTTATAGATAACATTACTAAAATATCTTAATGAAAAAATCTATCAGAGTCCATATAATCTACTTATAATTGCAGCTTGATTTATTCTGTTTCATTTCTATACTATTATTTATTTTTGATTTTCTATTTTGGTTAACTTAATTATGTCAGATAGTAACTCATATAATGTTGTATAATAGTGACTTTTATGTCCTGATTCCTGATTTTTAAATATTTCTAGTCTTTATGACATTTTAATAGATTTTTTTTACTAAGGCCCATTCATACTAGGACCTTACTTATTAGATATAGAAGTTGAAACAACATTTATGTTATAGGAAGATGCTTTTCCCTAGGTGAGAAGGTACATAAGCATTCTTGTGAAAGCAACAGTTATAGGAATAAAATCGCATACATTACAGAATGAGGTTCCATATTTTTCCATAGAAGTATTTTATTTAGTCTTGATGTTTTAATATTTCAAAATCTCTTAGGATTGAGGATAATATCTAATCAAAATAACTAAAGATTATATATGTATTTCTTAAAAACCTACTGTGTGTTATTTATGATAACATAATGATGCTTACTATCAGGGATTGGAGAATAAATATGAAGATAGCTTAGTGTGGAGACTTTTTTATTGAATAAGCAGCCCATCATCAAATTATTTCCTTTTGAAATTATGTGAGATCATTTATGGGGTTATGTATCCACCCAGACAGAGATAATCTATTGTTGAAACAGTGAGGTGGGAGGTACCATAAGGAAGAGGCCAAGAGAGATCAATACACACTCTCAAGATTAAATAAGTACTTGGTAGTAAGAGTATTATATATTTCTTATTTTATCATAATGCCATAATAATTTGTTGAAGGATTACTATGTGCCAGATATGTAGCAAGATTTTTTTTAATGTATTTTCAGAATCAATCTCCACGAAAGAGCCACGCATTTTAACAAAAGTTTACATATGAGCAGGAATGGAGAGAATTTACTCATATATTGCCCATATTCACTCACTTTGTCAAGACAACAGATGTGGAATGGGGATCCAGGCAGTCTGAGTTTAACTCTACTACTCTTGCCTGCTCTACTGTACTGCCTGCTATGAATAATATGAATAGTAAACAGTTCGTATTTAATATGTATAAAAATGCCAACTCAGAAGATTTTTAAGCAATTTCCATTGCAGTTTGTAAGTAGGGAATTTATACTGATGGATTCAACAGTGCACTTTGATTTTGGCCAGCACTAAGGATCAGTACATAAGACAGTCAATTTCACTTTCACAACACTTTAATTCAGGATAAGAAAATTTCAAAAAAACACTAGCTTTTCTTCAAAGAGTATTTTTCCAAGTGTTTTCAAAGTACACTTATTTAAGATTGATGTATCCATAATTTGTGTGGCAAAGCTACAGCTCTGTTAAACTTTCTATCAGAGGACAGTGAGAGTTAGAAACGGTCCAACTCAGCTCTCTAGAAAACGCTTCCTAAAATCAACTCCTGGCCTTCCCTGGTGGCTCAGAGGTTAAAGCATCTGCCTGCAATGCGGGAAACCCGGGTTCAAACCTGGGTCGGGAAGATCCCCTGGAGAAGGAAATGGCAACCCACTCCAGTATTCTTGCCTGGAGAATCCCAGCGACGGAGGAGCCTAGTGGGCTACAGTCCGTGGGGTCGCAAAGAGTCGGACACGACTGAGTGACTTCACTTTCACTTTCAAAATCAACTCCTAGTTAGAATGAGGGCCTTGATAAAGATATACTGAAAATTTTTGCATGAATATTTAAGTGTCCTTTCTTCTACTAAATTATCTTTGTTGGTATAGATGATACATTTACAGTTATATCTCTACTGGATTAGACTCTCCAGTAGAAGGCAGTTTATTTATTTTGACGATCATGTTCCTCTTCTAATCTTGTTGTCTTTGCCCAGATTCCTTCCTGATACTCACCTTCAATGACAAGTTCTCACCATCTTCATACATTTGATGAAACCTATTATTAATAGCAGATTACCAAATTACAGCTCAGCATACAGATTATTTCCAGAAGCTGAACTGTTTTTTACTGCTGCAGATGATTAGTCCTTAATTCTTAGCTACCTGTGAGGTACGAAATACATATATTAGTCTCTGTCCTTCAGTTCTTGAAACAGAGCTCCTAAAACCCTGGGAAGAGTGCCAACAGAACATTTATTCTAACGTTTAGTCTTTCATTCTACTTCCTGAAGAGAAGTCCTAAAAATACTGTCATTCTGAAAGTTATAAGAGCACAGGAGCATCTTGTGTTCTAAAGTTTAATCTTGACACAGATCCCTAATATCCCTTGGAATTTCCTGTGAGGTAGCAATGTCTTTTGTTTTAATGAGGTGACTCTTGATGGGCTCCTGGGTGGGGACTGGCCTTCAGAAAGACCAAACCATGATTCGTTTCAGTTGAGTCACTCTGTTGTGTCCGACTCTTTGGGACTCCATGGACTGCAGCACTCCAGGCCTCCCTGTCCATCACCAACTCCCAGAGTTTAATCAAACTCATGTCCATTGAGTCGGTGATGCCATCCAACTGTCTCATAACTCTGTCATCCCCTTATCCTCCTGCCTTCAATGTTTCCCAGCATCAGGGCCTTTTCTAATGAGTCAGCTCTTCACATCAGGTAGACAAAGTATTGGAGCTTCAGCATCAGTCCTTCCAATGGATATTCAAGATTGATTTCCTTTAAGATTGACTGGTTTGATCTCCTTGCAGTCCAAGGGACTCTCAAGAGTCTTCTACAACACCACAGTTCAAAGCATCAATTCCTCGGCACTCAGTCTATTTTTTTTTTTTAATTTAAATTTTATTTTATTTTCAGTCTTTTTTAAAGTGCAACTCTCATATCCATTTATGACGACTGGTAAAACTGTAACTTTGATTATACAGACTTTTGTCGGCAAAGTAATGTTTCTGCTTTTAAATATGCTCTCTAGGTTGGTCATAACTTTTCTTCCAAGAAGCAAGCATCTTTTAATTTCATGGCTGCAGTCACCAATTGTAGTGATTTTGGAGCCCAAGTCTGTCACTGTTTCCATTGGTTCCCCATCTAATTGTCATGAAGTAATGGAACCAGATGGTATGATCTTAGTTTGTTGAATGTTGAGTTTTAAGCCAGCTTTTTCACTGTCCTCTTTCACCTTCAAAAGAGATTCTGTAGTTCTTCACGTTCTGCCATAAGGGTGGTGTCATCTGCATATCTGAGGTTATTGATATTTCTCCCAGCAATCTTGATTCCGGCTTGTGCTTCATCCAGCCCAGCATTTCTCATGATGTATTCTGCATAGAAGTTAAATAAGCAGAGAGACAATATACAGCCTTGATGTACTACTTTCCCAATTTGGAACCAGTCCATTGTTCCATGTCTGATGCTAACTGTTGCTTCTTGATCTGCATACAGATGTCTCAGGAGGCAGATAAGGTGGTCTGGTATTCCCATCCTTTTCGGAATTTTCCACAGTTTGTTGTGATCCACACAGTCAGGCTTTAGTGTAGTCAATGAAGCAGAAGTAGATGTTTTTCTGGAATTCTCTTGCTTTTTCTGTCATCCAACAGATGTTGACGATTTGATCTCTGGTTCCTCTGCCTTTTCTAAATCCAGCTTGAACATCTGGAAGTTCTCGGTTCATGTACTGTTGAAGCCTGACTTGGAGAAGTTTGAGCATTGCTTTGCTATTGTGTGAAATGTGTGTTATTGTGTAGTAGCTTCAACATTCTTTGGCATTGCCTTTCTTTGGGATTGGAATGAAAACTGACCTTTTAGAGTCCTGTGGCCACTGCTGAGTTTTCCATATTTGCTGGCATATTGAATGAAGCACATTAACAGCACCCTTTTATTAATCTATTGTATTACAAGCAAAAAATAATGTAGAAGGCAACATGTTTTAACTCTGATGGGGGCATTTATCAAGTCAATCTGGAAAATGCCTCCACAGGTAAATTATTTTCATTGTCAAGTAAAATCAAATAATGTGAGCAAAAGATAATAAAGTTAAAGTGAATTTCTCAGCTGATGAAATATTTTCTTGTATCAGTAGGACTGATATGTACTTTTTTTTTTTTTTTTTTTTGCTATTTACCTGTCATATGTACTAGTAAGGGAAGAAATCATGTGTGTGTGTATGTGTGCATGCTCAGTCCTGTCTGACTCTTTGCAACCACATGGACTATAGCCCATCAGGCTTCTCTGTCCATGGGATTTCCCAGGCAAGGATAGTGGAGTGGGTTTCCATTTCCTACTCCTGGTCAAGAAAAAAAATTATAGAAAGCAGTTAAACTAGGGTGTGAGAATCTTTGGGAAGCCATCTCAGAATTCTGTTTACCAAACATGTGCTGTGCTAAGTCACTTTAATTGTGTCTGACTCTTTGGGACCCTATGGACTATAACCCCACAAGGCTTCTCTGTCCATGGAATTTTCCAGGCAAGAATACTGGAGTGGGTTGCCATTTTCTCCTCCAGGGGATCTTCCCAACACAGGGATGGAACCTGCATCTACTGGGGCTCTTGCACTGCAGGCAGATTTTTTTACTGCTGAGCCATGGGGAAGCCCACACACACCTGACCCTAAACTTGAATCCAGAGTTCATAAAAATCTTTAGCTTTTTATTTTTTAGAGACATAGATCTTCATTAAAGCTGATAGAGCCAAAATAATTTAAATACATCCATCAATTTTCCCTTTTAAAAGAAAATGCTAGAAATATCCAATGGAGCTATCAGCTGGGAACCTGTTATTCAGGGCAGTTCAAAGCATCAGGAAGCAATCATAAATTTAATTTCTAATTTATATTTGCTATTAGAAGACTTTTATTGTCATATGTTTTTATTGCAGTTTATTTCATGAGTCAAATTTGTCTTTTGCTAGTATCTCAAGACTATATTTAGATGAAATTTGCATTTATTTCAAATAATGGCCATTCGCAAACCAATTAATTCCCCTGTATAAAGAAATCTTGCTTAGTTCCTGTATCTAAAACAATAAGCATATCATAAAATAAAGCAAAATGGATAAAATAATAATATCCTAATAATTTTTTAGTAATTTTTAATGAAAATATGGCACAGCAGGAATATATTCATTTAGACTAAGTGAGAGTGAAATCTAAAGAATTTTAAAAGCATTAAAAGAGTAAAATATTACTGAAGGCGTTACATTTAAAGTGTTAACCTAAAAATGTTAATGCTGCCATTTACTTATTTCTTGCAATTTTATTAAAAAAAATAAAGCAGGAAACACTGCAACTTCACACTTCATTACTGAAAATCAAAACACGGTTTAGGAAATACTGTAGCATGTCTGGAGCTTCCTTGATGACTCAAGTGGGTAAAGAATCTGTGTGCAATGTAGGAGACTGAGGAGACATGAATTTGATCCCTGGGTTGGGGAGATCCCCTGGAGAAGGAAATGGCAAACCACTCCAGTATTTTGTCTCAGAAATCCCATGGACACAGGAGCCTGGTGGGCTATAGTTCATAGGGTAACAAAGTGTTGGGTAGTGTGTCTAGAAATACAGAAAGGAAATATGAGGTCAAAGCATATATTATGCAGGAAGTCTTCCTGAAATATCATGATGAAACAGCTACCACCAGGACTGAATAGATAATTATCCTATTCTCAGTTCTTCATACAAGAATATGACCTGATATTATTTCTTCCTTCCAGAATACTATCACTATAAGATTTAAATCCATGAATGTGTGTGTGTGTGTGTGTGTGTGTGTATATATATATATATATATATATATATATTTCACTCACCCATGATATTAAACATAAAGGAGAATGTCAGAATCTTAATCTGTATTATACTTCTTCACTTAATTCCTGATGCTCAAGATTTACTTGAGGTTCTCATATAAATCTCAGAAACCTTCTTTGTGGAACACCAACTGTCTGGTATAGAAGAAACAAAGTAATAAATCCATAGTTCTCATGACAGTCTAGTCCTCACATCTATGTAATATACATAGAAGACAATAAAGCTGAACTTTACAATTATATCATAGTCAAATTCACTCTCACATTCCTTGAGGACAGGTATAAGCAAGGTATAGCAAAAGGTGATAAGACCAAGGGCCTTGAAGGCAATTTCACAACAATTAAATAAAGACTATTAATGGGCCTTAAACTCAGGGAAGATAGTAAAACAAACAAACAAAAAAACAAAGCAAAACAAAAAAAATCAACTATACTGCTAGTTTGGTCATTAGATGCAAAAGGATTTATAAGTAATTCATTGTAAGTATTAAAGACTGTTTTGCATAGAGTTAAGTGTTGGATTAATTTTTGCATATTTTTAAGATTCCATGAAACAAGCCAGTTTTAGATTAACAAAAAAATAGTGGTGATGTATCCTATATTCCTTAAAAATTGGGAAGCTTTTGGATTGACAAATGAGACTCTAGTCTTATTTTTTAATCTAATTATGCCAGCTAATTCATGCAAATATAAGGTGATATCTATGAAATGCATTACAAAGTTTAGCTTTATTATTTTGTTTCAATAAGTGAAAATAAGTTATAAGGAAGACTTTCATATTCTATATTTAAGGAAATGTGTGTAACTGTCAATGCAGTCAATTTATATGCGGGAAATACCCAAACACGTTGTTTTGTTATAAAACCTATCATCATGTTGCAGATATCAGTTGCAGTAATATCTACTCAGAAAAACATTGCAGTTCAAGTCCGGGAAGGTGTACTTAAAAACAACACACCATTGGTGTTTCTGTTCACAAAAATAGAACTTTGAAATTCCCAGCAAGGTTTTCATACTGAAATTGTCAAAAACAGATGTTCAAAAGGCATTAAAAAAAAAAAATCATTCCTTGAGCAGCCAGGCAGAATACTTTCATTCAGATATGAAAACATATATGTAGTATATTGCCATAATTGGTTCATTATTTTAACTGCAATAGGAATAAAGATCTACATATGTATTTTGAAGCCATGCTTTTTGAACATCTGTTTCTACAATTGATATGGACAAGCAAATAAAGAAGATAACTGTTTTTTTCAATCTTGTAATTTAGTTTATAAACACTTTCTCTTCTTTCCTCAAGATTCTTATGATGTAACTGAGTATTTTGTGACTACTTTTGTGATATCACTATAACAATATAGAGTAACTCAATCAGAAGCACTAAAATGAAAATATACAGGACCCAATTATGCAACATTTTGAAATGCAATCACTTCAGTTCAGTCGCTCAGTTTTGTCCCACTCTTTTCGACCCCATGGAATGCAGAAAGACAGGCTTCCCTGTCCATCACCAACTCCCAGAGCTTGTTCAAACTCATCTCCATTGAGTCAGTGATGCCATCCAATCATCTCAACCTCTGGGGTTCACTTCTTCTCCCACCTTCAATCCTTCCGAATATCAGGGTCTTTTCCAGTGATTCAGTTCTTTGCAACAGGTGGCAAAAGGTATTGGAATTTCAGCTTCAGCATCAGTCCTTCCAATGAATATTCAGGACTGATTTCCTTTAGGATGGACAGGATGGATCTCCTTGCAGTCCAAGGGACTCTCAAGAGTCTTCCCTAGCACCACAGTTCAAAAGCATCAATTCTTTGGCGCTCAGCTCTCTTTATAGCCCAACTCTCACATTCATACATGACTACTGGAAAAACCATTATTTGCACTAGATGGACATCTGTTGGCAAAGTAATGTCTCTGGTATTTATATGCTGTCTAGGTTAATCATAGCTTTTCTTTCAAGGAGCAAGGGTCTTTTAATTTCATGGCTGCAGTCACCATCTGCAGTAATTTTGCAACCCAAGAAAAGAAAGTCTCTCACTGTCTCCATTTTTTCCCCCATCTGTTTGCCATGAAGTGATGGGACTGGATGCCATGATCTTAGTTTTCAGAATGTTGAGTTTTAAGCCAACTTTTTCACTCTCCTGTTTCACTTTCATCAAGAGGCTCTTTAGTTCTTCTTCGCTCTCTGCTATAAGGGTGGTGTAATCTGCATATCTGAAGTTACTGGTATTTGTCCTGGCAATCTTGATTCCAGCTTATGTTTCATCCAGCCCAGCATTTCTCATGATGTACTCTGCATATAAGTTAAATAAGCAGGGTGACAGTATACAGCCTTGACATACTCCTTTCACAACTGGAAACCAGTCTCTTGTTCCATGTCCAGTACTGATTATTGCTTCTTAACCTGCATACAGATTACTCAGGAGGCAGGTCAGGTGGTCTGATATTCCCATCTCTTGAAGAATTTTCCACAGTTAGTTTTGATTCACACAGACAAAGGCTTGCTGCTAAGTCGCTTCCATCATGTAGACTCTGTGCGACCCCATAGACAGCAGCCCATTAGACTCCTCTGTCCCTGGGATTCTCCAGGCAAGAACTCTGGAGTGGGTTGCATTTCCTTCTCCAAAGGCTTCAGATCATATCAGTCGCTCAGTCATGTCCGACTCTTTGCGACCCCATGAATCGCAGCACGCCAGGCCTCCCTGTCCATCACCAGCTCCCGGAGTTCACTCAGACTCACGTCCATCAAGTCAGTGATGCCATCCAGCCATCTCATCCTCTGTCGTCCCCTTCTCCTGTTGCCCCCAATCCCTCCCAGCATCAGAGTCTTTTCCAATGAGTCAATTCTTCCCATGAGGTAGCCAAAGTACTGGAGTTTCAACTTTAGCGTCATTCCTTCCAAAGAAATCCCAGGGCTGATCTCCTTCAGAATGGACTGGTTGGATCTCCTTGCAGTCCAAGGGACTCTCAAGAGTCTTCTCCAACACCACAGTTCAAAAGCATCAATTCTTCTGTGCTCAGCTTTCTTCACAGTCCAACTCTCACATCCATACATGATCACAGGAAAAACCATAGCCTTGACTAGATGGACCTTTGTTGGCAAAGTAATGTCTCTGCTTTTGAATATGCTATCTAGGTTGGTCATAACTTTCCTTCCAAGGAGTAAGTGTCTTTTAATTTCATGGCTGCAAGTCACCATCTGTAGTGATTTTGGAGCCCAGAAAAATAAAGTCTGACACTGTTTCCACTGTTTCCCCATCTATTTCCCATGAAGTGATGGGACTGGATGCCATGATCTTCGTTTTCTGAATGTTGAGCTTTAAGCCAACTTTTTCACTCTCCACTTTCACTTTCATCAAGAGGCTTTTGAGTTCCTCTTCACTTTCTGCATAAGGGTGGTGGTGTCATCTGCATATCTGAGGTTGTCGATATTTCTCCCGGCAATCTTGATTCCAGCTTGTGTTTCTTCAAGTCAAGCGTTTCTCATGATGTACTCTACATATGAGTTAAATAAACAGGGTGACAATATACAGCCTTGACGAACTCCTTTTCCTATTTGGAACCAGTCTGTTGTTCCATGTCCAGTTCTAACTGTTGCTTCCTGACCTGCATACAAATTTCTCAAGAGGCAGATCAGGTGGTCTGGTATTCCCATCTCTTTCAGAATTTTTCCACAGTCTATTGTGATCCACGCAGTCAAAGGCTTTGGCATAGTCAATAAAGCAGAAATAGATGTTTTTCTGGAGCTGTCTTGCTTTTTCCATGATCCAGCGGATGTTGGCAATATGATCTCTGGTTCCTCTGCCTTTTCTAAAACCAGCTTGAACATCTGGAAGTTCACGGTTCACGTATTGCTGAAGCCTGGCTTGGAGAATTTTGAGCATTACTTTACTAGTGTGTGAGATAAGTGCAATTGTGTGGTAGTTTGAGCATTCTTTGGCATTGCCTTTCTTTGGCATTGGAATGAAAACTGACCTTTTCCAGTCCTGTGGCCACTGCTGAGTTTTCCAAATTTGCTGGCATATTGAGTGCAGCACTTTCACAGCATCATCTTTCAGGATTTGAAATAGCTCAACTGTAATTCCCTCACCTCCACTAGCTTTGTTCGTAACGATGCTTTCTAAGGCCCACTTGACTTCACATTCCAGGATGTCTGGCTCTAGGTCAGTGATCACACCATCATGATTATCTGGGTCATGAAGATCTTTATTGTACAGTTCTTCTGTGTGTTCTTGCCATCTCTTCTTAATATCTTCTGCTTCTGTTAGGTCCATACCATTTCTGTCCTTTATCGAGCCCATGTTCTCATGAAATGTTCCCTTGATATCTTTAATTCTCTTGAAGTGATCTCTAGTCTTTTCCATTCTATTGTTTTCCTCTATTTCTTTGCATTGATCACTGAGGAATCCTTTTTTATCTGTTTTTGCTATTCTCAGAACTCTGCATTCAAATGGGTATATCTTTCCTTTTCTCTTTGCCTTTAGCTTCTCTTATTTTCTCAGCTATTTGTAAGGCCACGTCAGACAACAATTTTTTCCTTTTTGTATTTCTTTTCCTTGGGGATGGTCTTGATCACCACCTTCTGTACAGTGTCACGAACCTCCATCCATAGTTCTTCAGGCACTCTGTCTATCGGATATAATCCCTTGAGTTTATTTGTCACTTCCACTGTATAATCATAAGGGATTTGATTTAGGTCATACCTGAATGGTCTAGTGATTTTCCTTACTTTCTTCAATTTAAGTCTGAATTTTTCAATAAGGAGTTCATGATCTGAACCACAGTCAGCTCCCAGTCTTGTTTTTGCTGACTGTATAGAGCTTCTCCATCTTTGGTTGCAAAGAATATAATCAGTCTGATTTCAGTACTGACCATCTGGTGATGTCCATGTGTAGAGTCTTCTGTTGTGTTGTTGAAAGAGGGTGTTTACTATGACCAGTGTGTTCTCTTGGCAAAATTGTTAGCCTTTGCCCTGCTTCATTTTGTGCTCCAAGGCCAAATTTGCCTGTTATTCCAGGTGTTTCTTGACTTTCTACTTTGCATTCCAGTCCCCTATGATGAAAAGGACATATTTTGGGGTGTTAGTTCTTGAAGGTCTTGTATGTCTTCATAGAACTTTTCAAATTCAGCTTCTTCAGTGTTACTGGTCAGAGCATAGACATGGATTACTGTGATATTGAATGGTTTGCCTTGGAAACGGAGACATTCTGTCGTTTTTGAGATTGCATCCAAGTACTGAATTTTGGACTCTTTTGTTGACTGTGATGGCTACTCCATTTCTTCTATGGGATCTTGTCCACAGTAGTTGATATAATGGTCATCTGAGTTAAATTCACCCATTCCAGTCCATTTTAGTTCACTGATTCCCAAAATGCCGATGTTTACTCTTGCCATCTCCTTTTTCACTACTTCCAATTTGCCTTGATTCATGGACCTACCTTTCCAGATTTCCATGCGATATTGCTCTTTACAGCATTGGACTTTACTTCCATCACCAGTCACATCCACACTGGGTGTGTCCTTGCTTTGACTTCATCCTTTCATTCTTTCTGGAGTTATTTCTCCACTGATCTCCAGTACCATATTGGGCAACTACCAACCTGGGGAGTTCAACTTTCATTGTCCTATCTTTTTGCCTTTTCATACTGTTCATGGGGTTCTCATGGCAAGAATACTGAAGTGGTTTGTCATTCCCTTCTTCAGTGGACCACGTTTTGTCAGAACTCTCCACCATAACCCTTTCGTATTGGGTGGCCCTACACAGCATAGCTCATAGTTTCATTGAGTTATGCAAGCCTGTGGTTCATGTGTTCAGTTTGGCTAGTTCTGTGTTTGTGGTTTTCATTCTGTCTTCCCTCTTATGGACAAGGATAACAGGCTTATGGAAGCTTCCTGATGGTAGAAACTGACTGAGGGTAAAACTGGGTCTTGTTCTGATGGGTGGGGTCATGCACAGTAAATTTTTTATCCAATATTATTCTATTGATAGGCATATCTCTGTTGCCTTCTTTTTGTTTGACCTGAGCCACCATTACCAATGGTAGAAGTAATGAAGATACGGTGACCTCCTTCAAAAGTCCCATGCACACCCTGCTGTAATTAGTGCTCTTTACCCTGTAGCAGGCCACTGCTGACCTACACCTCTGCTGGAGACTCATGGACACTGACAGGCAAGTCTGGATCAGTCTCTTGTGGGGTCACTGCTCGTTTCTCCTGGGTCCTGTTGCAGACAAGGTTTTGTTTGCATCCTCCAAGAGTCTGTTTTCCTAGTCCTGTGTAAGTTTTGGTGGCTCTATGGTGGGGTTAATGGCAACTTCTTCCAAGAGGACTTATGCCCTACTGATGCACTAGAGCCTCTGCCCCTGAGGCAGGCCACTGCTGACCAGTGGCTCCATAGAAGACACTGAAACAAAATTCTGGCTCAGTCTCTGTGGGGTCTTTGTGTCCTGGTGTGCACAAGGTTTTTTTGAGCCTTCTAAGCATCTGTGGAGGGTATAGGGTTTGATTCTAAATAAGATTTAGCCCCTCCTACCATCTTTCTGGGGCTTCTCCTTTGCCCTTTGTAGTGGGATATCTTTTTTTGGTGGGATCCAACATTCTCCTGTTGATGGTCGTTCAGCAGTGAGTTGTAATTTTGGAATTCTTGCTGGAGAAGATGAATGCACATCCTTCTACTCTTCCATCTTCTACTCCTCCCCCTTACCTTGTGAAATATAATAGAGCAGGATTATTCTAGTCCTGAGACTTTCTAATTAAATTTTTTAAATTATCTAATCTCTTGGCCTCCTCTAATGAGTAGTCTTTCTCTTAGGAACGCAACTCCAGTACATATTTTCATAAAGCACTTGGAATCTGTGACTGTCTAAGTATAAATAAGAGTATTAAACATGTGCTCTATTTTTATAGGATCTTCTAGGAATGTTAACAAATATGAAACTTTTAGAGTTCTCATGATGACTTTGTAGTGACTTCCAGATATTTTCTTTCATAAGGAATAAAAGTGATATATTTCTGGATATGTCCATGTAAATTCAGTTTACAACTGTTCAGTTCAAAATATAACATGCCATGCAGCTCCCAGCTATAAGAATTAACTCATAATGCCTCTCATTACAGCTCATGCAGCACCCAGAAGAGCTAGTGGCAGAAGTTTCCTTCAGTGATACTCACTTGAGACTATCTCAAAACATTTTTCTTTGCTGTAAATTTTAAAGCATAATTCTTTAGAATAAAACATCCCAATGCATCTTATAGATTCAGAGAATACTATGTATGTAAGATTATGAGAATTTTTATTTAAATTCCTGAATTGAGGAACACACATTTTCCATAAAGCTTAGTACTACATGTTATATGCTTCTTTCATTTTAAGAAAAAGTTTCATAATGAGAACACATTAAAAGAAAACTTTTAACTTGTAAGATGGGAAGAAAAAAGTATAGAGATGTGTTAATGAACTTAAAAAAAGTTGAGTAAACAACATATGTAATTACTCTGTGAGGAAATGCTGCTTAATTAAAACAGAGTCATTCTATTAGCATACACACCTGCTGCTTATAGGACTCATTTCTTCCCAAAATAACTTAATTCCTAAACAGAGTTCTCCCTCTAGTTCATCTCCTTGGGGTATCTCCATCTCAGTTTTTCTGCCTTAATCTTACATGTGCTGAAACCCCTCATAGTAATTATGATAGAATATTATAGGATGCACGAGATTTTATGATGAAATGTCCTTGTAGACTTCATAGCCTTGTGTTTCACTCCAGAAGATAGAGGAGTAAAAGCATTCATTTCCAAAATATTCTAAATTCTGTCATCCCAGGCTTGAGAAGAGTACTTTCTTTGAGAACTTAAAGCACAATCTCAGTGTCATAATCAAGATTTGAGGAGTATCATTTATACAAACTGATCCTTCTAGAACAAAATTGTTAAAGAACTTTATTCAAAGGAGTTATAAATTATATTTCATTCTGGAAACACATTTTGAAGTTTATTTTTATTTGTGATTTTTTTATCTAAGCAAAAATAATAGTTTATCCACTTCTACTACCTTTACCCCCTGTCTTTTGCAACCACAAATCTGTTCTCTGTTTTGTTTTTCAGATTTCACATATAAAGAATCATACAGTATTTGTCTTTCTCTATCAACTTACTGCACTTAGCATAATTCCTTTGAGGCACAGCCATGTTGCTGCAAATGGCAAAATTTCATTCTTTGCTTATGGTTGAATAATATTTCAGTGTGTGTGTGTGTGTCTGTGTGTGTGTGTGTGCTGCTGCTGCTAACTCACTTCAGTCGTGTCTGACTCTGTGCAACCCCATAGATGGCAGCCCACCAGGCTTCCCCGTCCCTGGGATTCTCCAGGCAAGAACACTGGAGTGGGGTGCCATTTCCTTCTCCATGTGTGTGTACACACCTCAATTTCCATTATCCATTCATCCACCTATGGACACTTAGATTGTTTCATTGAAAGAAATTGCTTTTTCCAAATATATTCAATAATATGTCTATCTACTCCTCTTCTAAATTAAATAACAAAATAAGTGAGTTAAAAATAATAAAGATAGCAATAAGTAATAGAGAACATTTACTGTGCCCCAAATACTACAATAATGTATACATTGATATGAGTAGTATGTGGTGCTTGTGGTTTATCTGTCAACAAGATTCAAATTATTTTAAATTTCCACATGAGAATAAAAATCTCTAATCCACTTTTGGCCACCTAAAACAAACTCAAGCATAAGTGCTATTAACAAATTTACTTTGCATACACATTTAAAGTCAAGTGGGACTTAGAAAGCATCACTACAAACAAAGCTAGTGGAGGTGGTGGAATTCCAGTTGAGCTATTTCAAATCCTGAAAGATGATGCTGTGAAAGTGCTGCTCTCAATATGCCAGCAAATTTGGAAAACTCAGCAGTGGCCACAGGACTGGAAAAGGTCAGTTTTCATTCCAATGCCAAAGAAAGGCAATGCCAAAGAATGCTCAAACTACCACACAATTGCACTCATCTCACATGCTGGTAAAGTAATGCTCAAAATTCTCCAAGCCAGGTCTCAGCAATACATGAACCATGAACTTCCAGATGTTCAAGCTGGTTTTAGAAAAGGCAGAGGAACCAGAGATCAAATTGTCAACATCCGCTGGATCACGGAAAAATCAAGAGAGTTCCAGAAAAACATCTATTTCTGCTTTATTGACTATGCCAAAGCCTTTCACTGTGTGGATCACAATAAACTGTGGAAAATTCTGAAGGAGACGGGAATACCAGACCACCTGACCTGTCTCTTGAGAAACCTGTATGCAGGGCAGGAAGCAACAGTTAGAACTGGACATGGAACAACAGAATGGCTCCAAATAGGAAAAGGAGTATGTTAAGGCTGTATATTGTCACCCTACTTATTTAACTTATGTGCAGAGTACATCATGAGAAATGCTGGGTTGGAAGAAGCACAAGCTGGAATCAAGATTGCCAGGAGAAATATCAATAACCTCACGTATGCAGATGATACCACCCTTATGGCAGAAAGTGAAGAGGAACTAAAAAGCCTCTTGATGAAGGTGAAAGTGGAGAGTGAAAAAGTTGGCTTAAAGCTCAACATTCAGAAAATGAAGATCATGGCATCTGATCCCATCCCTTCATGGGAAACAGATGGGGAAACAGTGGAAACAGTGTCAGGCTTTATTTTTGGGAGGCTCCAAAATCAAGGCAGATGGTGACTGCAGCCATGAAATTAAAAGACACTTACTCCTTGGAAGGAAAGTTATGACCAATTTAGATAGCATATTCAAAAGCAGAGACATCACTTTGCCAACAAAGGTCTGTCTAGTCAAGGCTATGGTTTTTCCAGTGGTCATGTATGGCTGTGAATGTTGGACTGTGAAGAAAGCTGAGCGCCGAAGAATTGATGCTTTTGAACTGTGGTGTTGGAGAAGGCTCTTGAGAGTCCCTTGGACTGCAAGGAGATCCAACCAGTCCATTCTGAAGGAGATCAGTCCTGGGTGTTCTTTGGAAGGACTGATGCTAAAGCTGAAACTCCAATACTTTGACCACTTCATGCAAAGATTTGACTCATTGGAAAAGACTCTGATGCTGGGAGAGATTGGGGGCAGGAGGAGAAGGGGATGACAGAGGATGAGATGGCTGGATTGCATTACTGACTCGATGGACATGAGTTTGTGTGAATTCTGGGAGTTAGTGATGGACAGGGAGGCCTGGTGTGCTGCAATTCATGGAATCGCAAAGAGTCCTACATGACTAAGCGATGAACTGAAATGACTGAAACATCATTTCACATTTAAAATTTCTTACCTGATTATTCAAAAATGACATCTGATTTTCCTTTGTCTTACCAGTAATTTTTAATAATTTTTGAAATTATCTTAAGCAGTTACTTTTAAATGTTTGTTATCCATACTTTTCTGATATTGACAGCTGCTAATAATTTCAGCTAATATATTATCAGTTATTTATTACAGTCCGTGCATTGGCCCTAACCGTACTATAAGTTTAATTTGTTTAATCCTCAATCAGTTTAGGAAGTGTCATCCTTATTCCTATATCATAGCCAAAGTAATTAAGGCATAGAAATTGAATGACTATCTGAAGCTCATGTAGCAAGCCATTAAGGGATTCAGGATAATATGAAGTTGTGCAGCCTGACTCCAGACACCATGCTCTGATAGTCTATTCTCTGAACTGTCTTGTAGAAGGGAAGTGTAATACTCAGTTGCTGATCTTATTCTCCAGTAAATAATTGTAAGATTAGTTCTTAGAATTGTCGTGAAATCTAGTTCTCTTTCTAAATAAAATTATAGATAATAAACGGGTTGTTGTTTAGTCACTGAGTTGTGTCTGACTCTCTTGTGACCCCATGAACTGTAGCCTCCCAGGCTCCTCTGTTCATGAGATTTCCCAGGCAAGAATACTGGAATGGGTTGCCATTTCTTCCTCCAGAGGATCTTCCAGACCCATGGGTTGAACCCATGTCTCCTGCACTGGCAGACCAATTCTTTACCAATGAGCCACCAGGGAAACCCCAATAAACATATATCAGTCATCAAATACATATCATATATTCTTTGATTTCTTAGAATAAATGATTGATAAAACAAAATCAGACTTGTATTTAAACATTTTCATAAATGTAGTAGATGCTACAATAAAGATGTTATTGGGCATAGAGGAATGTCACTTAATTCAGCTCTGAATTTCAGAGGAAACTTCCTGGGGGAGATGGTGCTTTGGAGAAGTCCTCACTTGTGAGTGGGCCATTAATGAACCCATAAAGTTGAAAGAATGAGGGACACGTGAATGTAATTTCATGGTGTATGGATGGCATGATACAAGTTTGGTGCAAATAAAAAATATATTTTAGGTGAGAAATAAGGGGAGATGAACCTAGATAAATGAGGAGTTAGTGAATTGACTATATAGCAGAAAATGTTACTCACTAACTGTCATG
Organism: Bos indicus x Bos taurus; assembly: GCF_003369695.1. Taxonomy (NCBI): domain Eukaryota; kingdom Metazoa; phylum Chordata; class Mammalia; order Artiodactyla; family Bovidae; genus Bos; species Bos indicus x Bos taurus. The sequence goes on along the minus strand of NC_040101.1, from coordinate 49,505,619 downwards.
TACCTCTGTACATATTATCTGCTCTTCCAGGCCAAGGTGTTTAAGATTCTATTCTTACTCCATCTTTTTCATTACCTGCTGTGGCCATGGTCACATTATGGCTGTAGCCTTTCAGCCATGTGTTGATAATGAATTCTTAGTCATTGTCCATTTTGTTATCACCCCATTCTCTTCTTTAAATTCATGCATGTTTCAAGACTTTTATTTACCGAGTTAGAGTTTTAACCCTTCTCCATAATTTTCCAGGGTTTCCCAGGTGACGCTAGTGGTAAAGAACCTGTCTGCCAATGCAGGATATATAAGAGATGCAGGTTCGATCCCTGGGTCAGGAAGATCCCCAGAGAAGAGCATGGCAACCCACTCCAGTATTCTTGCCTGGAGAATCCCATGGACTGATGGAGTTTGGCAAACTACAGTCCATGGGGTCGCAAACAGTTGGACATGACTGAAGTGACTTAGCACACACAGAATTTTTCACATATCTGACTTATTTTATAAAATGTCCCCATATCAGACAGCTTTCCTTAATGACTATCTAAAATATTATCTTTCTCTTACTGTGTATTACTTTGGGCTTTCCTGGTCGTTCAGACAGTAAAAAATCTGCCTATCATGCAGGAGACGAGGGTTCAATCCTTGAGTTAGGAATATGCCCTGGAGAAGGGAAAGCAAATATTGCAATATAAATATACTTCTATTTATTTGTCTGTTGCCACTGAAATCTGATTTTCAATGAAGGCCAAACATTACCTAGAATAGTTATGATACAGATAAGTTGCTCAGTCAATATTTGTTGAGTGAATGGATCCATGCATTAAAATTCAAAACAACCCAATGAGAAAGGCATTAATACTACCCATGTTTAATGAATAAGACCAAGGTTTAGAATATTTCTTCTTTTAAACAGATTGATTGAGTTGTAATAGATACACAGAAACTGAACTTATCTAACACATACAGTTTGAGTTTGCATATAGGCTTATGTACTTGAAACCATCACCACAATCAAGGTAGTAGACATATCCATTACTTCCAGAAACATCTTTGTGTCCCTTTTATTTTATATCTAGCCTCTTAAATTTGTAAGTGCATAACACAGTACTGATAATTATAATAACCCTGTTGTACAACAAATCTCTAGAACTTAAGCCACCTTGCATGAAATTTTACACCAATTCAACAACTCCCTATATCTCTCTCCCCTACCCATGGCAACTACCCTATTTCCTGCTTACAAAGATTAATGGATTAAGAAAATATGGTATATAAATATACAGGAATATTATTTAGTCTTAAGAAAAGGGAACTCCTGTCATTTACAACAACCTGTATAAACCTGGATGACATTATGCTAAATGAAATAAAATAGTCACAGAAGGACAAATATTGCAAGATTCCACTTATAGAGAAGCTCATAGGAAGGCAAAATATATGAAGTGATATTTCAAAATAGTACATTTTGCAATATGAAATATACATATTATATATTATTTTTGAGATTTTCATGTAAAATGATCATGATACCCAGATTTTTTTACCTCTGGGGAATGGATATTAAACCTAAGTTAGGGATATTGCAAATATAGTATGAAAAATTCCAACATATGAATGGATGGTTCTTATTCTAGAATTCATATTATTGATGATCTTCACCTCACAGTCAAAAGTGCGCTCTTGTTTGGAAGGAAACAGAGCAGAAGTATATGACACAAGTCTTTCTCCTAAATAATATCATATTGCTTATGTTTCCATGTATAGAAATTCAGCTGACTGACATTCTGGCTGGTGCTGACACAATAAGTAGTAGCAGTCCGATTGGGATCTGCATAACTGCTAACCAGCATGGTCCACCAATAGTCAAATAAAAATTTTTGACTGCATTTTTCACCAATAAGCTCTCAAAGTTTTTTTTTTTTTTTTTAGAAAGCTAATCCAGTGGCCCAAGATTCCATCATTAGGATCTCTGAAATATTTAGCACTTAAGAAATTAAAATTAGTTTACCTTATTTTGGAGTTGAGGAAATTAGTGCCAGAAAGACCAAGAAGACAGAGATACAAGACAGAGCCCAGAATTCACACATGACTTGGTCCAGAATCTATATCTCTAAATGCAAACTGCACCAATAAAGAACCACTATCCTATAATAAGATCAAAGGAGGGCCAGGAAACCAAAAGTCAGAGTAGGCTTGTAGGCAAGTTAATAATTACCTTTCTCTTTGAACTACATTTATCTGATTAAAATTAGCCATCAATACAGGTAGACTAGCCAAGCAAACATACTAATTAAAAACCCTTGAGCTAAAAACAATTATAATTTTCAATCAGATGGCATAAACTTTTCAATGCTTCATCCAAGGTTTCTGCTATGAAGACAAAACTATCTAAATCCTATAAGTAAAAAATTTGTTTCCACAATGTATGTTTTAATGCAGTCTCACTACAGTTGTGAATCGGGTCCACATTCAGAAGATTTGAGGAATACTAATGGACAAATTGTTTCTGAGTAGCAGGACATACAATATCAGCTCAGGACAGTTCAGTTGCTCAGTCCTGTTTGACTCTTCACAACCCCATGGACTGCAGCATACCAGTCTTCCTGTTCCATCAGCAACTCCCAGAGCTTTCTCAAACTCATAACCATTGAGCCGGTAATGCCACCCAATCATCTCATCCTCTGTTGTCCTCTTCTCCTCCTGCCTTCAATCTTTTCCAGGAACAGAGTCTGTTTCAATGAGTCAGTTATTCGCATTAGGTGACCAAAGTATTGGAGTTTTAGGTTCAGCGTCAGTCCTTCCAATGAATAATCAGGACTGAATTCCTTGAAGATTCACTGGTTTGACCTCTGTGAAGTCCAAAGGACTCTCAAAAATATTCTCCAACATCACAGTTCAAAAGCATCAATTCATTGGTGCTCAGCTTTCTTTATGGTCCAACTCTTACATCCATACATGACTACTGGAGAAACCATACCTTGACTAGATGGACCTTTGTTGGCAAAGTAATGTCTCTGCTTTTTAATATTCTGTCTAGGTTGGTCATAGCTTTTTTTTCCAAGGAGCAAGTATCTTTTAATTTAATGGCTATATTCACCATAAGCAGTGATTTTGGAGTCCAAGAAAATAAAGTCTGTCACAGTTACTATTGTTTCTCCATCTATTTGCCATGGAGTGATGGGACCAAATGCCATGATCTTAGTTTTCTGAATGTTGAGTTTTAAGCCAACTTTTTCACTCTCCTTTTTCACTTTCATCAAAAGGCTCTTTAGTTCCTCTTTGCTTTCTGCCATAGGGTGGTGTCATCTGCATATGTGAGGTTATTGATTCTTCTCCTGACCATCTTGATTCCAGCTTGTGCTTCATCCAACCTGGAATTCCGCATGATGTACACTGCATATAAGTTAAACAAGCAGGGTGACAATATACAGCCTTGACATACCACTTTTCCAATTTGGAACCAGTCTATTGTTCCATGTCTAGTTCTAACTGTTGCTTCTTGACCCACATTTAGATTTCTCAGGAGACGGGTAAGGTGGTCTGTTATTCCCATCTCTTAAAGAATTTACCACAGTTTATTGTGATGCAGTCAAAGGCTTTGGCATAATCAATAAAACAAAAGTAGATGTTTTTCTAGAACTCTCTTGCTTTTTCTGTAATTCAGCAGATGTCAGCAATTTGATCTCTGGTTCCTCTGCCTTTGCTAAGTCCAGATTGAACATATGGAGGTTAATGGTCACATACAATTGAAGCCTAGCTTGGAGAATTTTGAGCATTACTTTGCTAGTGCTTTCACTCCATCTCTCCACTCTGCAGTTATTTCTCCACTGATCTCCAGTAGCATATTGGGCACCTACTGACTGGGGAGTTCACCTTTCAGTGTCATAACTTTTTGCCTTTTCATGATGTTCATGGGGTTCTCAATGCAAGAATACTGAAGTGGTTTTCCATTCCCTTCTACAGTGGATCACGTTTTGTCAGAATTCTCCACCATGACCCATTCGTATTGGGTGGCCCTACACAGCATGGCTCATAGCTTCATTGAGTTATACAAGGCTGTAGTACATATGATCATTTTGCTAGTTTTCTTGATTGTGGTTTTCATTCTGTCTGCCCTCTGATGGAGAAAGATAAGAGGCTTATGCAAGCTTCCTGATGGGAGAGACTGACTGTGAGGAAACTGGGTCTTATTCTGATGGGCACAGATGGAACCAAAGCAAAAACAACACCATGCTGTGTCTGTTACTGGTGATGGAAGTAAAGTCTGATGCTGTAAAGGACAATATTGCATCAGTTCAGTTCATTTGAGTGGCTCAGTTGTGTCCGACTCTTTGCAACCCCATGAATCGCAGCACGCCACGCCTCCCCGTCCATCACCAACTCCCAGAATTCACTCAGACTCATGTCCATCATGTCGGTTATGCCATCCAGCCATCTCATCCTCTGTCGTTCCCTTCTCATCCTGCCCCCAATCCCTCCCGGCATCAGGGTCTTTTCCAATGACTCAACTCTTCGCATGAGGTGGCCAAAGTACTGGAGTTTTAGCTTTAGCATCATTCCTTCCAAAGAACACCCAGGGCTGATCTCCTTTAGAATGGACTGGTTGGATCTCCTTGCAGTCCAAGAGACTCTCAAGAGTCTTCTCCAACACCACAGTGAAAAAGCATCATTTCTTTGGCACTCAGCTTTCTTCACAGTCCAACTCTCACATCCACACATGACCACTGGAAAAACCATAGCCTTGACTAGATGGACCTTTGTTGGCAAAATAATGTCTCTGCTTTTGAATATGCTATATAGGTTGGTCATAACTTTTCTTCCAAGGAGTAATTGTCTTTTAATTTCATGGCTGCAATCACCATCTGCAGTGATTTTGGAGCCCCAAAAAATAAAGTCTGACACTGTTTCCACTGTTTCCCCATCTATTTCCCATGAAGTGATGGGTCCAGATGCCCCTGTAATGTTAATAAATCAAGTCCATGAGTCAAGACAAATTGGCAATGGTGAAAAAGGAGATGGCAAGAGTGAACATCAGCATTTTAGGAATCAGTGAACTAAAAGGAACTAAAATGAGTGAATTTAACTCAGATGACCATTATATCAACTACTGTGGACAAGAATCCAATAGAAGAAATGGAGTAACCACCACAGTCAACAAAAGAGTCCAAAATTCAGTACTTGGATGCAATCTCAAAAACGACAGAATGATCTCTGTTTATTTCCGAACCAAACCATTCAATATCACAGTAATCTAAGTCTATGCCCTGACCAGTAATGCTGAATAAGCTGAAGATGAATGTTTCTATGAAGACCCATAAGACCTTCTAGAAGTAACACCCAAAAAAGATGTCCTTTTCATCATAGGGGACTGGAATGCAAAATTAGGAAGTTAAGAAACACCTGGAATAACAGGCAAATTTGGCCTTGGAGCACAAAACGAAGCAGGGCAAAGGCTAACAGAATTTTGCCAAGAGAACGCACTGGTCATAGTAAACACCTTCTTCCCACAACACAACAGAAGACTCTACACATGGACATCACCAGACAGTCAGTACTGAAATCAGATTGATTATATTCTTTGCAACCAAAGATGGAGAAACTCAATACAGTCAGCAAAAACAAGACTGAGAGCTGACTGTGGTTCAGATCATGAACTCCTTATTGACAAATTCAGACTTAAATTGAAAAAAGTAGGGAAAACCACTAGACTATGCAGGTATGACCTAAATCAAATCCCTTACAATTATACAGTGGAAGTGACAAATAAACTCAAGGGATTATATCTGATAGACAGAGTGCCTGAAGAACTATGGATGGAGGTTCATGACACTGTACAGAAGGTAATGATCAAGACCATCCCCAAGAAAAAGAAATACAAAAAGGAAAAATTGTTGTCTGAGGTGGCCTTACAAATAGCTGAGAAAATAAGAGAAGCTAAAGGCAAAGGAGAAAAGGAAAGATATACCCATTTGAATGCAGAGTTCCAAAGAATAGCAAAGAGAGAAAATAAATCCTTTCTCAGTGATCAGTGCAAAGAAATAGAGGAAAACAATAGAATGGGAAAGACTAGAGATCTCTTCAAGAGAATTAGAGATACCAAGGGAACATTTCATGCTAAGATGGGCACAATAAAGAACAGAAATGGTATGGTCTTAACAGAAGCAGAAGATATTAAGAAGAAGTGGCAAGAATACACAGATGAACTATACAAAAAGATCTTCATAACCTAGATAACTACAATGGTGTGATCACTCATCTAGAGCCAGACATTCTGGAATGCCAGTGGGCCTTAGGAAGCATCACTGTGGACAAAGCTAGTGCAAGTGATGAAATTCCATTTGAGCTATTTCAAGTCCTTAAAGATGATGCTGTGAAAGTGTTGCACTCTGTATGCCATCAAATTTGGAAAACTCAGCAGTGGCCACATGACTGTAAAAGGTCAGTTTTCATTCTAATCCCAAAGAATGTTCAAACTATTGAATGATTGCACTCATCTCACATGCTAGCAAAATAATGCTCAAAATTCTCCAACTTAGTCTTCAATAATACATGAAGGTGAACTTCCATATGTTAAAGCTGGATTTAGTAAAGGCAAAGGAACCAGAGATCAAATTTCCATCACCCATTGGATCATCAAAAAAATGATGATCAAGAAAGTTCCTGAAAAACTTCTACTTCTGCTTTACTGACTATGTCAAACCCTTTGACTATGTAGATCACAGCAAACTGTGGAAAATTCTTCATTAGATGGGAATACCAGACCACCCTACCTGGCTCCTGAGAAATCTAAATGCAGGTCAAGAAGGAACATAAAAACTGGACATGAAACAACAGACTGGTTCCAAATTGGGAAAGGAGTACGTCAAGCCTGTATACTGTCTCCCTGCTTATTTAAATTATATGCAGAGTACAGCATGCTAAATGCCAGGCTGGATGGAGTACAAGCTGAAATCAAGATTGCCAGGATAAATATGTATAACCTCAGATATGCAGATGGCACCAGCCTTATGGCAGAACGCTAAGAACAACTAAAGATCCCTTGATGAAAATGAAAGAGTAAAGTGAAAAAGTTGGCTTAAAACTAAACATTCAGAAAACTAAGATCATGGCATCCAGTCACATCACTTCATGGCAAATAGAGGGGAAAACAATAGAAACAGTGTCTGACTTTACTTTTTTGGGCTCCAAATCACAGCAGATGGTGACTGCAGGCATGAAATTAAAAGACCCTTGCTCCTTGGATGACAAGCCATGACCATCCTATACAGCATATTAAAAAGCAGAGACATTACTTTGCCAACAGTGATCTGTGTATTCAAGGCTTTTTTTTTTTTTTTTCCAGTATTCCTATATGGATGTGAGAGTTGGACTATAAAGAAAGCTGAGCACTGAACGATTGATGCTTTTGAACTGTGGTGCTGGAGAAGACTCTTGAGAGTCCCTTGGACTGCAAGAAGATACATCCGTTCAATCCCAAAGAGATCAGTCCTGAATATTCATTGGAAGGACTGATGCTGAACCTGAAACTGCAATACTTTGTCCACCTGATGTGAAGAAATGACTCTTTGGAAAAGACCCAGATGCTGGGAAAGATTGAAGGCAGGAGAAGAAGGGGACTACAGGGGATGAGATGGCTGAATGGCATCACCAACTTGATGGACTTGAGTTTGAGTAAACTCTGGGAGTTGGTAATGAACAGAGAAGCCCGGTGTGCTGCAGTCCATTGGGTCACAGAGAGTTGGATATGACTGAACAACTGAACTGGACTGATGGATGGGGCCATCAGTAAATCTTTAATTCAATCTACGGTTGATTGCTGGGCCTCTGCTCCCTCCCTCTTGTTTGACTTGAGGCCAAACTATGGTGGAGGTAATGAAAATATGGCACCTCCTTCAAAAGGTTCTGTGTATGCAGTGCTGTACTCAGTGCCCCCTACCCTGGTGTAGGTCATGGCTGACCCATGCCTCCGCTGAAGACTCCTGGACACTATCAAGCATATCTGGATAGTGTCTTGTTAGGTTACTGCTCCTTTCTCCTGGGTCCTGGTATGCACAAGATTTGTTTGTGTTCTCCAAGAGTCTGTTTCTGCAGTCCGGTGTAAGTTCTGCAGTGAAATCCCACTGGCCTCCAGAGTCAAAGTCTCTATGAGTTCTCAGTCTCTTTGCCAGAAGAAGCATATAAGTTTTTGCCACAGAAAGATCTTGCTTTCAGCTTCACAGAATAGTATTGTTACAGAATGCTTGATACTGTAATAACATTCACTGAATCTTTAATAGTAGCACTTTAAAAGAATTCAAGCTGTAAAAGTAATTTCTTCTGAAGACTTTTCCAGAACTATAAGGTACTCAGACATTCTTACTCTAAATACAATTTTGTGTGTTTATTTTCAGCATTTCGGTAAAGGCTTATTCAAATGTTGTCTTTCCCCATTCCTTTACATGACACAAGTTATGGCATCATTTTATTGTCCATTTGAGTAAGTTTTGTGTGGAGTCTATAACATACAAAGATATAGACAGATTCATTTTTAGCCTTTTTCACTTAATATTGTTTGTTATTATTTTTTTTTTTTGCTTCAGTTTATTTGTGTTGATTCTTAATATTTAGGGAAATAGTGTTTGAAAACCACTGTCTCATAGATATTTCCTTTTTCTATTAGTTTAATTTGTTTTCTTAATTACTACTTATTTTTTCTAAACAATATGTTTTTGCTTTTTGTTATGTCATTTCAAACTTACATAAAATATCAGGAATTCCCTTACAAAAGCCAATTAGGGGAATAACCTAAGTATACTACAAAGGATGAATTCATAAAGAAGGATGTGCCGTGTGTGTATACACACTCATACATATACTCACACAGTGGGATATTATTCAGCCATAATCAAGATGGAAAGCACGCCATTTATGAATACATTAGTACATTGATAAATATTGACAGTATTATGTTTAGTGAAGTAAGTCTGACAGAGAAAGACAAACACTATATGATCTTACTTATATATGGAATCTAAAAAGAAACACTCAGAAACATAGAGTACATCGTGGTTGCAAGGGGTGTGGGCCCAGAGAGTGGAGGAAATGGGTAAAGGTTGTCAAAGGATACAAACTTCCAATTATAAGATTAAAACCTTCAGGGGATCAAATGTACAGCATGATGATTATAGTGAAAAATTAATATACTTGAAATACTTGAAAGTTGCTTAGAGAGTAGATCTTAAAAGTTCTTACCACAGACCAAAAAAGTAAATTTGTTAAGTTACGGATGTTAGCTAAACTTATTGTAATCATTTTGCAATATGTACATACATTGAATCTTCACATTACATATCTTAAACTTATACAGTGTTAATATGTCAATTTTATCTCAGGCAAGCTGGAGAAGTAAGAAATTTGGCTCCAATTTTCTCATAATCATGACTAAGTTGCTCAATTTTGAAATACATAGTAGTTTTATATTTGCTGCTGCTGCTGCTAAGTGACTTCAATCGTGTCCAACTCTGTGCGACCCCATAGACAGCAGCCCACCAGGCTCCCCCGTCCCCAGAATTCTCCAGGCAAGAACACTGGAGTGGGTTGCCATTTCCTTCTCCAATGCATGAAAGTGGAAAGTGAAAGTGAAAATGAAGTCGCTCAGTCGTGTCCGACTCTTAGCGACCCCATGGACTGCAGCCCACCAGGCTCCTCCGTCCATGGGATTCTCCAGGCAAGAGTACTAGAGTGGGTTGGCATTTCCTTCTTCAATTATATTTGCTAACCTATGCCAACTAAAAATAGTAACTGGAATTCAATAATTTTATGCATTCATTTTGTGTTTAAACTGGGGTTGTATAGTACACATATGTGGGTTAATTATGTATGTGTGTGTGTATATATATATAGTGTATATATTACTGTCCTCAAGATCAACTTTTTTTTTTTTTTTTTTTTTTGAGTAAAATCTATAATAACCTGTCAAATACAACTTTGTCACATTAGATATCACCTGACTGATTAAAGCTGAAACTCCAATACTTTGGCCACCTCATGCGAAGAGTTGAATCATTGGAAAAGACTGTGATGCTGGGAGGGATTGGGGGCAGGAGGAGAAGGGGACGACAGAGGATGAGATGGCTGGATGGCATCACTGACTCGATGGACGTGAGTTTGAACGAACTCCGGGAGTTGGTGATGGACAGGGAGGCCTGGCGTGCTGCGATTTATGGGGTTGCAAAGAGTCAGACACAATTGAGTGACTGAACTGAACTGAACTGACTGATTAAAGGTAAAACCTGGAAAAGTGATTATTTAATTTAAAAAAGGTAATTTAAAAAAGAAGACATTCATTCCTGGCAGCATGCTAAGAGAGGGAAGACACATCTGGAAAAGGAGATCAACTTTTGTTGGCGATTAATCTGTCCATTCATACTTTAATGATTCCAATTAACTGTTTGCACAAAAATTAAGTTATCAGTTCATATGATCTGTGGCTCTCTTATCCAGCTGCAGAGAAAATTTTCTGGGTTGATGTATTTATGTCAATGAAAGCCAGCTGAAAACAATCTTTTCTGTCACTCTTTACAACAGGGCTGCCATAGCTACAACCACTCTGTAGGCACTTTATAGATGACTTGTGGCTTTCACAAGAACTCTTATTTTCACACTTCAAATAGCAAGTATGGAGATTTAGAGGAAGTTCCACAGAGGCATCATCAGTCACTGTGTGCTTGACAGTCTTCAGATGGAAATTCCTGAATAGAAAACAGGTTATCTGTCATGCAGTATTTCATCCTACATTCTCAATAACTTGCAATTTTCATGGTTGGTTATATAAGTGGCATGCTGAGCTTAAGCTAATGTGTTTTCCATCCCAAATGGCACAGCTGTTTTTTTCCCTCCTGCATTAAGCACTGAGCAGGTGGTGTTTTCTAATCATTTATGTTCATCCCGTCTGCCATCACGAGAAAGAGAGATCATAGATGTACTCAGCAGCTCTTGTAGTTAAATGGTGATGAATACAACAGTGAGAGTCTGCTTTGACCATAGAAACATCTAATTTGAAAACCATGGCAACAGAAGTGTGGAGGTGGGGCTGGGCCCAGTCGTCTGTCATCCAAAAATAATTCAGCATTATCTAGCAGCCATTTGTGTTGGCTCAGGTTATTGTTGAGAAATGATGAATTGGAGCATTGAATCAGTAGAAGTGGCAGAGTGTTTTCTTCAGTTAAGAGAACAAAGTTCATCAATGCTAATTTATAAATACTTAAATTTTTTAACATTCACTAGGAAAGTGCAAAGAATGATGATAATACTTTCATAGTGTCTCCATTTGTAGGCAGAGCTTTATGCATAAACAAAGATAATGGCTTTTTTGTTCAATCATATCAGCTAAAAGTTGCTCTTTCATTCCCTCATTTCCATTTCAAAGAAAACTTTGAAACAGACAGCACACTTAATGAAAAGGATATGGAATATCATATCTTGTGAGCCTTTTAAAAATGTTATTATAGAGAATATAACTTCACATCAGCTTGAATTTTGACTCCTAACTGTAGGCTGATGTCAATGTACAAAGAGAAATGTGAGTGAAAATCACTCTGGATGAAGTCAAGCTAGAAAATACATTCATAAAAATGAAAAAGATGATAACCTTTCTGCTATTTTTATTTTCTGTTTCTTACACTTTGCAGTACTAACTGTGCCATTTGAATTTGTCTTGTTCCTACTGAATGGGAGCAAAATATACCCCCCAACATGTGCCCCTTTAGCATATTGGTTATTTTGAGCTGGTTAATTTTAAGAAAAACAGACACAAGTGAATCTCTGAAAAGTAGATAGAACTTGGTTTTTTGTGAGAGATATTTATATGTATAAGGGAAATCATTTGTAAAGTTGTCTCCTTCTCTGTATCAAAAAGGGTGACTCTCAATCTCTGCAAACTCTTGTCAATAGAGAAAGGAACAGCCTAAATCTGAAAAACTACCTTACTCTTGTTTAATGTGCTTTTCCTGGTAACCGTTAAAAAGTTACTTCCACCCCACCAACATTTTTTGTCTTTAGCTGAAGATAGTATTTAAGGTACTGGCCTGGTCCTCTTTGGAGAGTTATTCAGTTTTTCGGAGTATTTCCCATGTATTCACGGGGTATACATGTAATTAAATTTATATTTTTTCTCCTGTTAATCTATCTCTTATTCTGGGGGAGAGTTCTCAGTCAAGACACTAGAAAGGTAGAGGGAAATGTTTCTCCTACCTTACGCTCTTAATAAAGACTTTGCTGAAGGGGAACTATTTTAATTAAGACCATCTAAGAGAACGTCAGGTCCATGGATGCTAAAGACAGCCTAATCCAAATCAGAGTTCAACTATAGGCCAGGGAAGAGGTGATTATATAAACTGTAGAAGTAGTATGGAATAAAGGGAATGCCAAAGTCCAAAAATGGGAAGATGAGTGGGAAAACATGAGAGCATGTGATACAGATGGGCCCAGGTAAAGAATTGTAAGCAACCAAATGTCTATGGCACTGTTTAGAGAAAGTTCTAAGAGAATAAAGGAAGTAGAAGGATTTGGAACCAGTGAACTTTTGTATTAGGATTCATTTATTTATTCTTTGATTATTAATTCATTCTATAAAAGGTAAATTTTTTGATGTTTCAAAGTCCTAAATTTACATATGCTATTTGTAACCCTATGGATGACTAGTATTAAAATTAAAATAATTTCTGCTAAACAGAAGGCCTTTACACTCATATCTTCCTCTGTTTTTTCTATACTTAGCAGGAATCCACAGTTACATTTTTCTGAAGGCTATGGAGTCAGTCTTATCTACATAATCATCTATTTCAATTTTCCTATATGAATGCTTTTTATTGGTAGAATACCTTATGCTGACAACCACAGGACAGAAAATGAACAAGTTAAGAGTGAATGTATCTTACATCTCTTATATAAACTGTCAGTTTAATATTTTCAATGAAAGGTCAGGCTATGAATCATGGTTTTTAAAAACTGGATCTCAAAGCTGAGCCACTTAAAAGCTAATTATATTAGACAAGTCAGGAATCAAATTTTTCCATCTCAAAAAATGGACTAATGCTACATGCTTTGTAGAACATTTATTGAGCACAAGTCCACAGTCTTTAACTTATGGAATTTAGAGACTCTATGAAGGGCTTCCCTTGTGGCTCAGCTGGTAAAGAATCCACCTGCAATGCAGGAGACCTGGGTTCAATCCTTGGGTGGGGAAGATCCCCTGGAGAAGGGAAAGGCTACCCACTCCAGTATTCTGGCCTGGAGAATTCCATGGACTGTATAGTCCATGGGGTAGCAAAGAGTCAGACATGACTGAGCAACTTTCACTCATTCACTCATAAAGGAATCAAAAACATGTATGTAAGTGTAACTTAGGAAATTTTCCTTCTAAATGCATCTCATCTTTGAGATGTATTGAGAAATAATGTATTGAGATCTTTGAGAAATATTCCCTCACCTTTGTGAAAAGACTGTGTTCATTCTTTAACTAGTGCTTGATCATTATATTAGCACTAATTTTCACTCATCTACCTTTCTTCTAGACTATAACCTCCTTGAAGGATATATCATTTCCTTTTGTTTCTTGATACCCAGCAAAACATTTGACAGATATTAATAGTAGATCATCAAAAAATGTGTGCTGCTGAATATGAGACATATATGTGTGTGTGTGTGTGTATATATAATGTGTATATATGTGTATATGTATATATAATATACATTGTTGAATACAATATGTATAATATTCAACATTAAGACACAGACTCTACACTGTCACAATATGTGAAAGAATGTCAAAGCTCCCAAAATTTTGAGTGTAATATGTCCAATTATTTTCAGTGTTTATCTTTATTGAAGGAAGTGGGTAAGTAAAACTCTCTAATATGGTTATAATTTCATATTCATTAAATCAACATGGTAAAGCTGATGACCTTACCTCAGAATATACTTTATGGGTTACAATTAACTTATTTTCTAAAGCTGAACTAATAGATAAAATAGAGTTTTCTATTTGAGAATGCAGGTACTTTATACTCAAGTGCTCTCAATAACACTTTGAATGCAACATTGACCATGTTAAAGGTAAGTCCGAGATTAGGCACACAACAGTGTTAACAATGAGAATGAGATATTAGGGGAATTAGTTATCAACTGAAAAGCCATTCAGGCTTCATCAAGGGAACAATTTATACAAGAAAATCTTCCTGAAATGCAAATGATGTTTTCTAGCAACCTGAAGGACATATGAGACCCAACATAAGCCATTAACTAAACTATGCTTAATGTAATTTCTGACAGAATGTGCATTTAGTTGTGGAATATAAATTAATGAGAGATAGAGAAAAGAGACCTAAAAAGTGTCAGAGTTCAGCTCAGAAAGCAAAGTTCGGAGCTGAACTCCAGACCTTAACCCACCAGATTTTTAGGACAAATGGCTTCCATTGTGGTTTTTAATCTTAACTTTAAAATCATATATATAACATGTCTATGTACTTTTCAAAGTTCAGTGATTTATTTGCCTTCATACTAGGGGGAAAGCCATTAGAGATTTAATGAAAAATATAACATTTTCAAAAGGCAACTGAGATATCAATAAATAAAATCTAAGCATTGTGGATAGCATTTTTATACGTGCAATGCTAAAGTATGTAAGATGAGAAATCAGTAGCTTTCCACCATGTATTTATATCCACTTTTCATTTGTAAGAGATGCTTAAGAGAATGGATTAATGTGAAATAAATGTCTCTTCAGTGACATAATTTTGTTGAAGAAACCAAACGTATTAAACACATTCAAATGTTGAAAGAAACTGGGTTAGAGAGGCAATTAATAAAGAATTTCTTGAAAAGGAGAAAAATTTAAAGACTAGTAAGAACATAGCACCGTTTAGTAGAGAAAAGAAGGCATTCAAAAATAAAGTCAAATTGTTAAGACAAGAGAGCACAATGAATCAGTTTTGTTAGGAGGTTGATGAGTTTTGCTGCTTTCATGAGCACTGGAAGGATTAAGGTAAAGTGATTATTAGGGAATGTAGCTCCTGAAGAGGGTTGGATAAAACTCTTTGTTTTTAGATAGTTGATTAAAATATAAAAGGACATTTCCTGGGGCAATAGTGTTAATAGCTAACTTTTATTGAATGCATACTATTAACTTAATGTGTTTATTTCATTTAATCCTCACAACAAACATGTAAAGCAGATGCTGTTATCTTCTTTTGTGTAAAAGGAAATAAAGGCAAGAGTTGTTGAATAATTTGTTCACATTACAAAGGTGAGAATTCAAACCCTAACAGTCTGGATCCAGGATGCACTCTCATGTCTGTTAAGTCATTCTGCCTCTCAAGAGAGTTGTTCTAGAAGTCTATTTGCTTTAAAAAGGTATAGATCATATTCCAAGTAAAACCAACTTAAAGCTAAAAACAAAATCAATTTCAATAAAAGCCTCTTGCAGGAAGAAATGCTGTCTTCCCCACCTCTAAAGTTCCCAAATCACTACAGATAAATTGCTTTGCCTCTTGGCATGATGATCAAATATCTATTTATATTCAGAGCCAATGAACTGAAAATAAACCTTGATTTAGTTCAAATGAGACAAAAAGTAGAGTATATATGTCACCTGAAAAGTTTCTTCCAAGTAGTATCTGTTCTCCCCCAATACTCAGATATATATAACTTAAATCCAAAAATGGTGAGAAAATATAACCTATAAAAGATAATTCTCTAGAAGAAAACCTCTATTTTATTTCTTGGACTTCCCTAGTGGCTTAGTGGGTAAATCGTCTGCCTGCAATGCGGGACACCTGAGTTCCATCCCTGGGTCAGGAAAATCCCCTGGAAAGGGAAACGGCAACCCACTCCAGTACTCTTGCCTGGTAAATGCCATGGATGGAGGAGCCTGGTAGGCTACTGTCAATGGGATCACAAGAGTCATACATGACTGAGCAACTTCACTTTCACCATTGAATATGCTGTTAGGTGTTGGTTTGCTATATATATTCCCTCTGTGTCCACTTTCTGGAGTTTTCAAATCATAAATAGATGTTGAATTTTATCAAAAGCTTTCTATGCATCTATTGAGATGACTATATGCTTCTCATTTTTCAATTTGTTAATGTGGTATATCACACTGATTAATTTGCTGATATTGAAAAAAATCCTTGCATCCCTGGGGTAAATTCCACTTAATGATGGTGTATGATCCTTTCAATATATTGTTGGATTCAGTTTTCTAGTATTTTAATCTCTTATGGTCCTTTGTATTTCTGTGGTGTTGGTTGTACTTTCTTCTTTTTCATTGCTAATTTTATTGATTTTAGTGCCCCCCCCCCTTTTTTTTTTCCTGGAATTTCCACTAATGGTTTATCACTTTTGTTTATCTTTTCAAAGAACCATCTTTTCGTTTCATTGATCTTTTCTTCATCTCTATTCATTTATTTCTCCTCTGATCTTTATGAGTTCTTTTCTCCTACCAACAGAGAATTTGGCACATAATAAATATGATCCTTTCAGTTTTAGCACATTTCTTTCTCTTTCCTTGCACAGAATATTTCATTCAAAAGTGATACTGGAGGATGGGAAATGCCAGTCTATTTTGACATTTTTCCAGTAACCACTTCTTGCTTCTAATTAGTAAGCCCTGACCCTTGAGTATGGTTCATATAATAGTACTCCTTTATATTACAGAAATTTCTTCCCGAAAAGTTTTGAGATTTATTATTTTTCCATTCAAAATGGCTTACAGCAGGTTTATTATTATGTAATAAGCAATAAGTAATCAATTATTACTTATGTAATAAGTATTACTATGTAATAATTAATAAGCATTACTATGTAATAAGTAATTACATGTAATTACTTATGTAATGAGTAATAATGGCTTATTACTACATGTTTCAACCTTTAGAAAAGAGTTTAAATTATTTTCCATGAAATTATGGGTTCCAGGTGAATCATAGCCTGTGATTGTATATCTATTGATATTTCCAATAATGTATAATAATTAATAAGGCTATTTTCTGGTTAGAGTATAAGGAAATTTTTTGCAATATAACCTAATGACAAATGTCACATTTTCAAAGTAAGTGCCCCACACAGATAAGCATTTATAAAATTATATTCAATATATTCCAAGGCTGACATTTGATTGGCTAATACAATTCATGCCTGCATTTATAGGTGAATTGTTTTATAAAATGAAGATTCACATTCTCTGAGACTTAAATGGCAACAGGACAGTATAAGTCAAACATTTAAAGTATAGAAGGTACTTGCCAACTATGTAATTGTTGGTATGAAGGAATATTTTGAACATTATCTGATCAAGATAAGAAGAAACTGGTGAGTTCAAATTACTAGGAAATACATGAAGAAAGTCTTATGATTTATAATCAGAGAGATTGATCCATTAGGCTTTAAGAAGAGGACAATCTGAGTAATAGAAAAATAGGTTCAGAACAGGTCATTGGTGTGTTCTGATTTCAAGGAAGTTAGGATACATAATTGCCAAACATTTATTTGAAAACAAACACTTACAAATTGCTTCCTTTCAAAGACTTTTCCCAAAAAATGTTTAGACATACTCTCTGGGGATAAAAACAAAATATCGGTTTTAAATTACCATCTTTTTCTGGGAGGATAATTTTTTTTGAAGTATTTGGGCCTAATATAAAAATACATAAAGCTATCTAATGCACTGAAGGAAGTTATGTGTTAAAACATTTCAGAGAATATTATATAAAATGACAGAAGTTGCATATAACATTTCATGAAGCTTTAAAAAATATAACAATCCACGAACATTTAATTTATATGTTTGAACAGTGGGCTTAATGTTATCAGCAATTTATCAAATCCACGAGGAAATCCCTGTATCCTACATATGGAACCATTGAAACATTCTTTAGAATGTTTCAATATTTTTTTAATAATCAAAACAGCATAGGTATGGCTTATATTTACTTATCATAAAAGTAAAACTAATAGGAAAAACTCACTGAATGCTAAATCCATAAGCAGTTCCCCGCCCCCCCCAAAAATAGTCTTATAAAGTAAGACAGTAGGGAGAGGAAATCAGGATAGTTGCATAGTAGCCCAAATGTGTAGTTAATGTCATGAACTCTGGACCAAGAGAGAGCTGCTAATAATTCTTAGCAGTTTGTCTGTAGGAAAATTTCCAAACTTCTAAAAACCTCAGTTACGTTATTTGAGATAAGTAAGAATAATAATAGTTTCTAATTTACAATGTTATTGCAATGGTTAACTGAGTTTTAGGACTTAGCACAGTGCCTGATAAGTGCATATGATTATAACAGAGTACTACCTAATACTTATAGCATTTCATTTAAAATCCATAGCAACTCTGTTAAAAAATTCTTATTTAGAATATATTTCTGGACTTTTCTGGTGGCTCAGTGGTAAAGAATACACCTGCCAATGTAGGAGACATGAGTTCAATTGCTGGTCTGGGAAGATCCTACATGCCACTGAGCAACTAAGCACATGTACCCAAACTACTAAGTCTGTGCTCTAGAGCCCAGGAGCCACAATTGCTGAGTCCATGTGCTGCAACTACTGAAGCCTGAGTGCTCAAGAGTCTGTACTTGGCAACAAGAGAAGCTGCTACAATGAGAAGTCAGTGCACCACAACTAGAGTAGCCCTCACTCTCCACAACTAAACAAAAGCCTGCACAGCAACAAAGACCAAACACAGTCATAAATACATAATAGAATATATTTCCTAGTGAAGAAAATATGTTTTCCCAACAGAGCTATAGATGCACTTTTTAAAAGATTGAGGTATAGTTGATGTACAATATTACATGTTACTAGTACAATATAGTGAGTGATTCACAATTTTTAAGGTTATACTTCACTTATAATTATAAAATATTGGCCATATTCCCTGTGTTTTATATATCCTTGTACAAGTATTATACATAATAGTTTGAACCTCTTAATCTCCTATACATATATTATCACCCTTGCCCTCTTTCCTCTTCTCACTCATAACCACTAGTTTGTTATCTAGATCCAAGTCTGCTTTTTGTTTTATTACCTAGGCAGTCATGTATTTTTTTTTTTTTTACATTTCACATATGAGTGATATTATACAGTATTTATCTTTCTCTGACTTATTTCACTTAACATAATATCCTTTGAGCCCATCCATGTAGCTTCAAATGGCATTATTTTATTCTTTTTTATACCTTAGTATTCTATTGTCTACCTATATACATATATTTATAAACACACACACCCCCCACATCTTTTCATCCATTCATATGTTGATGGACACTTAGGTTGCTTCCATACCCTGATAGTTATAAATAATAAAGCTATGAACATTGGGGTGCATTTATCTTTTAATATTACTGTTTTTGGATATTTTGGATGTATATTCAGGAGTGAAATTGCTGAGTCATAAGGTAGGTCTACTTTTAGTTTTTTGAGAAACTTCCCTACTGTTTTTCACAGTGGCAGCACCCATTTATATTCCCACCAACAGTATCAGAAGGTTCCCTCTTCTCCAAATCCTTGCCAAAATTTGTTGTGGTCTTTTTGATGATAGCCATTCTGATATGTGTGAGGTGGTAATCTCATTGTGGTTCTGGTTTTCACTTCCCTCATGACTAGTGGTGTTGAGCATTTTTTCATGTGCCTGTTGGCCATCTACATTTACTCTTTGGAAAATGTCTATTCAGGCCTTCTGCCCATTTTTTGATGGAGCTGTTTTTATGATGTTAAGTTTTATGAGCTGTTTATGTATGTTGGACAGTAACCCCATATTACTCATATCATTTGCAAATATTTTCTCCCATTCAGTAGTTGTTTTTAATTAATGATTTTCTTTGCTGTGTCAAAGCTTTTAAGTTTAAGTTTACTTTGTAGGCTCAACAGGAGACTCTGTTCCACATGTTTGCAATACTTATTATGGGACTGTCAGGCCACTCTGAATATGTAATTCTTTTAGCAAAGGCAAAGTATAAGAAGGAAAGCACAATGATATAAGAATTTTGCAACTTTATGACTACATCAGGCCTACTAACATTATATTGGCTTAAGCATATTCCAGGGATAAACCCAAAGTTAAGGGGCAGAGACTACTCTGTACATGGAGTGTTGGGGGGCAGGAAGGGGGGAAGGGATGGGTATTTCTAAGTAATAATTGAATCTACACAGTTGTATTTTGAATCTTTATCATCTTCCTGAAAGGAATTGCCCTCCCATGAATTCTAATGGATATCTGAGTTATTTAAGCACTGTGTTGATATCATAGTAACAATACTTCTCCTTGTATCAAGAGAGACTCTAGTATAACTTAGATTCCTATAGCAGTTCTTTATAGAGTCATGTAATCACTGAGAGGGCTTCCCTGGTGGCTCAGAGGTTAAAGCATCTGCCTCCAATGTGGGAGACCTGGGTTCAATGCCTGGGTTGGGAAGATCCCCTGGAGAAGGAAATGGCAACCCACTCCAGTATTCTTGCCTGGAGAATCCCATGGACGGAGGAGCCTGGTGGGCTACAGTCCATGGGGTCGCAAAGA
Organism: Bos indicus x Bos taurus; assembly: GCF_003369695.1. NCBI lineage: Eukaryota > Metazoa > Chordata > Mammalia > Artiodactyla > Bovidae > Bos > Bos indicus x Bos taurus. Next base: position 49,485,071 of record NC_040101.1, on the reverse strand, counting down.
GTTGGACACGACTGAGCAACTTAACTTTCACTTTCTAATTTTCAATCACTGAGAGATATCAGGAAATGTTAATCTCTGTTACCTAAAAGGGATTATGCCAAAGGGGATTATAGAGTCTTTTCAGATCCTACTGAATAACAGATTTTTAAAGAGGTTGTCTCACTTAGTCATCATAACCGTGTGGTCATTAGGTGAAGAAAGTGAGACTCACTCATAGTTTCACAGTTTACTTGACATGATCAGAGCTGAAATTCGGGAAGCACTCTTCTATGTCTAATATTCTTTCCTTTGTACCATTCTACTGTACCATAAAGACCAATATGCCTTACTCTTACTCAGTATGCCTTACTCTTTACTCTATATAAAGAGTATATTTTTTATATAGCCTCAAATTTTACTCTTCATAACTCTTTCAGCTTTGCTCATACTTTTAGAAAAGGGAGTATGACAGATTCACAATGAATTCATTTAATGAATGAATATTTGTTGAAAGCCTATTATGTGACTGGCATTGTTCTACTTAAAGAACAACAACAAAAAAGTCCTCTTCATCAAGGGTATCACATTCTAATACACAAGGCAGATTTCATGCAAATAAATGAATAAAAAAGTTCTATATTTATTTATTCCCTATATGTTAGGACAATTAATATAAGTAGTCCTGTTCAGGCTTTAGATGCAACAATAGGCCTTTAATTGAACAGAGACCCTGAAAGGAATTACATGAGGAGCTGCTGACCAGCAGAAATGGCGAAAGTATTAACAGGTCTTAGGGACCAACAGATAATAAGTCACAAAGTTCCCTGGGCCGTGGGAATCTGTCCAGTTTCTGGAGATCAGCGAACATTCTGAGACTTAACTACTAGCTGCTGCTGCTGCTGCTGCTAAGTCACATCAGTCGTGTCCAACCCTGTGCAACCCCATAGAGGGCAGCCCACTAGGCTCCCCTGTCCCTGGGATTCTCCAGGCAAAAATACTGGAGTGGGTTGCCATTTCCTTCTCCAATGCATGAAAGTGAAAATTGAAAGTGAAGTTGCTCAGTCGTGTCTGACTCTTAGCAACCCTATGGACTGCAGCTTACCAGGCTTCTCCGTCTATAGGATTTTCCAGGCAAGAGTACTGGAGTGGGGTGCCTTTGCCTTCTCCTAACTACTAGAGATGTAACCATTTAACATAATAGTCAGAGGTGCATCTTTGCATGTAAGCTGATGGCTATCTGCTTACAGCTTGGTGATAAAAGAAGAACTCCTTTGGATGGCAGTCTGATGTCTCAACCGTGGGGTGGACATACTGAGAGAGTCATTTCCTAGGCAGGTTGATAGGAAATCTAGGGGTCCCCAAGGAGAGAGGGGTCTGGAATTCTCAAGGAGGAAGAAAGGACAAACTTTTCACAGTCTTTGTAGACCAGGACCTGGGGACTGGAGTCGATGAAAATGAGAGGGTAACAGGCAGGAAGGCCAGGGGTCTCCAAATGGAGGAAATAGCCTACAAGTGTCAGACATTTTTATCTCTCTTAAGTGGCAGGAGGAAACAAACTAGCAATATTTTTTCCTTCTCTATACAAATTTAAAGGCAGGTTTCTCTTAAAATACTGTGTTGCCAAAACGACACCTGGTTTCGCCTGAAGTTAGCTATTCTTGAGCCTAGAGATAACCAATGCCTTTTTCTTATGGAAATGTTTGTCTTAAGCCATGCTAATGTACTATGCCTTTACCCCAAACTCTGTCTCCAAGTCGGTTCCGCCTCTTGGCCCAGAACCTACTTGACAAACCAGTATGTTATACTCAGATATTGTTCCCCTCATCTATGTAAATGAAACTATTTGTATGGTGGTCTGCCCTTCTTCAAGATTCAAGTTAATCATTTTATGGCCCAGGATAAGCCATTTGGTTCCAAGATTATCCCAAAATGCATCCTATGGGTGAGGGGCCTGTGGTGCCATTCTGAATTTTAAGACATTCCTTTCTTTCATTAACAGACTGCTAGTGACTATATAACATCCAGCTGAAGACTAGCAGGGGGGTACTCTTTCTGCCCCCTTCTGATGACTATGTCAGAAGCTTTCTCTATCTCCTTTATACTTTACTAAAACTTTATTTTAGCTCTGAGCGATCAAGCCTCGTCTCTGGCCCCGGATTGAATTCTTCTCCTCCGGGGGCCAAGAATCCCGGTGTATTCGCGTGATTCAACAACAACCTTTCAATACTGCCCAGGACCTCTCAATGAGGGACTTTCCCAGTATTGCTTGAATCTGGATATGTTTCCCCAATTTGGTGACATATATTTCTTGCAGCAATGTATATATGTATACATAATTACATCTTACTATATTACCTGTCCTCCTACTGTAACATACTACTACTATAAAAAACTTTCTTATTTCTTGCTTACTTCAGTGTAGAGCAGATATTTTGCCAGTAAATCCTCTGAACCCGAAACCAAGAGTAAATCTTTTAGCAGACCATAAATCTTTCAGCTGAACAGTATACTATATATTATATAAACACATAGTTTTATAATGTGTGCTTGAAAAAGACAGATACAGGGACGGAGTAGAGCCCCATGTAAGAGCATAAAGGGTCTAGAGTCACAAGAGCGCTACTTTAGATAGGAGAAACGTTTCCCGACAAATGGCCCAAGATACGACAACTGAGTACAAGCCTGAAGGGTATCAAGAAAATGTCTCTAGGGGAAGGGCTTTCCAGGGACATGAAATAGGAAGTGAGAAGAGGGTTGAGGTGGGAAATAGCTTTCCTTGTTTGAGCAGGTGTTCTCAAATTGGGGTCCTTGAACTAGCAGCATCACCATCATCAATGAACCTGTTAGGCAAATTTTGGTCTCTACCTCAAACTACTAACCCAGAAGCTCTGGAACTGAGCACTGCAATCTGCAGACTAGGCGATCCTAATGTTACTTCATGTTTGAGGTGTATTGTGTTTGAAGAACAACAGGAGGTAAATGTGCTGAAGCATGACAGGTGAATAGGAAAGTTTTAAGAAATGAAGTCTAGGTTACATAATGAAGGACTTTGCAAGGCTCTTATAAGGGCTTTGGATTTTACAAATTATATTCTCAGTCATACTGCAATAGCATATCCTTTCTATTGAGTTGGCAAAAAAAATTTGTTCAGGATTTCCCATAAGATGCTATGGAAAAACCTGAACTTACTTTATGTCCAGCCCAATATAATATATTCCTTAATGGCAACACATATAGTTTATGCACTATATATAACTAATATGCACGTATATATAACTAACTAAACAAAAATTGGTAACGTAACATTGCAAATTATATAAATAGTCATAGTTATACATTACACCTGCTGAATTTATAAGTACTGCTGGCACCAATTCTATATAAAGGGTTTAGTTGTAAGGAAAATATCGGTTCTATTCCCTGATGTGACATTAAAATGAGTTAAAATGTAATAGAAAAACTGATATTGTGGATACAGACAAACTGACCATGGATAAATATTCGTGCATGAGAGTCAAACCAAGAAAGTAAATTACATTCTTAAATCTGGCAAAGGATTTGTGTGATTTAATAAACATATTACACAGATTTAATAAGCACAAGAGTCCTGGGGATCTTAGTTTACAACCAACAAATTTAATTGGAATTTACATAAATTGTCCAGTGTCAGGACAACCCTATCCTTATATGGTTGCACCTGCGGGCTGCCTTCAGCAGCAACTAATATTTTCATTACTAAGCTAAAGTTAGTACCTAACAATTTTATAATGCAAGTTTATTTCCTAAAGTATGCCATCAGTAACTCCCAGCAAAGACAGTAAAGCACACTGAAACCACGCTGACAGTGTGAGTGAGAAATGACTGATGCAAGTTTCATCACAGTAAAATGATTTGAGGTTTTGTTGGTTTTTGAACCAAATGCCAGAAATTACTAAAAATGTAACATAGCAGCTATTTAAAATCATGTCTCAAATTCCAGCCTGTCTACTCCTCCATTTTATATAAAGGACTTGTGGATTTTGGTATGGGAAGTAGGGGATCTTGGAGCCAACTCATAGGTACACAGAGAAAATGATTTTGGAATATCCATGACCTCATTTCTCTAGTAAGAAGGTAATACTAATTTAACTGCTATACCAAGACTAAGTAAAGTCCCTTTAAATGATAACTAAAAACAAAAGTGCTTCTTCCAATAAATTGAAGGGGAATTGAAACCAGTTTTCATTCACAGAATGGCAACTATATATGACTTTTTCATTTGTATAGGAAGATATTACATTCTGTATCAGTCTTGTTTAAACATGTTCCTTAGGAAATAATCTGAATTTTATTTTCAAAATAGTGTGTAATACAGAGGAACCAGAGATCAAATTGCCAACATCCACTGGATCATCAAAAAAGCAAGAGAGTTCCAGAAAAACATCTATCTCTGCTTTATTGACTATGTCAAAGCCTTTGACTATATGGATCATAATAA